>NC_143517.1:61774093-62089093 GCF_031878675.1 Megascapheus bottae
CCAACCATCTGGAAGAGGGTGTGTTAGGTGAAAGGCGAGAGGGCATACAATACATAGCTCCATTACATGGCTGGGAACTCATCTTCACATTATCTTTATCTTGCAGCCTCGCCATAGTCATTAACTCTGACTTTGTATGGCTAAAAGAATGACAACCTACATGAAGGTTTTGTTAGTTTTATCAATTTTTTTTTTGGCTCACAGCCTGACCAAGATAAAATGAACAGGACATCCAAAGATGTAGAGTATCTGTAAAACATGAACTTTTGGGTAAGAGGGACCTCAGTTAAATCCTAGTTTATTAGATGTATGTCCTTTGCCAAATTTTCTAAATTTTTTGAGTCTTGGTTTTCAGTTTTCTTTTGCAAAAAAATCGAGGCCTTAATGATCATATTTAATATATATGCATATATATGTGTGTGTTACAAAATGATCAAAGAAATAAAGTCATAAAAGTACCTACTATTCAGGGCTCATGTCAAAATGGAAGCATTGCTTGAATGATTCCATGGATATATATGTGAAAGAATGAAGGAGTGAATTTTACAGTCAGTGAGGGAACATGCATGCAAGGACACAGATGCCCAAGTCTGAATATGGTGATGGTGTCTTAATTGTTCTGGAATGCAGAAAAGACTACTGACGTAGAGTTTTATCTATTTAAATATCCTCTTCTTAGAGTATATACTGTGTTACACCCTTTCCACTTTCATAAAATCAAACTTGTCAATAATAAATTACACACATATATTTAAGCTATTATGATATAATGACATGCAAAGCACACGTTATAGAAACAATTCATCTTAAAATATTGTCAGCACATAATGTTCAGTTATAGCTCACAAAAAGATATAATAAAGTGGCCAAGTGTTTGCTCTTAAATTTAGATTTACTCTGAATGTAACATCTCTAGTACAGACTGATACAGATACAGCCCAGCTATGCCTCAAATATTTGGGATAGCTTAGCTTTTGATGACTGAATAACTTATTGCTAATGTTCAGAAAAAATGATCTTGTTATATGCTACATACTTGCTTTATTTTTGAAAAAAGTGGATTTACATTAAAATCTTGGAAAATACACTTCCATTTACATGCCAAATTCAGTTTAGGGACAATGGTAGTTTTTTTTCATCCATGTGTGCCATTCAGAAGCTATATGTGACCTATGGAAATGCTTCAGTGTATTGACTTCACTGTCAATTTTGTTACAACTAGCAGCACTGTGTGTCCCTCCTTCCTAAATACTACAAGTATCCTACTGCAATCATAGGTCAATGAAAAATACCCTGTCTCCTATGCCCAATGTGCACTGTAGGCAATGATATTAATTCAAAAGGGATGCCCTATAAAATCCATTCAACCCATTCATTTAATGCACAAGAGCACATTTCTATTTTTATTTTTCAAACTTGCAGTGATGGAATTGCTTCTGTGAATTCAAACAAAAGAGTCATCTGTTGGGGATAAATTGGCAAATCCTCAAAATATCGGAAAATGAGTACAACTGGGTTATCTTTAAGTTTTATTTAAATGACAAAATTATCCCATGTTTCATTTAAGTTATTAAAATTTCAGTAAGTACATAATAGTTTTATTATTAGGAAGCAGGGGGCTCTATGGGGCATGAGTGTGATTTAGCTCTAGGTTAAAAGTCAGACCTGATTTCTGGAACTGGAGCTGCTACTGATGCTGAAAAACATTTGTGTTAATTTGAATATCCTTAGCTATCAGGGATAAAAAGTCCTTGCTAAGTAAGTTTAATCAGCATTGTTTTCATCCAATTTTGTTTTAAGGGAGACTCAAAATAGTGTCTGATATTTCTATCTTATGCAGTGGTATGTTGACTCTCTCTAATAATTATTCCTGAATGTGTGGATTAATCAGTTTGGACAGTATTATACTGTGCAATAATAGCTGTCAGTAAATATTTTTATACAATAAATATTTTTCTTATATTAGATATTGGTTACATATTACTAGTTGTTGCCAGTCTCACCATTGTCTATCTGCAGCCTGGGTTGCTAGAGCAGTTATTATGTCAAAAACTATTATTTACAGTGCTAAGTACACAGTTTGGTGAACTGCCTTCTTACGTTACCAAATGAGTTTGACGAATTTCTCTTCCAATTTCATTTTGTAACAAATCAAATGATCACTCACAATAGTAAGGAAGGTGAAAAATGTTATCCTGCCTGGGCCAAAGGAAGATTTTAGAAGTATCTGGAGCATGGAGTTAGTGACAATGATAGAATTTTTCTGAAATAGTGAAAGGTTGAAGATGCTGAACAACCAAAAGAAGAAGAAGACAAATATCTCTCCCCTGCTGATTGTCTTATTTGGAACCTTTCTATGTACCTACCTCCCTGTGCAATGTAACTCAAGCAACACAGTAGATACTGAGTAAATGTGTTTTGAATACAAGGATGCATATGAATTGGGCTTAATTTGCCCATTCTCAGTATACTGAAGCTTAAAGAGAGTTATTTTGCTATTTTAACTCCACAATAGGAAGAAGGACAAATATATTTGTATGTAACCACAGATTTTGAAAACTTGGAAGACAGAGCTGTAAATTGAAACAGGCAAAACCCAGATGTTTCTTCTCCATATTACTTCGTAATCACTGGTAGGGTCACTGTCCTAAGTAGTTTGCACAGTACTTTGGGACAATGTTGGGATGCAAAGTGCTCTCATTAGTTGTGTAATCTGGCAGTAATTCCATCAAGGTAGTCAGAGGTTCTTCAGTTGTGTGCCCTCCACCCTCCATCTTGGTTACATATATACATACACCTATATATATATACACATATACACCTATATACACATACATATAGGTGTATATATGTATATATGTGTGTGTATATATAGAGATATATGTTTTGTAGAGGTCTAGGTGGTGCAGGAGAACAATGGTTGTAATTGTCCTGTGATATATTTACAACCCACTGTCTGTAATAGACTATCAGAAAGTCATTTCAGCAAGTCTTCTGTTCTCAATGTGGAAGGAAATGGATATCTAAGAAAGTGGGCAGTGGAGTGCATTTATAAAAAGCTGGTGTCAGTAAGTGGTAGCCTACCTGACAAGCAAAGCTTGAAGTCTTGAGTTCAAATCCCATACCAGGAGGAAAAGCAAAGCAAAATCTTGCCCAGTATCCTAAATAGAGGAGTTTGAGGGTCATGGATTTCATAAACTCAACAATCATAATCCATGGGCAAAAGTCAAACACTACAACCGCCCACAAGAGCCCGGCGCCCAGGCCCCTCCCACTTCGCTGTCCTTCAACTCAAGCAAAGCCCCGCCTTCCAGCTCGACCGTCCAATTAATTGCTCGGCCGGAGCCCAACCCTCACCAGTCACGTGACTCTGCGAGTCCCGCTTCCGGTGCGTCGCGGGCGGCTGACGTCGCCAGGCCGGTCGTCGCGTCTGGGCTGTCCGGCGGCGGCGGCAGTGGCAGCGGAGCCTGAGGCGATGGCAGCGCTCTCCGAGCGGGCTTGAGGGCTCGGACCCAGCTCCCTCCCGCGCAATTTCAGGCCGACCGGAAGCCAACGCCCTCAGCTCACTCCGCTCCAGCTCCCTCCGCGGCCGCTGCCCCGGGTGCGGGCGGAGGCGGAGGCCCGGGCTGGCCGCCCCACTCGAGCCCGGCTCGGCCCCGGACGGCCAGGCTGCTGTGCGGAGAGGAGGCCGAGTCGGTAAGAGGCGGCGGCGGCGGGGCCTGGAGGCCGCCGGGCCTCCGCTTGGCCGCCCGGGCACCCCCTGCGCTGGTGTCACTCCCGGGCCTGCTCCCCACCCGCGCGCCCCCCTTCCCCGCAACTCGCCGGCCCCATTGTTCGGGCGCCGCCGCCGCCGGCTCAGCTCCCCCCCCCCCCCTTCCTGCCGGGCCGGGTGGCTGTCAAACCTGGACTCCGCGGGCTGCCGGCCAGCCCCTGCCCAGCCTCCCCGCTGGGCTCCTGCCCAGTCCAGGTCCTGCCTCAGCCCCACAGCGTGTGGCTCGTGCCTTCCTTTTTCACCCTCGCTTTACTGCTTTTCTCGCCTCTGTGTCAGAAATTACCAAGTTTCTCTTCCCTCCTACCTGTCATCCGCCGCCAGGAACACCTTCCTAAATATTCTTTTTTTTTTTTTCCATTCTTTTCCGTTTCCTTTCCTGTCTTTTTTTTCCCTTTTTCTTCTCTGCCTCCTGTTTTTTTTTTTGATTCATATGTCCCTCCCTCCCCCACCCTACCGATATGGTTTTATTTTGCACAAGTTTTTCTATTCAAACCCTCTGTCGTTCTCCCTTCTCTCCTCCCCCCACCCCCAGACAGAAAAGTAGTCTTGCTCTTTCTTGTACTTCATCCCTAAATGTCACCGGGGATGCCTTTTGTAGACTTAAGTTTGTTCCTATCAGATGCTAGTGAACAGCAAGAATTCTGGTTTGATTTGTACACATTGAAGTAACTGCCTTATGTGTTGCACACTGATTAAAAATTTCTATTAAAAAATACCCATGCCTGTTCCCTGAACACGAAATACCTCCCTAGCCCAAATTCTTGCTAACTTTTAAATTAAACAATTATTTGCTGATGCCGTAGCAGTAGGATCTCTTTACTGTCCTTCAAACTATGAGTTTTGAGGTTTGATTTCACATTTTTAGAGTGAATGTTGAACACTGTTTTCTTTCTTTCTTTTTTTCTTTTCTTTTTGACCTATCAGATTCACTCCTAAGAGAAAAGGGTAGATTTTGTGTTCCTTATTATATTTTTGTCTTTTATGTTGTGGTCATACCATTATAAGAAACTACACAGGTGTGTGTGTGTGTGTGTGTGTGTGTGTGTGCGTGTGTGAAACTGGAGGGAACATGGTAGTAATAGTAATAGTTTTAGGAATCTCTACAACAGCAATAGGTTTCTATTTCTCATTGCCAGTTATAGTTTGATTATACTATGCCAATTACATTTTGATTAGGCTATGTATACGTCACAATGTTTTTGTATTCTTTACACACTAGTGAAAACAGCACACCTCAACTGTGCTAGGTGGCCAGTGTGCCTGAAAGGGTAGTAAACAGTTTACATGTGAACGACCTAGAGAGACACTGTGCTCCTTTTCAGGTTTTGTTTAACATTAAAACACTTTTATTGTTAGTGTGGGACAGTAAGACATTGGACAATACATTCTTGGTGAAGACAGTTGGCAATATTGCATATTAAATATAAAAACTCAGTTGCTATCAAGGTAGGGACAGTAGGTAATGAGATATCCAGTCATGAGAATGATGAGATTACTGGCTGGCATATGCTGTCTACTGTTTTTTCCATCTTTCTGTATTGCTGATGTATTGTTTTGGGTTTTATAGTCTGAAGCACTAAAATAGTAATTGAAATTACCTGGAAAAATCATTAATTTATCCTCTCAAGAATTATAACAATCATTACAGATCACTTATTTCTCTTAACTTTAAAAGACAGGAAATCTTCAAAATATATTAAATGTATTTAAATATATTAAAATATTTTAAAATCTGTTAGCAAATTTTAAGTCCCATCTGTTTTTTCTTTTTAGCTACTTATTATTTCCTTATGCCTTTTTCATAATTCCTTAATAAGGATTCCTGCAGGTTGCCCATTATTTTGCCTAGAAATGTTGGATGTCATCTTTTTTTAATCAGTTATTTTAAGTTCTCGTCTATTTTTAAGGTGATTTAGTTTGAATTTTGCCTGTTCCACTACACCATATTTCCTATGCATATTATGCATTGGGATCTAACTTTTTTTTTCTTCTTGAGGTAGTGAAAAGAGAATACTGAAGAATAGGATCTCAAGATGAGTAAAAAGCCCCCAAATCGTCCTGGAATCACTTTTGAGATTGGTGCTCGTTTGGAGGCACTGGACTACTTACAAAAATGGTATGGAAAATACAGAATATTGACCTAATGCATAGTTACTTACTATTAATCCCATTGATAGTAAAGGAAACATCAGTATATTTGCATTTTATATAACTATATTGGATTTAGAGTTTAGTCTTTTCTAAAACTATAGTCAGGCTTATTAAGTATAATCATTATCAATTTAGATGTTTAAGACCTGAACATAATTTTTTAGAATATGAGTTATAAAGAGGGTTAATGCTTTTGTATACCTAACATAAACTATAATGGGGGAGATGAAGAGGGAGAGAATTTAGATAATCAGCTTCCTAACTTTTGGATACATTTGGATAGGCCTGTTTTCTTTCCTTTGCCAGAGGATGATTTTTAAACTACAAAGTGTAAATAATGATTATTACAGTATTTTTTCATAGCTTAAACTATCAGAAATATCTGTAGTACTCACTATTCCTTTCAAAATGGAACGCAGCTTCCTTCTTCTCTAAAAGGCACAGCACTATGGTAGGGTAACTGTTACCAGGAAATGGGCAAACAATCCTTTCACAGCTCTGCTTCTTTCCTTGTTTGTCCATTTGTGGGAAGTTGTCAATGCACATGCCTCCAACCTGCCCCTTAAAAGTAGTGTAGGAAAAGGTGCCAACCATCTATAAAGGACAGAAGGGGAGTAACATGTAGGGGTCACTCGGCCTCAGGAATAAAAGATTCCCTTTTTTTCCTAGGGAACTAGTACCTCACTCATACTGGCTAACACTAGATATACTTCCTTGGCAGATGTCCTCTTGTTTCATTCTCAGGTCCTTAGCCTGAGAAGAGGTCCTCTTGGAGCAGCGCTGCCTTTGCTTCTGCTGAGACCTGTTGAAACTTGGAGCAAGTTATCTAGTTGTTTAGCAACTCCAGGACTTTGTTCACCAGACATTTTGACATTTTGTGTTATTGCATTCCATTAAAACCATAGTGCTCTTTTGATTGATTTGCAATAAGTGTACTTCCTAACTTGGCAATGACAAAGAGAGAAATCTTATTTAGTCATGACATTTAGCTTTAGATTAGCCCAGAATTGCTGTCTTTAACATCCCACCTTAGAGCTCAGCACACTCCCTGATACCTTAGCTTAATGACCGTAGACTCAGACTAAGTGTAGTGGAGGCTACAGTTTGAATGGGATTATTCTTCTCCATTCTTCTATCTTCATCTTAGTGGGGGTTCTTTAAAAGAAGTCTAATTGTCTTTCTTCAGGTGGAGAGTATACACAGTGTTTTTGAAAAGGGGGCTTGCCATGTGGGAAACAGGCAGCAATTCTGTCCTAGTTGTAATAATAATAAAAAATGTCTCTATTATTGCCAAATGTCAATGGGAGACTGGGAGAAAGTGGTGGGAAAATGCTCTTAGGAACCACTGCATTAGACCATACAACAAAAGATGAAGGCATATGCAGTAATTGGCTTCTTTGATATGGTTAGTTGGAATCTATCATTGAGAAGATACACTGCTACATCTATGTGTGATATAAGAGTGCGGAAATAATACTTCTGTTAAGTCTTTGATTCTGTGACTAGCTAGTTAATTTGTTTTCATATCTTCTCTGACTTTTCGACAGACAAAGTTGCAATTAAACTAGCTTCCAGTTTTGGAGGAGCACATAGTTCACTAGTTCTTTAAGTATGTTTAGAGACAGTACTATAATTTTCATATTGGGGAGAAACATTTGGTAGTGAGATTTTTTTTAATTCAGTGTTAAGTTTCTGGTATGGTAGTTAAAAGAAAAAAGATTATAAAAGGAAGGTACTCTTATGCTAAATATACTTTAGTGCTTTGTGCTTTTAGAATGTTTTGAATTTCAAAGAACAAACCAAGCTGTAGGTTCTCATCAAGAAGTACTTGATGCTTATTAGATATGTTGATTCTGTGCAAATATTCTCTTTGATTAAGGTTAGATTCAATCTGAATCACTCCATTAATAATGGTTTTGATGCAACAGCATAAATATCATGTCATTGAAACTTGACATCATTGATTTAATTTTTATCAAATCCTATTACCATTATCAAATTATCAAATCCTTTTACAATTCTGTTTCAGGAGGCTTTAAAGCTATGTACATATATCAAGAACTAATGAGCCTCAGCTTAGTTTTAGATTTAATATTAAGTGGTTAAATACAGAATAACTGCTAAATTGTTTAGGTTAATTTTATATGTAACTTAACAGTTCCGTGAGACTCCTTGGGCTTTTTTTTTCTCAAGGCTAGTTGTCTGCCATTTGAGCCACAATACCACTTCCAGCTTTTTTCTATGTATGTGTTACCAAGGAATCAAACCTGGGTCTTTTTACATGCTAGGCAAGCACTCTACCACTAGGCCAAAATCCTGGCCTGAGATAATATTTTTAATGGGATTTATGTCTAAATGAGATAATACACTTTATATTGTATACATATTTATATAAGAATATCATTACATTTGTTGAAGTTCTTTCTAGATTTCATTATAAATTCTTTAATTTTTTTCTTTTTTCTTTACTATTGAGAAACAAACTTTTGACATTCTCATAAGTAATAGAATAGTTAATAATTGAAAATATATTGAAACATTCCTCTCCCTCTGCTCTTTCTTTTTTTTCTTGCATATTGCTTTTGCATCCCTATTAAATACTTCATCTTCCAAATTCTTTAAAACTTCAGAGTTATTGAGTCATTGGATATAAATGTAGTTTGAGCTGTTATAGTCATTGTATAGATTCACTTGGACCAGATTCCAAATCTTGCTATCAGTGGGAAAGCTCATTGATAGTTTGAGTATTTTCTTTGTCCTTAAGACATTTAACGAAGCTGTACATCCATTATTGAGGAATTAACTTATTACATGTTGATATATTTACTTTTTTCTATATATTTTTATTGTAATTAATAGAAGGGTTATATTATATTCACCAGATAGAAGGTGCATTACTTTACAAACATTGATACCCTTTCTCATGTTTTGATCTCATTTCCCTCCTTCCACCCCTGCCCCTCATCTTTTTTCCCCCTTCCCTATCCTATTTCAAATAACCAAATAAACATATATACAATATATCAGATAGCAAGGTAAAGTACTGTAACAATATGAGATAACCAAGGGACAGCAAAAGAGATGAGATAACATAGTACATTAAGGACAACAATCACACATTATATGGCTTTTGTTTTTATATCCTGGAGGTCCTTTCATTTAGCATCATCCTATATAGCCTTATATATCTAGGTTTTGCTTTATTGTGAATCTCTGCTAGGAGAGCCCAAGGATATATTTACTTTTAAAGAGTAGTAATGTATGACTATAATCCCACCTACTCTGGAGGTTGAAGCCAAAGGATTATAAATTCTGGGGTAGCCTATGTCACTTAGTGAGAATTGACATCAAAATAAAAGAGGGTTGGCAATGTAGTTCATAGAGAAGTTGCCCAACATGTGCACAACCCCGGATTCAGTCCTCTTACCACATAGAAAATGTCATAAAATCAGATATAAGGGATTATAGCAGAACTCAAAATGCCAATTAACTCATTCTGTTTTGTATATATACGCCTTTTTTTTTGGGGGGGGGCTAGTCTTGGCGCTTGAACTCAGGGACCTGTCCTTGGACTTTTCTCAAGTTTAGAGTTTTACCATTTAATCCACAGCACCACTTGGCATTTTCTATGTATGTGGTACTGAGGAATTGAACCCAGGGCTTTGTGCATGCTAGGTAAGCACTCTATCACTAGGCCAAATTCCCAGCCCAGGCCTTTTTATTTATAAAAAAGAAGATACATTTTGGTTTGAGCCCTAGAATAAAAAGGTAAATTCAATATGGTAGTTAGAAATAAACAAGTTAAGCTCCTGCTTTCAGGTACATATGATTTAATAGGAGCATCTAGTCTTTTTTTCTAGGTAAAGTATATTATTACTGCTTGAGTAAACCATATCATATAGTCCTTATAAAGTTTACAAAAATCTTAGAAAATATATTGTATTCTTAAGTCTTGATTTATTATACTTTATTTCCAAAGTGAGGCTACATCTACATAAGAAAACTCATTGATAGTTTGAGTATTTACCAGTACTAATGAATGCAACTCCTGAGAAGCAATTGAGAGGTCAGTCACCTTAATTCTACTATTTGCTATATAAATTTGGATCCCTTAAGTAAACCCAATTCTTTTGAGAAGCATGATGGGATGCTTTAAATCTCAGATGTTCTGTACTCTGATGTTCCATAACTCTCTATTAGTCTTCTTAAGGGTAGACTAAGAGTAGTTCCATTAATACAGGTAGCCATTCTCTGTCTCATTTCCATCATTTTTCCACTATAACCACTGTCTATTTCAACATTGATATTGAATTTTATAATCTATAGAAGGTAGTGACATTGTAAGAATGAAAATGATAACAGTATTTTAATTAAGGAAAAGGTTTTAGACTTGGAGTTATACTTGATACATTGTAAGTAGATGGATTTAAATCTAGATAGTTGCTAATTATGTAAGTATGGGTAAGTCTTAGTTCAGTTAGCAAAATGGAAGCAGTATTATTGTTTTTCATTTACAGGTTGATTTTTAGTGATCAAATAAGCTTGTGTACTTAAACTTGCACTTAATTAAACAAATTTAAATATAATTATAAACCATTAACAAATGCAAGGAAAGAGGGAGGATTGAAATATCTCTGGGGAGCCAGAGACTTAAGCATTAACTTTTAAATGGAGATACTAGTAATATTTAGGATCAGCAGGAAAAAAACTGTCATTACAACAAACTATAGACAATATTTTTGAGATGTAATCAAATTTTTGTATTCTCATAGTTTTATGGCACATAGTACTCTTGCAACTATTAATATTTCTAATCCTTAAGAATATTGTTCGGTAATAAATGATAAACCTGGTATGGACTATTGGTTTAACTTATGTTTTCTGATTAGAATTACAAGTTAATTTATAGTAAGCAATTTATGAAAACAAAATAGATCAGGTAATATGCTGATGTTAGTCTTAAAAGGAATTTGAAATATAGAGTCAATTTAAAACATTCAGATGAGTTATGCTCTTCTGACTCCTTTTGGAATATTTCTATTTAATTCTCTTCTAGATCTAAAGAAAAGGAAAAGGACAGATTAAAAAATGTGGAGATGTCTCAAAGTATCAGAGTTTGATAGAACAGGATAAATTTGAATTGGCAAATGCTGTTTCCACACTTTTGGAGGTTTATGAACTATATGGAACATTTGCAAATGTGAGTTTCTTAAGATGGTCATGAACAGAATTTTAAGAGTTTGAAATTGAGGGAATTAAGATTGTAGCAAGTACAAATGCCTTCTAATTTAAAATAAATACATGCTGACTTAAACACTACTTTTTCTGTTTGAATTTAGTTACTCAAAGAGTAACATTAGAAGAGATAATTTGTATAATTTATATTTAGGGTAGGTGAATGCTCCCATAAAGTAGTATCTGGATTGTATTTTAGAAATTATTTCATATTTATATTACTTCTATGAGTTTGAAATTTATACAAATATTAGCTGAATACTTTTCAAATGTCAATATTTTTTGTTGTATAAAGAAAATTTTTATCCTTTTTACATGCAAGGTTGTCCAATGTATATATTATTATTTTTATGTCATTAATTGCTTTTGAAAATCTAATTTTAATTGTAGATTCAGGAAAAAAGTATATATAAATATAATTGAATTATATATTGAGTTTCTAAGTTCACAAAACTTGTCTATGAACTGAGGTGAAGAGACCTTGCAGGGAATTCAGATTTGAATTAGTGTTTGTTTTCTAAACTTCATTACAAATTTTAAATCTTAAGGTCTAAGTAAAACCATCAGTTTAGTTATTGGGCAGGTTTATACCAGTGTACAAATGTTTAATTCTGTGATATTAAAAATTTCCATAAAGTAAATCCCTGTTAATTTCTTTTAATGGTGCCAAAGACAGGAACCACTTTCACCCCTATTCTGAAAGGCAAAAATAGGAATAAGGCAGTATAGACATATAAAACATACATGGCTGACTGCTTGTTTTTCATGATTTCATGTTCTTTCTTTGATTATGTCATTTTTAATTGAAATTTTCTGACTATAAAGGCTTTTTAGGGATTTGTTTTGTTTTTATGCCATCTAATTTTCATGTAAAGGAAAGAGACTATATTGGAAAAAAGTAAATTTTAACTAGAAGCCTTAAAATATGAATAGGTAAGTGTTATTTGTGGCCAGCAATGACTGTGGAGAGGTACTTCTCTGTCTCCATGTCCTGCTAGTGAGAGAGAGTGCAGGAATGTTAGTTTAGGTTCTTTTGAATGATAAACTCAAAAAATTTTTGGTCTGTTTTTACTTATTTCTACATGACATTTTTTATCTTAGTTTCAGACAGATAAATAACAAACCTGAGGATGAAGTAAGAAAGACATGAAAATGTTATATATATTATGTTCAGCTTGCTAGTTATATTCTCTTTGAAGAAGAGATAATTGAGAAAAAAATAGAAAGATGTGAATATAGTTGTAATAAAAAGAATAGAAAGTTGAGGCATTTGGGTCAATATCTGTACTTTAACCATCGCCCCATGTACAGATTCCCTAAAGCTTTGAATCTCAGTTGGCTAAGTGGGCTTGGTGTTCACAGGACATCATAATTCCTGACTTACTCTATAGTATGTATCTCATGTTAAGAAGGGTCCTACTCTCATTTCTTGGAATCAGAGAGCTCAGGGAATGCAGGTAAATTTCAGGGTTGTCCAACAGTGTCTGAGTTTATCTATGTCATATGATGACAAGGGTTAGACCAAGAGAGAAGACATACTTGCTTGTTTATCTGACATTGGGTTGATTTACAGTCATCACATACAATTTGCATACATCTCTCTGTCCCTGACTGACATCATTTCTTCTGAATGTTGTCATTGTGTGTGGTAGCATTTCAGGCTGTTCTCATCATGTTAAGTGATGTCTTTTGATGATTTTTTGATGGGGTTGATTAAAACTATAAGTTGTGGTAATAAACTACAAAGAATATATTGATTGCAGTTCTGGTTTTGTTTCATGGACAGAACTGGCATCTGCCGCTTTTCTGGGTTTTCAGTTTGGGTCCTAAATGATTTTCTTTCTTTCATTTTTTTAAATTGTATTTTATTGTCAGGGTTCATCAGTTAATGGGTACATTACTTCTTGAACCTTGATACCCCTTTTCATGTTTTTGTCCTCCTTTTCTTCCCTCTTCCCCCTCCTATTCTTCTTGTTTCCCCCCTTCCCTATTTCAGATAAACAAATAAGCATATATTCAATATACCAGGTAACAAAGTCAGATACAGTAAACATGATATTAACTATAAGTGGGAAAAGAAAAGAAATAACTTCACATAGTATATTAAGAACAACAATCACAAAGATAAACCTTTTGTTTTCTTTTAGTTGAGGAAGTAGATGCTAGTTTTTTAATTGTCAGATTCCAATATCAGTAATATAATTTTTTTAAATAAAAGAATACTATTTCCAAGGGAAAAATCATAGAAATATTTCATTTTCTGTTATTTTAACCTGTTTTTTTTAATTAGAACATGTTAACATTTGAAAGACCACAGCTATTGACCAATTGAAGATCATTAAATGCACAATTCAGAATCTATAATGATTAAACATATAGCTAAACTAGGTATCGATGGCACATGCATGTAATCCTAAATCCTAGTTACTCAGGAGGCTGCCAGGTCAGGCAGGAAAGTCTAAAAGGCCAGACTGCCGCAGACCGACTCAGCGGAAGTGCGGGGAGACCAAGTCTGGATTCACAGGTCAGGAATGGATTCGGCGATGACAGACAGACACAAACGCAAGGGAGGTTTGAAGTCTGCTGCGAAGTTTTACTTGTTGAATGTGAGATTATATACAGTCAAAGTAGGAGTAGTTTCTTTCAGTTGGCATAAGGTCAAAAGATTACAATCACGTTTAAGAATGGTTACAGGGTACATTTTTCTGAGTAGAAAAGAAACTTCTCCCTTCATTCTAAGAAGCCATGGTTAATAAGTCAGACATTATGGTTAGGCGTCATCCGCCTTGGCATTAATCACTATTAGCTTTGTTTACCATCTGTTTTCTAGTTCTTCCTATGATTCTGTTTCTAAGTTAGTAATTATTACCCTGTGCCAGGAATTGTAAAACCTTAAACCTAAGAGTCCATTGTTGCTGTTCAGTTAGAGCACACCACGGTGCTCTAGCCCTTCTAATCCTTTCCCATGTGATTCATTAGGTACTTGTGACATTTACACAAGTAATGCAGACGCATTAAAGGCATATTCAGGTAAACTAACATTTATTACTAATTCAGAGATCATGTTTTCCGTTTAGTTTCTAATTCTGTCTTATTATTAATAGAATGCATTGAGGTCATTAAGGCTGCTGTGGGTATGTCTTGCGCCAGAGTAGCCAGGCATGCACTTTTAGTTCCTGGAGCATCTAGTCGCTCAATTAATTGTTTAGGCCAGTAGCTGCCACAGAATATTACTGCCATACCATCAACTATCAGAAATGAAAAGAGTGATAAAAGAATCCCAGCACCCAGCATTATGAGCATTCCACGCATATGTCCCGGTCTCTGCCAGGGACCTCCAGGAGGCCTGATCACCATTGGTGCGAACCTCAGGACTGGCAGCCATTCAAGCTCTTTCTGCTCCATGCTGCACAGACTCCACTGGAGTGGGTGTGGCAGTTCCCCGTTTTTTATTTTTTAAGTGATATGCGTAGAAGTCACGTTCAATGGTGTGCAGGGAAGTTAAAATAATTCTGAAGATAATAGGAAATATTAATAAAATGATGATTAGGACAGTAATACCTACACCAAGAAAAATAAAATATTGAATCCAATCCAAGGGATTCAAGTCTTTAAGATAAAGTTGTGGAGAGAGTAGAAATGTCCCAGGACTCCAAGTGCTGTTGACTCATGGCTGTAATTTGCTGCTGTAAGGTAACCATATCATAGGTAAGATTTGTATTTTTCCAGACACTTAATAAATGAGATGCCCATACGGAGCTATGCCTTTTAAAGTAAAACAAATAGGTAAAGTATTAGACCTCCCCTCATAATTGACGTAAGAGGAGGTATTATGGCCAAAATGAAAAGTTGGAGATTCCTCCAAGATGTCAGAAACATTAATTATAACCTTAATATATTCTGAGTTTTCCCAGCCTACTGGATGTAAAGGCAGAGGCTTTGGAATATAAGTCCAGTAACTTTGTGCTGAGGTCACCGGGGAGTTCACAGTAAGGAGAGATAATAATGCTAAAAGGAGAGTTAATGCAGTCTTTGGCTGATGGGTTGTTTTTAGTAATGTTTCCGCTTCATGTAGAAGATGATGAAGATCTTTTGGAGGGCGAGGTGTGCTCTGCTGCGGTTGGAGTGAGAGACGGGCCATCCACGCATTCGGCGGAAGAGTTGCTTCTGCTTTCGTTTTTGTCTTCGGGACATTTTTAGTCGCTGCGGGCTGGATGAGTCTGTCTGGAATCCAGATGGGAGTCTCGGCATCCTGGGCTGCAGACATCCCGGACCCGGTGTGTCTGTCTCTCTTCTATTTTTTCTTAGTTCTTGCCCCCTATTTCAGGAACCCCAATCTGCGAACCCTGGTTTGTTGCCGGCTGGCCCTGGCAACTGGCACCTGAACAGGGACTTTGCTTTGTCCGGGCAGGCTCAAAGTTGCGGCTATTAGATTAATGAGTCCTACAAAAGGCCATGTTACTCCAATTAAAGCAACAAGGTGGTCAACTCAGAAATAGTCTAAGTATGATCTTACCTGGAACCTGGTAAGAGCCAAAATTACATTTGAATAAGGGTTTCTGACCTTCTCCATGGGCCTGCTGGAGATTGCTATAAAGTAATTTACAAGAGTAAGTTGAAATAGCAATTAAGTAACCATTTTGATAGTCCTAATTTTCCTTGTTTCTTTTTTTTTTTTTTTTTAACCAAAACTTTAGGACAACTTTACTTTTAAATTTTGTTCAGAAACCATTTCTACTTTTCTTTAACTTTTACACTTTGTAACTTAAACTCTTAACACTTTGGTCTTTATTTGCATTTGAAAAACATTTAAGGCTAAAGGAATTCCCTTTGCCTCCAGGCCCCCTAGGGCCCAGGTCACTCCCTTTGCCTTTGGAAGAGGCTTTTTGTTTTATTCTGCAGTTTAGATTATTACTGCCTAGAACTCCATCAACAGTTTAAACTCAAATGACAGTTTTTCCCTAATGCAAGAATTACAAACATCAGTGCACCAAAAGTTATCATCAGACTTCCAGTGTCAGTCTGCAACAAAAGACAGATAGGCAAAGTTTCTGACATTAATGAACAATTTTACATTTAAATTTCTAATACATGTCTCCAAACTTTAAAGGTAATAAATCCCAAATTCCCTAATACCTCTGGCTTAAACAGGATACAATGTTTACAATGTAAACAGCTCTAAGTATTACAAAACCGGATTTTTTTTTTTTCTTCTCCAGGTCTTTAGAAAAGTACTTTTTACCAATTTCTCTTTAAACCAATGTAATAATCCTTTGAGACATTGTAAAACATTCAAACCTAATATTTTTTTGAAGTTTTAAGCTTAGATTTACCCAATTGTCTTTGTGTTTAAGTATAAATTTATCCATTGTTTTATACAGCATGCTGACAATTTAACCTTGAACATGTTCACTCACTCATTCACATACATTCATACTCAAAAATCATAAAGCGCGCAAAAATAATATCGGCCGTTCATTTTCCGGAAGTTTGTGTCAAGAGAGTTTTGCTAATTTTACTCTTACAGGTGAGAACCAGGTTCAAAACAAAACTTTTTGCAAGGCAACTTAGCTGGAATTTATTTTTCCAGGGCTTGTTACAACTGCAGACATGGGGGAGCGGCCATGCTAGGCCCAGAAATGTTCAAATAAATAACAAGGATGTGTGCTTGAGTACGCACAGAAAAACCATAAGGATCCATACTTAGAAATGGTACCAATTTTAAAGACAAAACTGGACAAGGAAAAATATGTAACACGAACAAGACAGAGAAACGGAGACTTTTAAATAATCAGACATTGACATATAACAAGAAAATTGGACTCAATCAGATACACTTAACACAAAAAACATGAGCTCAAATGAATGTTTTCACCAAACAGTTATTTTTAGATTTAGACATGTCTTGCTGGTGGGACTCTCAGGTATGCCTTGTTATTGACAAGAAACTCAGAAGGGGAGGGGGGGGTCAAGGCGTCCCTTGACCACCCAGGCCTCTGTTTTAGGCCCACAGTGCAGCTGCTTTATTAAGGGTTCGAGGAGAATTAGGGGCAGAATGACCCTGTAATAATTCAAAGAGTGGCTTTAATTCTCCAGTAGATAATTTTAGCTGAGGTCTTATCCAATTGATATTTCCTAAAACCTTTTGTAAGTCATTTAGTGTAAGTAGAGAATCCCTGCAAATCTGTAATTTTTGTGATGTTATTTTTTGTTCATGAATAACATGCCCTAGATATTTTATAGGTAACTGGTATTGAATTTTGTCAGGATTGACAACTAGTCCATTATTCTGCAATGATTCTAATAATAAAATTAAAGACTCCTGTAATTCCCCATAAATTTTTGCTGCAAGTAAAATATTATCCATATAATGAATTAGATAAACATTAGGAAATTGTTGTCTTACTGGTTCAATAGCATTGGCCACAAATTTTTGACATAACGTAGGACTATTTTTCATTCCTTGAGGTAACACTTTCCATTGATATCTTTTGTAGGGTCTTATAAAATTTACTGATGGTACACTGAATGCAAATTTCTTACAATTCTCAGGATGTAATTTTATTGTAAAGAAGTAGTCTTGTAAATTTATAACTGTAATTTTCCAATCTTTTGGAATTGTTACTGGATTTGGCAGCCCTGGTTGCAATGCGCCCATGTCATGCATGGTTGCATTTACTGCTCTTAAATCTTGTAATAATTTCCATTTACCAGATTTCTTTTTTATGGCAAAGATAGGAGTATTCCAGGGACTAGTAGTCTCCTCCAAATGTCCTGAGTTTAACTGTTTTTGAACAATAGTTTCTATGGCCTGTATTTTTTCTAGGGTAAGGGGCCATTGATTAAGCCATACAGGCTCTTCAGATTTCCAAGATATTTGATCTGCAAATAATGTAGCCTCAGTGGCCCCTATGAAAAATATTGTTCATCAATGTCTGAATCTGTAAATAGTTTAATGTTCATTTCTGTCATTATGTCTCTTCCCCATAAGGAGAAGGTCAATGAGGGAATGACATAAGGATGGATGGTTCCCTTTTTCCCATCCACTTCCCAGCGTAGGAGTTCTGCACTTTTTGCTACATTAGAAGTCATTCCCAATCCCTGTAATGAAGAGGAAGTTTTTATTACTGGCCAAGCTTGAGGCCAATCTTTTCCTGCAATAAAAGTCTTATTTGCTCCTGTATTTAAAATACTCTTAAAAGTTTTTCCATTGATTTTTACAGACAGAAAAGGCCTATCCTTTCCTATTTCCATAACCCAAGCTACTGTATTAGTTGACCCGAAAGAGTCCTGACCTCTTTCCTTTGACAACTCTGGATTAGGTAATTTTAAATAAGGAAGTAAAAGTAATTGTGCTATTCTTTGTCCTTTTCTTAGGACTACTGTTCCTTTAACACTTTTAGCCATGATTTTAATTTCTCCAATAAAGTCAGAATCAATCACTCCAGGAAGCACTTCAATCCCCAATTTAAAGTTAGAACTTCGTCCCAGTAACAATTCTGTAATTCCTGAGGGTAGAGTTCCTTGAACCGAAGTAGGCACGAGTTGAACCCCATCTTCCACAGACAGGATTACATCCTTGCCCACCGCTACATCTAACCCTGCACTTCCTGGACTGGCTCTAGGCAAATTATGTATTGTGAATTCTGGAGCCTCTGGGTTAAGGGCCTGACTGTTGGCCTTGCCCTCCTTTTCCTCTCTTGTATCGGGGCTGAGAGGCTGCCCCTTTTCTAGTTTTTTGATTCCTTGACTTCTTCTATTTTACTTCCGTATTTGCGGAATTTTGATTTACATTCATTTTTCCAATGCCTTCCTCTCTGGCATTGGGGACATATTCCTGGAGGATTCTTTTTGTATGTTCCTCCCTGTTTTTTGCTAGAGCAATCCTTTTTCATATGTCCTGATTCTCCACATTCAAAACAAGTAGGTTGAGGCCCTTTCTTAGGTCCTCCACCCCCATATGTCTGCTTGACATATGACTGAAAAGTTTGACCTTTCCTAGCTGCCGCGTAGGCCATTCCTTGCACTACCGCGGGTGAGGCGTCAGCACATGCTTTTACATAGTCTTGCAATGAACCTGTTTTCCTTAAAGGACGAATGAGGTCTTGGCAGAGTGTGTAAAATTCTCTGCCTGTAGCACCTGAGACTTTTAGACCTCGTTCTGTTAACATGTGCTTGAGAACTGAAACAAAAAGTTTCTGTCCTTTAGTTCCTGATCGCCCCATGGTTAATCTTACTCACCCTTCACCAGTCTCCCTTGTTTTACTGGCGGGACTGCAGTTCCCTTGGTGAGAGCCTATCCACTCCTTGGAAAAAGAGAAAAGAAAGGATAAAGTGTTACCTGTCCAGTCAGGTCCCTGTTCGGGCGCCACTTGCCGCAGACCGACTCAGCGGAAGTGCGGGGAGACCAAGTCTGGATTCACAGGTCAGGAATGGATTCGGCGATGACAGACAGACACAAACGCAAGGGAGGTTTGAAGTCTGCTGCGAAGTTTTACTTGTTGAATGTGAGATTATATACAGTCAAAGTAGGAGTAGTTTCTTTCAGTTGGCATAAGGTCAAAAGATTACAATCACGTTTAAGAATGGTTACAGGGTACATTTTTCTGAGTAGAAAAGAAACTTCTCCCTTCATTCTAAGAAGCCATGGTTAATAAGTCAGACATTATGGTTAGGCGTCATCCGCCTTGGCATTAATCACTATTAGCTTTGTTTACCATCTGTTTTCTAGTTCTTCCTATGATTCTGTTTCTAAGTTAGTAATTATTACCCTGTGCCAGGAATTGTAAAACCTTAAACCTAAGAGTCCATTGTTGCTGTTCAGTTAGAGCACACCACGGTGCTCTAGCCCTTCTAATCCTTTCCCATGTGATTCATTAGGTACTTGTGACATTTACACAAGTAATGCAGACGCATTAAAGGCATATTCAGGTAAACTAACATTTATTACTAATTCAGAGATCATGTTTTCCGTTTAGTTTCTAATTCTGTCTTATTATTAATAGAATGCATTGAGGTCATTAAGGCTGCTGTGGGTATGTCTTGCGCCAGAGTAGCCAGGCATGCACTTTTAGTTCCTGGAGCATCTAGTCGCTCAATTAATTGTTTAGGCCAGTAGCTGCCACAGAATATTACTGCCATACCATCAACTATCAGAAATGAAAAGAGTGATAAAAGAATCCCAGCACCCAGCATTATGAGCATTCCACGCATATGTCCCGGTCTCTGCCAGGGACCTCCAGGAGGCCTGATCACCATTGGTGCGAACCTCAGGACTGGCAGCCATTCAAGCTCTTTCTGCTCCATGCTGCACAGACTCCACTGGAGTGGGTGTGGCACCAGACAGGAAGCATGGCTTAAATGGTAGAATATAACTATGAGCGAAAAGCCAAGAGAATGTGTGATGTTCAAATTGTAGTCCCAATACATAAACACACATGCACACATAAGTAAACACAAATTTGAGCAAGTTTGGGAACCTCTCAGAGCTTTTGTCACTTCAAAAATCAGGAAAGATTGGGCACTGGTGGCTCAGGCTTATAATTCTAGCTACTCAGGAGGCTAAGATCCAAGGACTGCAGTTTGAAACTATCTGGGACAGGAAAGTTCTATGAAACTCTTATCTCTAATTAACCACCAAACAGCTGGAAGTAAAGCTTGGACTAGAAAGAAGTAGAGCACTAGCTTTGAGTGAAAAGGCTAAGGGATGGTACCTAGTCCCTGGGTTCAAGCCTCAGGTATGATCCTAGTGCTTTCTAGGCTGAGACAGGAGCATCTTGCATTTGAAGTTATCCTAGGCTCCTTAGTGACTTCCAGGATGACCAAGGATACATAGCAAGCCCCTGTGTTGTTTTTTTTTTTTTTTTAAATTTTAAGTGATCAGTAGTAGTGTTTCACACAGGGTTTGAGGATTAACCAAGACACTATTAAGAATTTATTGCATTCTTTGTGCCACTTGGTAGAGACTTAACATTTCAACTATTAAATGAGTGAAAGGTATTTTAAGAAGGCAGAATAAAAAGCATGCAAACAAATAAGACTAAAAAAATTTGTTTTTGAACGCTATTTAACTAGAGCTGGGGATGTTTAGTCTACAAGAACCTTAATTTTTCTGGAATAACTTAAGTCTACAAAAAAATCATAGTCTATAAATGTTGAGTCCAGTGCTGGTGAAGGGAAGAGTTGGAGGTAGAGAGAATTGGTGATAGTTCACTGGATTCTTATGGTAGAAAATATGGTGGGAAGAAAAGTTTCAAGCAAATGGACCTGGAAGTTTATATTAAATAAGTACCATGAGATGACCAGGTCTGGAAAGATCTGAGAAATAATGTGCTGAGAAACTTAGAATTTATAACCTGTTTATTACCTGAATGTTCTTAAAATTGTAGATTATTTTGTAGGGAATATCACCTTCAGATGAATCAAAAGTTATGTTTTCAGTGTTTTTAGAGGGAAAAAATTGGCATTCTAAAATACAATAATAGTTTTAAATTACATTTTCAATATAGCTATAATCAGTGGGTGAAGACAATTACAAAGTATATTGTAAATTTAAGTATTTCTTTGGGAAGGTAAAAATATTAAGGAGTTACTAGGTTACAAGAATATTGTATTTACTTCGGCTTACATTTTACTTTGATTTGTATTTGACAAATAATCTTTCTCTTGACAATCATGTAAGGCAGATCTTATCTGTTTCTACATCTTGTAATGTTTTTCCATCACTTCAATGAATACTATTATAAATGAAATTTTTATCAATAAAATATTTTTAATTGTTAATGTTCATTCTGTAGGATTCTCCTAACATGCAGATTATGTTTAATCAGTTTCAACTCTCTGTCCTCTAAGACCATCTTTCAAAATTTGAAAGCACCTTTACCAAGAGTACAGTTCTTTAAAAAATACTCTTCGTGAATGCTAGTATAATATATCTTTACTAGTTATTACCTTATTACTATCTTATATGACTCACCTTTTCTTTGCTGATTAAATGAAATAAATGAGGAAGTGTTGATTTCCAATTTGACACAAATTATAAATTATACTGTTTTTATAAATTTAAACATTATTTAATATATAAATTGAGAATTTAGGAAATACTTATGCCTTTTTATTGGCATCAAATTGTCATTAGGGCATTTACTGACATATTCTGCTCTTGTTCAAGAAGTTGTAAACTATTGTTAAGTAGTAATCAGCTCTCCTTTGATTTAAGGACAGTGGGTTCTAAGTCTTATGAATATCTGGGCATTTCCTTTATTTTCCAAGATAGATGACAAGTCAGAATGAGTTTCTTACATTCTACTAATGAATTTTTATTGCTTTTTTTTTTTGTCAGTCCTGGGCTTGGGTTCAGGGCCTGAGCACTGTCCCTGGATTTTTCTCAAGGCTAGGGCTCTACCACTTGAGCCACAGCACCACTTCTGGCTTTTTGCTACGCATGTGGTACCGAGGAGTTGAACCCAGGTCTTCGTGCATGCTAGGCAAGCACTCTACCACTGAGCCAAACTCCCGGCCCCCAATTTTTATTGCTTTTGCATTGAATGCAAAGAGACATAAAAAATAAGCTCATCAGGGCCAGGAGTTTGGCCTAGTGGTAGAGTGCTTGCCTAGACCCGGGGTCGATTCCTTGGTACCACATACTTAGAAAAAGCCAGAAGTGGTGCTGAGGTTCAAGTGGTAGAGTTCTAGCCTTGAGAAAGTCCAAGGACAGCCCTCAGGCTCTGAGCTCAAGCCCAGGACTGGCGAAAAAAAAGCTTATCAGATGATAGATCATAGCTTCATTCTTACTATTCCTTATATCTTTGAACTTATTTTTTTAAGATGAATTATATTTCTTGAATTTTCTTTTTTTCTTTTTTCCTTTTTTCTTTTTGGCAATCCGGGGGCTTGAACTCTGGGCTTGAACTCTGGGCTTGAGCACTGTCCTTGGGCTTTCTCGAGGCTAGAGCCCTACCACTTGAGCCACAGCACGGCATCTGGCTCTTTCTATGTATGTGGTACCAGAGAATTGAACCCGGGGCTTTGTGCATGCTAGGCAAGCACTATAACACTAGGCCAAACTCCCAGCCCTTTTCTTTCTTTCTTTTTTTTTTTTTTTTGGCCAGTCCCGGTCTTAAGCTCAGGGCTTGAGCACTGTCCTTGGACTTTCTCCAGGCTAAAGCTCTACCCTTGAGCCTCAGCACCATTTTTGGCTTTTTTTCTATGTATGTAGTACTGAGGAATCGAACCCGGGTCTTTGTGCATGCTAGGCAAGCTCACTACCACTAGGCCAAACTCCCGGCCTCCCAGCCCTTTTGTTGAGTTTTCTGAAAACAAACTGTATTCTTCAGGCTTCAAAGTAAATCTTTAGAGCACTGTTAGGTCATCCTTTACTTTCTATTGACATCAGTGTCACTTATTAGTCTTGCTTGGAATGGTGTCTGCATTTTGGAGAGGAAGGGAAGATAATGGAGCTTTTATAGTATTTTGAAGAGACTGGTGATAACAGGTATGAGAATTCTCTGTAGACTTGTGATGTTGAAGAATCAGTTTGTGAGGTTGCCTGCTTTCCATCTCTTTCCATTAAACCCTTTTGAGGTGACCACAGTTGTTTTCTTGTATACTTGCTCAGTTTTGGCATCTTACCTGAGACTTTACATGCTGAAACTCTATCCTCTTTTTTAAGTTTTTTTCCCAGTTCAGTCCTAAATGTCTTGGGATGAACTTAACAGCTTACAGCTTCCTAGGATTCAACCTTCAAAACAAAAATATAAACATCATATCTGCCAAATTCAGTAAGAAAATCTTGTGTCATTTTGAGTAAATCATAAATAGCGCATCAAAATAATACTATTATATTTCAAGAAAGGGAAGCATTTGTGAATACATTTATTCAACAGTATTTTTCTCTCACTGTATATATCAAAACATTATTGCTATGGACCATCTGCTACTACAGGGAAATGACTTCACTGTATAGAATTAACTGTATACTAAATTCTCATTTGATTCATTTTTCATGTGTTGCAGAGATCCTGTTATGTTTTTTTTCCCTCTGAATTATATATTGGTCACTAAATTAAGTACAAATTTTAATTGATCCTTTCATATCTGTAGAATAAATGATCATTTCATTATAGAATAAAGGATCATTTAATTAGTGTTTTTAATTTTTAAACCCTTCAAGTTTGAATCAAGCTAACAAGTCCATCTTTTTTTTTTTTTTTTTTGCCAGTCCTGGGCTTGAGCTCAGGGCCTGAGCACTGCCCTTGGACTTTCTCAAGGCCAGAGCTCTACCACTTGAGCCTCAGCACCACTTCCAGCTTTTTTCTATGTATGTGGTACCGAGGAATCGAACCCGGGTCTTCATGCATGCTAGGCAAGCACTATAACCACTAGGCCAAACTCCCGGCCCCTAACAAGTCCATCTTTTACCATGAGGTCTTGAGAACAGACAACCAACCACATTCTTCTTGTCCTTGAATCCACATTGGCTGCTTTCTAACCTAAAGTCCTATGATGGTTTTAAGGAAATGGGCATTGATAAATGAATTATGCTCTGTGTATACATTACTTTTGTATACTATTTAAGCCCCTTATTTAAGTCTCTTATAGTCTCCTGAATCCATTATGGATAATATCTCCCAAGAATTTTCAGTGGATTTTCTAAATGTTCTAAGACCTATTGAAGCATGTTTATAACCAGTTTTATTGTATATGATGTCATCTCTCAGATAACAGGCCTTATCTTTTTTATCTTTTTTTTTTGTCCTGTTGTCATGGAGCCTAGGCTTTTGTGCAAGATCTTTGTTTTGAATAATTTCTGTACTGTAAATATTTTTGGCTGGTTTTCAGCTTTAGTTAGAGACTATATTATCTATACTGTGGCCTAGAGTAGCCAAAAAATTGAGACTATATATGTAAAGAGCAGCCAACCTGCAGTAAGTAAAATACATAATGACTGATAAACACATAACAGTAAATATTCTTCTTTCCTTCTCATCTGATTCTAAGTTAAGTCTATTAACAGTTGAGATTAGTTGCGGGTTTTTTTCTATCAGTGGTCCTAGCAAGTGCCTTTTTCTTAATGTTCAAATATTGTTGAACAGAAATTCAGGAATTTTTGATGATATTATTTATTACACATTTAAGATTCAAAAGTTGTATGAAGATGCCTGTCAATACCAGTGGATGGAAAGTTCAAGGCCTTCCTTGACCATATAATAAATCCTATAAAAATTAAAAATTTGGGCAGGAACTTTGTGAAAAACTAAGTAGGTTATAATCTTGATGATTTGCATTATTTATTTAATTTTTGGCCTTAATCCTAAATTTATCATTCTCCTTAGTTATTTATTCTGTGATGTGTCCTGAAAAAGGTTTCCTAAAATGTACTTTTTAAGCTCACTATTGCTTCAAGACTCCTTTCAGCCAACAAAATTTGAGATGTCATAGAAGAAGTCACTTAAAGATTCAATTGAGGTTAGCATTATTTAAATTCATTTACATTGTCATTCTTAACTAAAATAGAACTGTGAGCTGGGCATAGTGGCTCATGCCTGAAATCCCCATTACTTGAGAGGAGGAAGTAGGATCGTGATTTGAGATTAGATTAAATGTAAAGATCATAAATCCCTATCTCATGAAACAGTGCAGTTGTGATGAGTCACAGCTGTAAACTAAACAACAATGAAAGCAAAGGTACCATTGCGCTTTGATATAAACTCCAGTTAAAAAACTATAAGAGTCTATGAACAATAACTGAAGTATTAAGGTTTGGTGGAAATGGTAGTGGTTCTAACTTTGAGGTTAGAAAATCCAAGTACTTCAAATAAAATGAGGAAAAAGGGAAATAAAAATGTATTCTCATTTTTGAGAAAACTTTCAGTATTTATTAGCATATATTTTGAACTTGAAGAAACTTACTGACAATTTAGACAACCAAAAGCACATGAAAATAGAAATATTTATGTCAATTTTTATATTTGATAGAAAAATCTCTTCATAGTACTTCAGTAGCTAATGAATGCTGAAAATAAAGGACAGTCTTATCCTAGGCTTCTCAGTGCTATTGACCATTTTTATGTTTAAAATATTAGAGCAACAAAACCAAAATTAGAGAAACCCTGCAAAAAATGGTTTTTGATTCTTTATAGGTTGTACGCATGTCTGCCTCAAGAGAGTGTGAATCCCATAGATTTCCTTGTTTATGCTTTTCTATAATGGAATGGTACCTTATCCCCACTTTCCCAAAAAGGCTAAGTCCTAAATTATGGTCTTGGGAGAACATGCAGATTATGTTCCTTTAACATTACGTCTTGTCCCTTCCGAGCCTCTGATTGGCCATTGTATATCTTGTCTTTGTGCTAGGAATAGGAAGATGAGCATCGCTTAGTTACACACAGAGCTTACCAGCTATAGTAGTATTCTGGCATCATGCTCCTTACTTGTGTTTTTTCTTCACTAATGTTTAATGACCATTTCCTGGAAAGATGGGTGACATATTTTTCTGGAATGTATCTTCATCTATGAATAGTGACAAGAAGTCTTTCAGTAAAGAAAATGGCTTAATTTTTCTTAAATTCAGTATTTTCCTGGCATATTTAAGCTTGTTACCATACTTTTTCTTGTGTTACACATTGTGATGTCTCCATCTCCAGAAATATAAACTCTCTAGCAGGCAGTTTAGATACCTGTTGTAAGAACAGAAAGTAATTTAAGTAGGTTTTCATACAAGTGCCTACATGTTAAGTCCTGAACCATGAGTAGATAGAGGAAGGAAAGGGCAATTTAGAGCTGAGAGGAAGCAATAGAATGTAGAAAAGCACACAAGGCTTGACAGAGCATGGTGTGTTCAGTATCATGAAATATGTTTTAAAACTTGTCACCTATAATATTCTAATTTGTGTACTATAATTAGCATATTAGTATATTATAATGTAGTACTTTAGTATATAAAATCTAAAATCTCCCAAGTGAACTAATTTTCTATTTTGGAAGTAATCATAGATGAATCATCATGCATGAAGGCAAATGTGACCTGTTAGTTTAATGCTTTCAGATTGAAGGCTTTACTGAGCTCTTTCTTCGTATTATTGATAATCATTAGAGACTATTAGAACAGAGAAAAAAGTGAACCTAGGCCGCATTGAGCTAGATGTACATGTTGGTATAGTCATGTATTTTTTTAGACACAGTTAATGCATTTATTATTCTAGATACTATTCTATATATTGTACTTATTATATTTTTCGATGTTATAAATTCCTTGTAAACATCACAGTTGAAGACTAATACTCTAATCAGTAGACATGCCATTGTTTGTGTAGCTGTAGACACACATCAGGGTTTTTTTTTTTGCCAGTCCTGGGGTTTGAACTCAGGTCCTGGGCACTGCCCTTAAGCTTTCTCAAGTCTTAACACTCTATCCCTTGATCCACAGCCCAGCCTTTTCTGTGTCTGTGGTACCGAGGAATCTGACCTAGAATAGGCAAGTACTCTACCACTAGGCCACACTCCTGGCCAACTCATCAGTTTTTCCAAGCATATTTCAGATGGTTTCTGTTTTCTTTGTTATTAAAATAATAATTTGTGTATCTATTTCCAGAATTGAAAATCCTGGGACAAAAAATTTAGAAATACATTTAAAGCTCTTGATTCATATCAAGAGTTCTTGAGACATTAATTTTTACTCTTGCCTGAAATATATCGAAGAATTTTCCCCCAGACTGTGACAGCATTCATTAACAAAAGACAACAATAATAAGGCAAATTTCATGGGTTTAATGTTGGAAAACATGGACAAACTATTGTTTTGTTTATAGTTTTAATGATAAGCAATAGTTCAGTGAGATCTATGTCATACTTTAGATAAACAAGAATAAGGATAACCTCTTGATATGAGGCTTTTTCATTTTTGAGGTATCCATCACGAATTGAAAAAATTGACTATGAGGAGGGCAAGATGTTAGTCCATTTTGAGCGTTGGAGTCATCGCTATGATGAATGGATTTATTGGGACAGCAATAGGTTGCGACCCCTTGAGAGACCTGCACTAAGAAAAGAAGGACTAAAAGATGAGGAAGATTTCTTTGTAAGTAGCAAGATTTTTTTCATTTGTAACTTTTGTTAGATTATAATGATATATTTTTTAAAGGATTGTGTTAAATTTTTACAAATCTTGTTTATGTTAAGGAAATGCATATACATTATACATGGAATTGATCTTAAAAGTTGTTTAAAATAGGATTTTAAAGCTGGAGAAGAAGTCCTGGCTCGTTGGACAGACTGTCGCTATTATCCTGCCAAGATTGAAGCAATTAACAAAGAAGGTATGTATTTGAAATGATCTGAGATGAAAAATGGGATCAGGAGAAAAGTTAATTGTATTTTAAATTATAATTAGCTATGTCATTGTTGTATATAGCTTTTGTATTGAATAAACTTCCTTGTTAATAGTAGATGTCGGAAACCTTCTTCCCATGATGTGTAGAGTAAGATGGCATGTGACTTGCTATTTGAATAAACTATGTTAGTAGAGGTACTTAGCTAAGTTTTAATTTTTCATTTTCCTGGCTTATAGGAATTTTAGTTCTACTTTGGTATTTCCAGTTCAATACTAAGTTATATTGATGATGAGCATCTCAATGGAGTGTGAGGAAAGGTTAAAGATAAGGGGGATTTCTATTCTGTTTAACTTGTTAGTTAAATATATACAGTATTTTTGTTTGTTTTAGAAAAGAACATGAAATTTAAGCAGTTGAAAGATTGTTTTTATTGTACTCCTTTCTTCTCCTCTCCTCTCTTCTCCTCTCCTTTTGTCTTCCAGTAATATCTACAGATAAGTAAATTATTTGATTGTTCAGAAATACTGAAAATAATGCAAAAGGCAAATGTGTTAGTATGGTATAAGACTGGGGAACCTTGTGAACAAATATGAGCTTAGCAAGTAGAATTTAGCTATTGCTGGCAGCTCATGTCTGTAGTCCTAGCTACTCAGCAAGCTGAAATCTGAGGATCATACCTTGAAGCTAGCTCAGGTAGGAAAGTATGTGAGACTCTTTATCTCCAGTTAACCAGCAAAAAAAACAAAAACAAAACAACAACAACAAAAACCTCAGAAGTTGAGCTGTGGCTCAAGTGATAGAATGATAGCTTTGAGCACAAAAGCTCAAGGACAGTGCCCTGAGTTCAAGCCCTTAGGACCAGCACCAAACAAAACAACAACAACAAAAAAAAAGGGAAGAGAATTTATCAAGTAATTTGGAGTGTTACAAAAAAGTAAAACTATTCCTTTTATTTTAGAAGACATGATACTGTACAAGCTACTAGAACTGATTCAAAGCTTTGATAAAGTAGCAGGGTATACAATCAACCTACTAAAGAATCAGAAGCTTTTCTGTATGCCAACAATGGGAAGATTGAAACTAAAATTTGGAAAACAATGCTATTTCAATAACCTTAACAACAAAACAACTTAGGAATTTACCCAAGATATGAATTATCTACATAAAGAAAGCTCTAAAATTTTAAAGAAGGAAACTGAAGAAGACAATGAAATTGAAGATCTTCCATGCTGCAAGACTGGAAAAATTAACTGTGAAAATTGCAATATTTCCCAAAGCAATCTACAAATTCGATGTAATAAATGTCACAATCCTAACATCATTCCTCAGTGAAATAGAGAAAACAGTCCAAAAATTCACATGAAATAACAGTAGACCCCAAATAGCAAAAACAGTTCTTAGCAGGCAGAATAGTGCTGGGAGAATTAACATTAGCAAACTTCAAACTCTATGACAGAGACATAATGGTAGCTTGGTCCTGACACAGAAACATGCCTGAAGACCAATGGAGCAATGAAGACTCAGCAATAAGCCCACAGACATACAGCTATTTAAATATTCAATAAGGGAACCCAAAACATACTCTGGAAGAAAGACAGCCTCTTCAAAAAACAGTGCTGGCAAATCTGGATGTCCACAGGCAGAAAGCTGAAACTATATCATTATATATCATCTTGCACCAGTATCAATTCCAAGTGAATCAAGGACATCAATGTAAGACCTAAAGCCATGAAATGATTACAGGAGTAGGGGAAATACAGGGCTCCTGGGCATAGGTAGAAACTTTGTGAGTAAAGATCCACAAGTACAGCACATCAAAGAAAGACCTGATAAAAGTTTCATCATGGAAAAAGACCATCAGACTAAAATGACTGGCTACAGAATGAGCTACAGAATCCACACATCAGAAATAGCCTATTATACAGAGAACTTATGAAATTAACCTTTCAAAACTAACAACCCAGTTTAAAAAGGAGCTAAACAGAATTCTCTGAAGAAGTAAAAATGGCCAATAAACACATGAAGAAATGAGCAGCATCTTTGACTATAAGGAAAATAAAAACAGCATAGAGATTCCTCCTCACCCCAATTAGAATGGCCATTAGCATGAAAACAAACAATAACAGATGTTGGCAAGGATGTGACCCCCTAGTGTACTGTTGGTAGAAGGTAAACTTGTTCAACCATTCTGGAAAGCCGTGTGGAGATTCCTCAAAAAGTTAAATGTGAAATTACCCTTTGGTTCAGTAATTCCTTTTCTGCACTTACTCAAAAGATTAGAAACCAAGGTACAGTAAAGTCACCAGCACAACCATGTTTATTGCATTAGTGTACACCATAGCTGAGGTATGGAATCAGCCGAGATGTCCCTTAGTGGACAAATAGATTAAGAAATGTGGTGTATATACACAGTGGATTTTTTACTCAGCCATGTGCTTATTTTTGAAAATATATTTAAATATTTTACATTTAAGACTTCTCATTTAAAGATATACTTAAGCTGCTTATGAAATACTTAAAAGTATATTTCAAGTTAATTATGTATTTTATAATCTTGACTACTTACTATTTTTCTAAGAAGCAAATATTGAATGACAGCTTCCTGACAAGAATGGCACTTGGGAGTGCAAGGGAAGGGATGACTTTGTTCAAGAATAAATGCATTCTATAAAAATATATTTAGAGGGCCGGGAGTTTGGCCTAGAGGTAGATTGCTTGCCTAGCATGCATGAAGATCTGAGTTCGATTACTTTGTACCACATACATAGAAAAAAGCCAGAAGTGGTGCTGAGGCTCAAGTGGTAAAGCTCTAGCCTTGAGAAAGTCCAAGGACAGGGCTCAGACCCTGAGCTCAAGCCCAGGACTGGCAAAAAAAAAAAAAAAATATATATATATATATTTTTTTTTTAGAAAGAAATATATATATATTTAGAAAGAAATATATATATATATATTTAGAAAGAAATGCACTGCTTCCCTGCCTTATCTAACTATAACCTCTATAATAACAAGGAAAAAATTTAAAAAGAAGAGTGGCATTTGGTCTGAGAAGGTATACTTTTTGTTTAAACCAAGCCTAAAAGACCTAACAAAAGAAGAGAAAATTTCTTCAGGAGAAAGTCTACCTAAGAAAGAAATGAGAGAATATTGCTATTTCAAGGAACTATGAATTATGAGGAGTGATGAATTGCTTTATATAAGATAAGATATAGACAAAGAGCTCAGTGAGAAGCAAGGTTTTTTAAGATACTTGAAAATCTTGCTAAAGTTTGAATTTTGAAGGGGAATGAGGAAAGTAATGAAAGAAAGTTAAGTTTGAGACTTAAAAAAATAGATTTGAAAGAAATGGAAGAGAAGAAAGAAGGAAATATTTAAAAAGAGATAAAAGCAACATGAAGTGGGGCAGGTACCAATGGCACTCAAGCTACTATGGAGGCTCAGAGATCTGAGGATTACAGTTCGAATTTAGCCTAGGCAGAGAAGTCTATGAGAATAATCTTACCTATGGTTAACCAGGAAACAACCAGAAGTAGAGCCATGACTCAAATGGTAGAGTGCTAACCTTGAGCAACAAAGCACTGGGACAGCACCCAGGACTTGAATTCAAGCTCCAGGACTGGCATACCCTACACACGTGCACACACGCGTGCACACACAAAAATCCAAATTGTGTGAAAAATTAAATCACAGTGGGGCTGGGAGTGTGGCCTAGTGGTACAATACTTGTCTAGCTTGTGTGAGCCCTGGGTTCAATACCTTGGTACCACGTACTCAGAAACTGGAAGTGGTGCTTGGCTCAAGTGGTAGAGCTCTAGTCTTGACAGGGACAGTGCCGAGGCCCCAAACTCAAGCCCCAGACTGGCAAAAAAATCCATCAGTCAATCACCATGGTCTTTCTGATAATCATGATGTAACTTTGCAAAGAAAAACTCCAGTATTGTTGTGGTGAATTGAAACCACATATGTGTCTATTACTGGTAGCTGCCTTTTGCAGGAACCCATCCCTAGATATACAGGTTATGTGGGAGACTTATATTTCTATAAAGCCATGTTGTGGAGTGCACATGTCAAGCCTTATCCCAAACTCCTAATTGTCCAGTTTAGAATGTGTTGCAGAGTTGATAAAAGCAGTCTCTAAAAGGGAAAAAAGTGGTACTTATGGGTTTTTGGGTTTTTTTTTTTTTTTTGTGGGTCATAGGGCTTGAACTCAATCTGGGTGCCATCCCTCAGCTCTTCAGCTCAAGGCTACCACCCTACCTCTGGGCTTGGGCATTGTCCCTGAGTTCTTCAGCTCTAGGCTACTGCTCTACCCTTGAGCCAAGGCCCATTTCCTGTTTTCTAGAGGTTAATTGGAGATAAGAGTCTCAGGTCCTTTTGTGCGCAGGCTGGCTTTGAACCTTGATTCTCAGATCTCAGCCTCCTGAGTAGCTAGGATTACAGGCGTGAGCCACCACACCTAGCTAAAAAATGATACTTTTTAGGTGTAGATCTTTGTGATATTTAGCAGTATCCATTGAGAGCTATGAAATTTATGAAATAAATTTTTTTTTAGCGAAAGAAAAGCCTAGGCACATGTGTGCAAGGGTTTTCTGGTCAATTACAAAGAAATTAGCAATAATGATAACATTATTTGTTTAAACTTTTTTTTAATGATCAAAAACAAGGAACAGATACTTCCTGAAGTAGTACTCTGTTTATATTTTGAAAATTGTAGAAAAACATTTGAATTTCCTAAGCTAAAATCTACATAACTGTTTCTAATAGCTTTATATTAACTTGTTAGCATAGTATCTATAAACAAAAGTGAGTTTGTCTCTAAAAGTCTTGAGGCCAGAAAGTAGGATTAGTTAGTAAAAAAGTTATGGCGGGATGTACAAGACTGGCAGTGCTATTTTGTTGTGTTGCTGCTTAGCTGAATGCCATCAGATGTGATTCTTTAGCTTTTCTAGAATTCCTGTGTTCTGCATGGAAGATATTTATCTTTGTGATTAGTAAAGGGTGGTTTTTCCACTTTAAGGCTAGGACTCAATCAACCTACTTGTCTATTAACTGTCATCTATCTGTTTTTCATCTACCTGTATCTATAAATTTAATACAATTGCCAAAAGAATAATGTTTTCTATATATTCCATATATCAGATTTTTCTGTTACTTATTACGAAAAAATATTGGAGCTGGGAGTTTAGCCTAGTGGTAGAGTGCTTACTTAGGATGCACAAAGATGCGGTTCTGTGGCTCAAGTGGTAGAGCTCTAGCCTTGAGAAAGCCCAAGGACAGTACAATGCTCAGGCCCTGAATTCAAGCCAGGACTGGCCAGAAATTTTTTTTCCCCCAAAGGAGCCAATGGTCATTTATATAAGAGTAACTTTTTGTAAATATTTTTGTCAGATATGTCTTAATGTGCTAAATTACCGTGAAGAGTTTTAAAATTCTTTTTTTTTTTTTTTGCCACGTATGTGGTACCTAGAGATCGAACCTGGGTCTTCATGCATGCTAGGCAAGCACTATACACTAGGCCACTCTACTGGCCCTTTAAAATTCTTAGTAAACATATAAATTGCATGCAATTAACTTATCAACACTTAAGTTTTACATTTTTAAAAGGCAATATGAGTTGAGTATTGTTTTTGAAAAGAGAAAATGTATACATATAAATATAGTAGAGTCTTTAAAGAAATGTATGTTTGTAATCTTGTAGTCATAGAACATTTATTGATATCTGGTCACTACTTGTTAGTTTCCAAATGCTGCTGTAAAAAGTTACAAGATATTTTCTGATGATTCTGACTGTTCCTATTTCAGGAACATTCACAGTGCAGTTTTATGATGGAGTAATTCGTTGTTTAAAAAGAATGCACATTAAAGCCATGCCTGAGGATGCTAAGGGACAGGTAAGAATGTTCAGTATTCCTGGCTACTGAAAGGGAATGGTAACTGATCAACATATATGCGCATATATTTTTAAAGTGAACTAATTGTAGGGTTATGTGCTGATAGCCCCAAATAGCAGCAAGAAAAACTTAGATTGTAAAATAAATTATACACTTGATTTTTGCTTCTTTGGTTTTAGACCTGCTAAAGTTATAGGTCGCTAGTTTCTGTTCCAGGTGAAATCCCAGCATCCACTAAGCTGGTGTTGTCCTATCGACCCAGCTGGATCGTGTAACCAGTCTATGGGAAGTGAGGTAAGTGCCTTTTGTTTTTCCACAAAATTTTTGTTTAACTTTCTCTGATATAGAGTATTATTTAGAAAGTTCATTTTTAATATGAAGTTTTACATTAGTTTCTTATCTTCTTCTTTCCTTCTACAAATCACATTCATTCATCTTCTTTAAAAGGCGCTTACCTGACACTCTGTAGGCTGTATCAAATAGGGCTCTTTGAGTCACATGACAGAAGCAGTGTGTTCTATAATTTGCACTGCAAAAAGCAAGAATGAATGGTAAGCATTTGAAGGAGAGGCTGGGATAAAGTTGAAATCATGATTCCACTTGGGATTGTGTTTCCTGAAATACAGGAAAAAAAGGTGCCATTAGAAGTTTAAAGTATTTTCTTTTATGTTCTGCTGTTATTTGGGATTTTCAGCACCTGGACCTACAATTAATTTTAAGAGCTTGAAAGTAATATATGAAATTATGTAATGTGGAAAATGTTACATATGTGTTCATTAGTGTGCAGCAAAAACTGTTATCCTAAACGGTGTTAAAATTACCTGGTCAGTTTCAGTTAATTGTGACTATATTATAGTCTTCTATCAATGAGTAGTAGCTCATTTAAAATTATTCTTTCTAAGCAACATTTCTGAGAAGTGTAATTGTTTTCAGTTACCAGGCTTTTAAACATTTAGTTATGAAATCAGCCAAGCAATCGCATATTTATTAATATTTAAATATGATTTAAAAGAAAATGCTTTTGCTCAGGAAATTACTTTGTGTCTTCCTGTATGTATATATAAATATAATATTTTGGGCACTCAATGGTGTGCTTTCTTGATTACTGCATAGGAAGATTGATTAAAATGTTGGGAACATAGTGCATACCTGTTTAAACAGATGTCTAAGTTTTTAAAATTTGCTTTGAAACTATGATTTTTGTATTCTTATTATTCAGATATTAAATAGCTAAAAGTAGAGAAACTAATTTGATATTTTAAATGTTTATTGCTATAAATATTAGTTATACCATGATATTTGTTAACATTAAAATCAATGCCAGGATACAAAACTTTCAAAAGAATATTTGGAAAACAGTCTATGTCAGTTTTTCATTATAACTCAGTAATAAACTAATAACTTTTAGTTGATTTAAAAACAAATCGAGTTATTAAAAATCAATTTTTTTCAGAACCGGGAGTTTGGTCTAGTGGTAGAGTGCTTACCTAGGATGCATGAAGACCTGGGTTTGATTCGTCAATACTACATACATGGAAAAAGGCCAGAAGTGGTGCTGTGGCTCAAGTGATAGAGCTCTCACCTTGAGAAAAACCCAGGGACAGTGCTCAGGGCCTGAGCTAAAGCCCAGGACTGGCAAAAAAAAAAAAAAAAAGTCAATTGTTTTTCAGATTTTCAAATTGGATAAAGCTAAAATAATCACATAGTGAATATTATTTCTGGACTTTGAATAGTTTGAGAATTTTTTTATGGAGGTAGGAATAAAATTTCTTTGGTTAAATTAGTCAAGAATCATATATCCAATAAATTTGCCAAGAATAATAACCAAATCATAATAGGGTAAATAAATTCCACATGGAATTCTCCTCCCTAGACCTCATATATAATTTGTCTAAAATAAGATAGTAGCAATTTTAAGCTAAGGAATGATAGCTCATGCCTCTAATCTTTACTCTGGTTGTAGCCAGACCTGGTGAGACTCCTATTTTCAGTTAACCAGAAAAAAGCCAGAAGTGGCTCAGATGTAGAATGCCAGCCATGAACAAAAAAAGCAGAGCAGTAGGCGAGAATTAGAATTCAAGCCCCAGTACCAGCTCTTGCGCTGTGCACATGTGTGTGCACACATTTTTATATGTGTGTGTGACCTTCAAATTAACACTCTTAAGCTTGAATAAAAGGCTTACTGTTATTACTGAGTGAAATAATTGGTTGATACTGGTGAATGGCTTGTATTTAGAAATTAACTTGGGGGACTAAGGGCAAGGCTTAAATTGTAGAGTGCTTGCCTAGTTAGCAAAGGCTCTGAGGTCAGTCCTACATGCCAGCAAAAACAAAACAAAACAAAAAAATCATTGCCTGGGTTTGCCTCCACACTTACCCTTCTGCTTCAGCTGCCTACGTATTTGATATTACATGTATGCACCATATATCTAGCTTGAGGGGAATTTTATAATATTTTGAATAAATTGTAAGCTATAGTTCTTGCATTGTATTTCTAGATATTTTTCTCACTGGGGAAGATAGTAAGGTAGACATGTTGACTGCCCAAAGTTAGGCTCTCTTCTCATCTACATTCTTCTATCTTACATAATTTTGAATGATGATATTTAGCCATAAGACCATGAAGCTGACATTTTACAGAATGAAGATTGATTTCTCTAAGGGGATATCTTCTTAATGTTACTTCTGAACTTCCATCCTAATAAAAGACAACAGGATTAAAGGTGGTCTAAGCAGTACCAAGTCCCAGTACTGCTTCTTGGCTTTTTTCTTTCCTTCCTTCCCTCCTTCCTTTCTTCCCTCCCTCTCTCCCCTCCCCTCCCTTCCCCTTTCCTCCTTCCCTCCCCTCTCCTCACATCATAAAAACTCAGCCAGAAACCAGAGGCTGAGCCTTTTCTGTAGAGTTGGAAGGAGAGATTGGATGGAGCTAAGCCTCTCATTTTTTTTCCCCCAAACCTCTTCCCCCATTTTGCAGATGGGGAAACTGAGATCCCAGCAATCTCTAGTTAGGATGGGCATTTCAGGGGAGTGGCATGGTTAGGCTGGGGGACTCCCCTGACACCTCAGCTGCATCCTCCCCCTCCCCCAAATCCTAGCTCACTCTTGGGGTGCTGTAGTTGAGAGTTAAGAAATGGGCCACTTCCCAAGCAGCTCTAGTGCACCCCAGCCTGGATTTGTGGTGGTGGTGGGGTGTGTGTATGTGGGGAGTGGTATTGTGGCTTCCCAGATTTCCTGACTGGGGGAGAAAAAGACAAAAGAAATAATTACAGGGTGAGAGGTGGGACCATTTATTTTAAACATAAGTCTTGTAGCAAGGGAAGGACTTAGTTTTTTCATTTCTATTTTTTTCCCCATGAATGTGTACTAATGTAAAATTTACATTGACACAAGATGTTTACACAATATTTGGTATACTGTCTTAATGGATTTTTCATAGCAGATCTTTCCACAAAGTTCTTGCTTTTTTTATTTTACAATTACGAATCAAAAGACTAATTTAAAATTTTAGTCAGCCTTTATGTACAAAGTAACTTCTTGAACCCAGATCTTCTGATTTCAAACACAGTGCTCTTTTCAATGTTTTATTATTATAGAGTATGTGCAGTGTGTAACGACTAGTTTTTTTTTTAATTCCTAGAAAGACTAGAGTTATTTTTTGGACAGTGAATCTTTTTCTGTGTAAGAAATTCAAGAGAGGAATAATGAAAACCTTTCACTGCTGTCATTCATGTACTTCATGATTAACAGAGTATATACTCAAAATAATTTTTTTTTTTGCCAGTCCTGGGCTTGAGCTCAGGGCCTGAGCACTGTCCTTGGACTTTCTCAAGGCTAGCACTCTACCACTTGAGCCTCAGCACCACTTCCAGCTTTTTTCTATGTATGTGGTACCGAGGAATCGAACCCGGGTCTTCATGCATACTAGGCAAGCACTTTAACCACTAGGCCAAACTCCTGGCCCTCAAAATAATTTTTTTAAGTTACAAAAGTTACAATGATTCTCTCTCTCTCTCTCTTTCTTTTCTAGTTTCATCTCTCTTGGAGGTAGAAAACAGCATTGAATGGGAATTGCTCTTGTCGTTGCCTAGCATTACTCTAGCTAGCATTACTCTAACAACTCAGTTGTCCCCATGATGTTCTGCTACTTTTTTCTTTACTTTTTGCTGGTACTGGGGCTTGAATTCAGGGCTTGAGCACTGTCCCTGAGTATTTTTGCTCAAAGCTAGTATGCTACCATTTGAGCCACAGGTCTACTGTAGCTTTTAGATAGTTACTTGGAGATGGTCTCACATACTTTCTGCCCAGACTGGCTTTGAATCATGATCCTCAGATCTCAGCCTCCCAAGTACCTAATATGACAGGAAATAGCCGCTAGCACTCATCAGATGTTCAGCTTTTACAAATCTTTAAATACATGCCTGGTGCTATCAATACTTTGTTTGTGTGTTTGTAGTTCTTCTTTTTTCCGTCTTGTGTGTAGGACCAGCCTCTCATCTCTAGTTGTCTGTTGAATGTTTACATAGTACCTGTCTTATATAGTGGACAATTCAATAGAAAGTAAATGAATAAGCATATTAAGAGCCATCATAAAATTTTAGTCCTTTTCAGTCATGAACAGAGAAAGGGGTGTGTGTGTGTGTATGTGTGTGTGTTGGTATTGTTGTTTGAACTCAAAGTTCTACCCTTTGGTGTTTTTGCTCAAGGCTGGCATTCTACCACTTGATTCATAGCTCCACTACCAGCTTTTGGTGGCTAATTGGAATGAGTGTGATAGATTTTACTCCTGGGGCTGTCTTCCAACTCTGACTCAGATTTCAGCCTCCTGAGTAGCCAGGATTGCAATTAGGAGCTACCAGCATCCAGCTGATTTGTTTAGTTTTTAGTTGTTGTTGTGGCTATTTTTTTTTATTTTATGTCAGTACGAGGGCTTGAACTCAGGGCCTGAGCACTGTATGTTTTTTGTTTGTTTTTTCAAGGTTAGGGTAATGCCACTGTATGTTTTTTGTTTATTTTTTCAAGGCTAGGGTAATGCCACTTAAGCCATGACTCTACTTCTGGCCTTTTGCTGGATAATTGAGAGAAAGAGACCCAATTATTTGTCTGATGGTCTAGTTTCAAACCTTTATTCTCAGATGTTAGTCTTTTGAATAGCCAAGGCTACAGGCATAAGCCAGGTGATTTGTTTTGAATAGTTTATGTATAGTCAATGTGTATCTTTGAGACTGAATTATTGTTAGCTAACAGTCCTTCTTGCTTAATTCTGTTAATAAATAATGTTTATATCTATGAATGTGACCCATGGAATTCATTTGATGTAAAATTGTTTTCAGTTAATTGGCTAGGTAATATACGTTTTGAATAATCGGGTTAATCTATTTGCTGATTCTGTAGAATTAGTTGTTTAAAAACCTTCATAGAAATAATTAATTTCACCGAAATCGATGCTGGTTTGAACTCTAGTTGTTAAAAATTCATTCATTGAATTATTTTTTTGGCCTTCTAGGGCTTGAACTCAGGTCCTAGGTGCTGTCTCTGAGTCTCTTTGAGCTCTACCACTTGAGACACAGCACCACTTCTGCCTTTTTCTGAGTAGTTTACTGGAGATAAAAGTCTCACAGACTTTATTGCCTGGCCTGCTTTTGGACCATGATCTTCAGATCTCAGCCTTCTGAGTAGCTATGATTATAGGCGTGAACCACTAGTACTTGGCTTCTACATACTTTTTAATGTAGAAAAATAATTTAATTATTGGGAATATAGTACAAGTATTCTTCCTGCTTTGTATCCCATTGTATTAGAAAAGATAGGTAATGTAGCACTTAAGGTAGCAAAAATATGCTAGGTTTTTTTGTTAGAGTTTGTTAAGGTTTCAGATTTTATTCCATAAAAATGCATCAAGAGAATGTTATTCAATATTTCCCTATTTTGTAGATTTTTTTACAATCCAACTAACCTATTAGGTTTCTAAATTTGATAATCATATTGATGATCTATACTGTAAACATAGGAAATGATATTAAAAATGTGACATTTTTATTCATTAGTGTAATTATATTTTGATTAAGCTTGTGTGTGTTTTTTAATACTTTACATTTTGTTTTTTTTTTTCCCCTTTGGAGGATTGGATAGCTTTAGTAAAGGCAGCTGCTGCAGCCGCAGCCAAGAATAAAGCAGGGACTAAACCTCGAACCAGTGCTAACAGCAATAAAGATAAAGATGAGAGAAAGTGGCTTAAAGTACCTTCAAAGAAGGATGAAACTTCAACTTGTATAGCCACACCTGAAGTTGAGAAGAAGGAAGATCTGCCTACATCTAGTGAAACATTTGGTATAGAATACAGTTTTATTTTCCTTCCTAATGACACTGGTAAACTGCCGTAGTGATTAAGTTCAATGCAAAGGTTCCATGTAATTTCAAACTTATAATTGTTAGGCTTTTCCTCCTATCGTAATAGGATGGATGACTTAAAAAATTATTCTATATAATGGAAGATTGCAGTATAGTTCAGTACTGGGCATTATATACTTTCAATATTCTTGAATAGAAATAAGTTTAAAATATAGATTGAGACTTCTTGATAAGTAAGATTTTTCTTAGGTGTTTTGTGTGTTTCTAAGTTTTTTTTAACTTTCCCTGTGTTTTCACACATACATTTTAATGTGAAGTAATGGAAGAAGTCATTTTCTTCTTTTCTTCTTCCTTGCAGAATATGTTTCTGATGTGTCAATGTGGAGGGATTTGTCTTTTTTAAAGTTGTATGCAAGCATCTGATGATAAAACCATAAAAGTATTTTTACCACTTTGCTATTTTTAAATGTGTTTTAATTTTGAATTATAGATAAACTCTCATATATGTGTTCTGTTAAAAGTAGGACTTCATGTAGAGAGCGTTCCAAAGATGATCTTTCCACAGCCAGAGAGCGTATTGTCAAACAAGAGGAAAAATAACCAAGGCAACTCATTTCAGGCAAAGAGAGCTCGACTTAACAAGATTACTGGTAATCTACAATGATTCTTTTTGGGGAGACTGGAGGGTTTCATTTTAGTGGATTATTTCTAATAAAGTAAAATGCATCTTTTGATTCAATGTAATGGACTGCTCATTAAGAAAGACGTTTACTTTCTGGTTCTTCAAAGTAAATGTCTTTCAACACTGTCACCACTGTCTGCTGTAAAATATCAAAAACGAAGTATGCTTTGTCCCTACCTCACAGGGATGTTGTGAGGATTGAAAAGCTCAAGTTTCTCAAAAATATATAGTTTTTAAATGACTGTGGTAGGAATAGTTTTTTTTTTAAAGAAACTGGTTCTCTAGTGATACAATTTCTGAGATTTTTGGATATTTTTATTTGAACATTCTTGTTCTTGACTAGAGCTATTTAAATACGGAAAATACTTGCAAGGAGATGGTTTAAGAAAGTAGATATCTGAGTCAAATTTAGTCCTTGAATCACTTAAGTTCTACTTACCATTATTATTATTCTTTTACCCTTATTTTTAGGTGAGACTTTATAATCTAGGCATCTTTTTCAGTGCCTTCTTTTTTTTTTCCTGTGCCTTCTTGTAATGAAGGGTATACCAGTGGTGGGATGACTGAAAATGTTCCAGCAGATAACACTAGAAAGGGTTGAAGTATTAGAATTAGAGCAGATCATCCCATCCCATGTTGCTTCTAGGTCTTATTCAAAACAATGTTTTTATTCTTTAAAAGAAATTGTAAACAAATCTTAATATTTTGGGTATTTGTTAAAGTGAACTTTAAGTGTTCTAATGATTCCGTCCGTCATATATTCTTTATTAAGGACAAATGTCTTTGGTCTAATAAAGCTATCTAAACCACTGTTGCCATTTATTTAAATACTTTGAATAGTTTCATTGTCAGATGTAGAAATAAACATAATGACAAGTTTTAGCCATTACTGAAAGGGGAGGTTAACTAGAAGATGACTCTGGAGCTGAGGGTATTAGAGCCACTCATCTTGTAGTATTTGTCTGATTGTCATTTTTTTTTACCACCTGAAAATATTTGGTCTTTTCCATTTGCTTACATTAATTTCATGCCTTTCTCTGAAAATGATATATTTGATCCAGGATAAGCAATATTTCAAATCATTTCACTGTTAAATCTTCTTTATAAACTCTTAGCCTTTGAGAAAAACCAAGGTATTTTTTATGCAATTATTTTGCTCATAACCTAAGACTTTGCCTTAAAATGTGGACCCCCATTGCTACAGGTAGGCAAAAATGGAATATTACACAAAGATTAAAAGAGTATTATTGAAGAATTCGAGATGGAGGAAGATGGAGGTGACCCTGGCATGATACATCTGCCCCTTCTTCATCACCGTTTTTCTTTTAATCATATAACCTGCTTTCAGTCACACTATTCTCATGCCTTCTCATACATGCTTACCTGGGAGATTCAAGCTCAACATAAAAAGGAGTTTAAAAAAAAGAAAAGAAAAGAAAACAGCTAAGTCCACATTGTCTCTGCATGGCCTTAGAGAGGCGGTAGTGGGAAAAACTGCATTTTTGCCTTGTGCATCAACTTAATCTAAGTTACTTAGCAACACCATGTGCCTTCTGTGGAGGGACTTTGTCTTCACTTTTCCTGGGGCATCTCAAATGGTGATGATTTGGCAGCAGAAACAGAGCATAAAATTATGAATGTGAAGCCATCATTGTCTTTTCCCTTTACTCAGGAAATCTAAGTGTGTAATACTTCTTTTAGTAGTTTGTTTCTCCTCATTTAGCTTGATTTCAGATTACAAATATGCCATGTAAAAGAGCAATAGATACTGTATGACTGTTGTCAATGGTTGAAATCTGGGCTTCTCTGCAATAAATTTAGTTTGTGGCCCTTAAAAATAATATAAAATAGCTATTTTTGTCAGAATTGTGGTATATTTTAATACTTGCTCTCTCTCCTATATGTGTCTTTTTGTCCCTTACCTTCTAAAAGAGATAGGGATAAAATCACAGTATCCTGCTTTGACATACTTTCCCTATTTCATTTAATATTTAAATTCACTGAAGTTAGCTAGACAATCACTGGACACATTTTATTTTGTATCTGTTCACTCTTTCTTTCCCTTCCCTGTATACACATACTATAGCAATTCTAAACCCAAAAATCGGTACAGAGGATGATGCCGGAGTTTCCAAATTGGTAGAACTTGGAAATGTATTTGCGGTAACGGGTGTTATTTCAATGACTGTTTAAATGCTCCTTGCTGCTTATTATATGTTATTTTTGTGTTAATCTAAAATGCACATTTTTAAAAAATAATCATTTAGTCCATAACTTTAGAACAAAGTTGCAGATACACTGAATTTTAGTAAATCCAAATATTGTTTGTAGGATGAGGAGAGAACAATAATTATGAGAGTGATTAGTTCTGATTGTTTCTAGATACTCCTAGAAATTCTACCTGCTTAGTTGTTTGTTCAATTAAAGATATTTAAAAATAACTTTTGAATTATCATGATTTAAATTGATGGGGAATATGTTACTGACACTTAATTCCAAGGATACTTGATATTGTTCCCAGCAAAAGGATTTTGTGTTAAAGCACACGCATGTTGATGCTCCCTTTTCTATTACTCTGAGCTCTGGCCTATATTTCTGTGGTCGAAGAAAGTAAGAGTTCACATTTTATGATGAAGTAGACTGTTGTGAGTCTGTGTTTATGGGTAGACGACTGACTTTTACTCAGTGTTCAGTTTCTTAAAGCTGTATAATGTATTTTTAAAAAGAAATCTAGAGGAGGGCCAGTAGTAATTTGCTGGTAATAGCAAGTATTTCCTAACAAAATTAAATTTGTTTCCTTTCTATTCTCATTTACTGTGGATATTACATTTCTTCTTAAAATGTTATCAGCTTAAGATAACAGATTTTGGGCTGCCTTTTACAGAAGAAACAGAGTTCTTTCTTCAAATACATGTTTTTATTTTGTCCCCTTTTGTTGCTTATGATGGATAACTTTTTAAGTTATTACAAATATAAGGCATATAACATTTGTCATTCTTTATAAAATTGAATTTTAAGTAGTGTCTTTTGAAGTTCCCTTGTGTAGCTTTTACTTTATAACTCTTTTTTTGTCCATTTCATCTAATTTCTTTTTTTATTGTAATTAGTAAAAGGGTTACATGATATTTGCCAGATAGAAGGTGCATTAATTCACATACATTGATACCCTTTCACATGTCTTGGTACCCATTACCCTCCCCCTACTTTATAACTCTTAAATTGTAATGAATATAAAGCATATGAAATCTTACCATTCATGCTTTTATAATTTAATTTTATGTAGTTCCTAAGTGTCCTGTTATTTTCCACAAGTACATTACAAAGGTGTATTTTTCCTTCCTAAACTACTAAATATGGATGGATAGCTTTAGTGAATTAAAAGATGTCTCTGTAATGCTTTAATGAAATTCAGACTATGGATGAATCATCTGATTTCTTTTAAATCTTGCAACACTTTTAAAATTTGTAGTGTATGTTTCATTACATTTATTGGTTAATATTTAAAACTATAGCTGTAGAAAAACTATAACTGCTGGCACGGTGGCTCATGCCTGTAATCCTACTCAGGAGGCTGAGAGGTGAGAATCGAAGTTCCAAGCCAACCTGACCACAAAAGGACCTGAGACTCTTATTTCCAATTAACCTCTAGAAAATGGGAAGCGGGGCTTGGCTCAAGGGTAGGTCTGTAGTCTTGAGCTGAAGAGCCCAGGGACAGTGCCTAGGCTGAGTTCAAGTCCCATGACTCACAAAAAAAAAAAAAAAAAGAAAGAAAGAAAGAGAAAGACAGACTATAACTGTAGAAATAATACAGAAGATACAGTTAATATATTGAATAGCAAATATATTTCCTGTTTGAATAGCCCTTAGAAGTATAACCTTGACTCAATTCTTGGCCAAAGATGGACTTCATGGTCTGGTTTTTTGCCTGCCCTCCCTCCCTCCCTCCCTCCCTCCCTTATCTCCTCTCTCTTGCTTTCTCTCTGTCTCTCCCTCTCTCCCTCTCTCTCCCTTTCTTCCTCTCTCCTCTCTCCCTCTCCCTCTCTGTCTCTCTGTCTCTCTGTCTTTTTGTCTTTCTGTCTCTGTCTTGCTCTTATTTCTTGATACTCAAGAAAATTAGCTGGATAAGAAAAACAGTGAATGTGCATCATATTTTACTCCTGTGAAACAATGTTTCAAACATACTTATAGTTTAATTTATTGTTTAAAATGTTTTATACAATTGTTTTAGTTAGGTGCCAGTGGCTCACGCCTGTAATCCTTATTTACTCAGGAGGCTGAGACCTAAAGGATCACAGTTGGAAGCCAACCTGGGTGGAAAAGTCCATGAGATTCTTATCTCCGATTAAACAGCAAAATACTGGACTGGAAGCATGGCTCAAGTGGTAGAGCAACCAGCTGTAAGCAAAAAAAAAAAAATTAAAAAAAAACTGAGGGAGTGCTGGAGGTCCTTAGTTCACACTCTGGTATTAGAAGAAACAAAACTAAAGTTTGTATGCCATTTTCCCATTTAAATTTACACTTTATGGGATTTGGGACAGGAACAGACTATGTAGGCTGAGCCTATTTCCAGTTCTTATATCAAACATTAATTAACCAAACTATTTCTGTCTTTTAAAACAGGAGACCTAAATATTCAACTTTCTGGTAGAGGAAATGTATCTTGCCTAATGTAGTATTTGTCCCTAGTACTACTCTTAAGAGTGTAATTGTGATATGTGAATTCCCATCTAGATCACATAATCTGTTTGGCATAGTATGTGGTAGCTCTATGTTGTGTATATGTTATGTATTATTCATGAGAACTTTTTTTTTCTCCTATCCAGTAGCATTGTAGATACCTTTAGCTATAGTAAGTTTATTCTTAACGCTATTATTAGTTGTTGAACATACTTTCTCTTGTGCAAAGGTTTTACATGGTATATGATTTTGTGGTTGCCTTTTGGGAGTAAGGTGGCCATGATAAAAATAAGCAATTGTTCTTATACAAATCTTATAAACTTGGTTTCATTGGAAATACTGACAGACTGAGCAAAGGTTTTTAGCTACAAAAGTACTAATATGAGAGCAGAGTTTTGATGGTGTGTCAAATTGTATATATTCTAAAGGAAATATTATTCTGGCATTGAGAATTAGTAAAAACTAGAACATATCATCTAGAATGAAGATATAATTCAAATATTATAAATAGAATTCATGCATAAAATTAATCCATTAATGTTCTTGGAACTTATTTGAAAATATATTACATAAACACATAAGGCTTAACTTTAAAGGATCTAAATGAAACTTAAAGCTGATATTGTTTGAGCTAATGATACCCACAAAACTTACTTTATAAACTCTAACAATCTTGATCTGGACTTAGAAACCATGATATTTAAAATTGTTACAGACTGTGTTTAAAAATCTTAAAATGTAAGATTTCACACACATACAAATGAAGTTTGATTTAGGACCTTAACTTAGTAAGAGTATTGGTATTTTTGAAAAGTATGTATTTGTAGTTATTTCTTACATATTAACTGGGAAAGTACAACTGCTAAAATTACTGAGACATTAATTAGGGTAAGATCAACATTTTTTTTTCTAATAAGGCATTTCTGTACAATTTTTCTCAAGGTTTGTTGGCATCCAAAGCTGTTGGGGTGGATGGTGCTGAAAAAAAAGAAGACTACAATGAAACAGCTCCAATGCTGGAGCAGGTATGAAATGGTAGCATTTGATTTATTCAAGGTTCCTTCTCACTGGAATGATCACCGAGCTGTAGTATCCACGTAATTGAAATTGCCCTTTTAATCAGATGTGGCAGTAAGATCAGAGGTGGCAGTAGGATGCTTACGCATGGATGGTATATTTTTCTCTGCCTTCTCTGTGATATCCAGATAAGCTATATATTTCATTAGCATTTATTTTCGATAGACTGGCATTAAAGTCTTTGTCTCCAAAATTTGAAGGCCTGGAGACAGGCATCCCAGGGTATAAGCTTCCAGCTGGACACCTTTAACTAGCTTACATAAAGACCCTTACACAAATACTTCTCATTTGTGACTTCAAACAGGGTTTTTTGGCATTGAATAAAGCTTCTTTTGTAAGAAGTTTCTTTTATATTGTAACAATTGGTGTTGTTAGCCTATGTGTTTTATGAATTGATCAATGAGCCATACATTTTTGCTAGGATGTATATTTTAATAACTACAATAAAAAAGAGTTAATAAAAACTATAAAGGGTCTGTCTTAAACCACCTAATAGAGGAATTTAAAAGTGAAGGTTTGCAGTTGCTAGGTTTTGCCTTGGCTACTACCTTCGGATTCCCCCAATACCTGTACATAACAAACTGCATGCTTTTACATTCTCTAAGGGCTTAACTTCTTAGGCACTGTAAGACTATAAGAATACAGTAATAGCCATAACTGGATTTCCTTGGTTCTCCTGTTTTAAAATCTGAGCCTTAATGTAGTTTCAATATCTCCTTTTTGTATTTTAATTTTCTTTATTAGTAGCCTAATAAAGAAGACTTTAAAATGAGTATCTTTTGCTCTTCTCTTTATATGTTTTAAACAACAGTCTAAATTTAATTGATATTGTATTGAGTTTTTCAGTGTTACTTTTGGCCTGATTTAGTAACAGAATGTTGGTTTGATGCTTCCATTGTCATATTAAATCAGTGATCAGTTAATGACTGATATCTTCAGATTTTCTGTGATCATCAAATGGTTAAATCTTTTTCCCGTTTGTCGGTATGTCACCCAAATCTAAGTGACTGAGAATTATTATATTCAGTGTCCCAGATATAGTAATATTTTGTACTTTCACCACTGTTATGGTATTCTCAGAATGCAATATATCAGGGACTTGGGTAATAAAATATTTCTGGAAAATTCATTACAATGTCAATCTCTTACTACACACAATCCTGTAAGGCAAATGTGATTATCGAAGTTCTTTACTACATATGGAAGCTAGTGTAAAGGCCAATACCCACTTCAGAGAAACTGAGTTAGAAAAAGGAAGGAAAGTGGAGCAACCTGGTTATTTGTATTTGCATAATTAAGAGTTCTTGAGAGTCCTTGCCAGTTTTGTAACAGAGACCAATAATCATTCATGAAAACTTTGTAAACTATTTAAGATTATAAGCAACATCCTACTGTTCCCTCAGTTTTTGTCATTCAGGTTGGTTTCAATGTGAAAATGTTTTGTAACTAAACTCTTAATTTTTATGATATATGTTAGCCCTGCTTCAGAATTAAAAACAAATTAATTACATCTCAGTTGTTATCAACAATAGACATAAATAAAGGAGAAGTATTGATTGTCACTAATTTCTGTTGCTCGAAAGTTAAAATATCATTCTTGACATACATTGATAACAAGCCTAAAGCCAAAATTTAACTGTGCTAATGGATTTATTTATATTTTTACAAGATCAAACTCTGTGGTCTTGAGCCCCATTCTCAGATTATTAATTATAGTTTATTGTATTAGGGAAATGTCATGTTATATTTACTTTGGGATAAAACTTGCATTTGATGCATAATAATTCAGTAAGTTTTTAAAGTGTTAAGTTGTCCTTGTTTAGAAGTTAAGCACCTTATCAAGATATTAATTTAAGTTTTAAAATTTTGTTTTATAACTTTGTAACTCAAGAGTAATGGATGCTGTAGTGATGTCTTTCACTTATGTGAAGATGAACAATAAAATTGTTTATTTACAAGTAATGGCTCTAATTACTTTTCTGGCAACACCTTTTATGATAGTTTAGAAATACTTTCCATTTATATAGTGCTTTTCAAATGAAAAATCTCTCTTATATGCATGTGTAATGAGTAATTTCAAGAATAGAAAAAGTGAGAAACCAAGGGGACACAGCACCAGGCCTTTGGTGTGGTATAACCAGTCTGCCGTCTGTACAGCATTTAGTAGAGCCCTACTTAATACCAAATATGCACTTTTGATCTCTACCAAAATGTGAGTCTTTAGTGGGAACAAAATGATTAATTTTGCTTCTAGACAATGTTCTGTATTGTAGAAGAGTACAGGCAGATTAAGTAGACATTCCTCAAAACATTTGGAAGGAGACGTTTCCTTGGGACAGCTATGTTCATAATTTTAGTCATTTGACTCTAGTGGTTTATCATTGTATAGATATTTAGAAACATATATCATATTTTACTCTCAGATACATATATCACAAAGATACAATCTAGACTTTCCCACATGATAGCTTACAAAACAATCCTATGTGACTATTTTCTGTTGTCTTGTAATAGTAGACACATTCACACATTTTTACATACAGGGAATTTTACTGCCAAGTGAATGAAAATGTTCTATACGAAAGAACTGACAAAAGTTCTAATTCTTTTTTGAAAGTATCAGTTGGCAGGAAGAAGGTAAAAATCTGTCATCAAAGAATGCGACGTATTTTGTTTTAAAATCAAATGTTTTAACTTACACTTTATCTCTTTGGTTTTTTTCTTTTTAATTTTTTGTTGTTGCTTGTTTTGTATTGTTTTTTAGTCTTTTAACTCTATTGCTGGTAGCTCTGATTTCATGATGCATTATGCTTATGAAACTCCAGCTTTCAGCACTAAAATGAGTTAAAGATAATGTTTCATTAATTTGGTCATTGTTTTCCTGTTGAGACCTTTCTTTAATGGGAAACTGTCTGCTTAGACCTCCACAGTCAACTTGAGATTACAAATCAACTCTAAATTCAAAAGGTTAAATATATTTCTCTAATGTTCTGAAGCATGAAAATGCTGTTGATTTACTATGATTATCATTTGCAATTGTACTTCCAAAAGAAGTACATTAGAACTTAATACTGAAAATATTTGTCCAGTAAGACAATTTTTTATCTTTTGTGAACATTATGAAAAATTTAAAAGTTGGCAGTATCCCTTTAAAGACAGCTTTTTCAGTTTTTTAGTTAATAATTTGTGGGGTTCTTTTGGTTTTTCATTTGTAATAGAACTGTTATATGTTGCTTAACAATGTTTTTGGGTACTAAAGTTACTTAACAATCAAAAATAGAATACAAGACAAAAATGAAGAAACCAAAATAAAAATATCAATTTTTTATTATTCATTCAGGCGATTTCACCTAAACCTCAAAGTCAGAAAAAAAATGAAGCTGACATTAGCAGTTCTGCCAACACTCAGAAACCTGCACTGTTATCCTCAACTTTGTCTTCAGGGAAGGCTCGCAGCAAGAAATGCAAACATGAATCTGGAGATTCTTCTGGGTGTATAAAATCCCCTAAATCACCACTTTCCCCAGAATTAATACAAGTCGAGGATTTGACGATTGTATCTCAGCTTTCTTCTTCAGTGATAAATAAAACTAGTGAGCACAGATTTTTAAAAAATAGTTATTTATCCTATAAGATACATTAAAAAGTTTGATTGTAGTTTTATTGTATTTTTTTGAAGTTGCTTTTTAAAAACTCAAATTTAAGAGACTATGTAAAGAAAGCTTAAAGCTATTTCAGGGGCAAGAAGCATAGATATTTCTTACTGATTTGATTTGTTGAGAGACTGTAGCTGATTGAGAAACCTTACCATTCACTATCACAAATTCCAGTTTAGTTGGACTTCTCAACTAATTATTCAAGCTTAATGAGAGGCCTGATTCATTACAAAAAACAATAAACAAACAAATCCCCCGCAAACCAGAGAGATAGAAAGGCCTGTGGTAGATATTTGTACTTAGTCTTTTTAACACTTCCAATGATAGTCATTTTCACTACTTCTTTGACATTTACTATATTTTTCTGTAATGTTTACAGTGCAGACTTAGATCCAATTCTTAATGAAAATAAAACTTCTTTGATTATATTTCTAAAGGATTTACTATTACAGTACTAATCTTACAAGTATAAACCTACTCTTAAAACCCTTCTAACATTTCAATATGTATTTGGATATATGTATGTATATAGATATAAATAGATATATTTGTATCTATATACATACACGTATTGGTATTCCAAGTTAAAACCATTGAAGCAGTTATCTGGAAAGTCACTAGGTAAATGACACTTTTTTCTTCAACATTCAACATATTAATTAGTAGCCAATAAATTAGTCTGACACTATGCACATTGGATCTCCAAAAGAAGGATGTTGGCATTTAATAAAAAGACTATCAAATATGCTAACTCTTCCATTTGGTTACCATATCTGCTGTTAACCATATTTTTCAATTTTTGATAAAAAAAATTTGCTTGCTTGTATGCAGTTACTTTAAATGAATGGATAGAAAGGAATTAAAATCTCATGAACTTCCTCATTATAACATTTATATAAAATAATGTCAGTAGTAACAAAAATGTCACATGACATTGATAAGCATATTATTTTGAAGTTGTTTTATATCTTGGTACTATAATCACAGTATCATAGAAGTTGCAATGTATTCTTTCATTTTATTCCCCATAATCATCATGTCTTTTTCATTTTGATTGTTGTGACATACTCTTGAATACTTGAAACATCTACCCCTTTAGATTCATTCTGCTTCTCATAAATGAAGAGGAGTACATTGGCCTATGTAATCCTGTCTGTTAAAAACAAATAGATTTATATGGCAAGTAGAAGAACTCTCAAAGTTGGAAAGAGATTTCCAAACATTTGTATTAAAATATTAGCAGGTGTTTAAATGTCTAAGTTGTATAAAAAGCTAACAAAAAAAATCCTGAAAAGAAAAGAGTAGTATCAAATATTATATTCTTTTAAAATCTTATTTGGCCCACAGTAAGTACATTATAATTTGTTTGTGTTCAATTTTTTTAATGAATCAGGCCTAGACATATTTATAAAGAATCCATTTGTGGGAATATGGATGGAATGAAAAACTATATTCGTTTTACATTGGCAAGTCAAGCAAAGGACCAACTAAAGTGTACATAACTTTTTTGCCACCTGTGTCCCTGCCTTTATAACTTACTGTCTAGGTTTATAATCTTTTTACTGATGGAAAAATGGCAGTTTGCACAATAAAGTACAAATAGAAGAGGGAATATAATCACTTGGGGGAGCTACTTGAAATAAATGTACCAGGTTATTTTTCTTTTAGTCATGGTTTAGAATTCTTTCAATTTTTTATTAGCTCTTTGAATAGGGCACAATTTTTTTACCTATAGTTAACTTGGAACATGCCATTCCTGGTGGATATCGTATAACATCATCAGAGGACAGAATTTGAGTCATTTTTTTCATTTATCTCCTTAAATATTGTAAGATGCTCCTGGTATGTATCTGCTTCATGAACATTCAAGATCTTTTTTTAGGTCCTTCACAGCCTGTGAATCCCCCTAGACCTTGCAAACATAATGAGCGGAGAAGAAGATCTCAGCGCTTAGCCACCATACCCATGCCTGATGATTCTGTAGAAAAGTTTTCTTCTCCCTCTCCAGCCACTGATGGGAAAGTATTCTCCATCAGTTCTCAGAATCAGCCAGAGTCTTCACTACCAGAGGGTAATGTATATTGATTTTTTTTTATCAAACCAAACATAAAGGAAGATAAAGAAAAAACTTAAAATAACAATTATTTGACTATTAAGAAATTTCTTCTTTTTCTTTATAAAATCTTTTGAACTTAAAAGCAGTTCATTTGTTCTGTGTGTATTTTATCAGGCATCTTCTTTATGCCAGACACTGCTTAAGTACCACTGCTTGCCTTGACACTAAAATGACCTGAGCTATTTTATCTGTGTTAACTTATACTACATCTTTTATTTTGTGTAGTGCCTGATGCTACACGTGTGCCACTTGAGAAGCTAGGACCATGTCTCCCTCTTGATTTAAGTTGTGGTTCAGAAGTTACAGCACCACTAGCTCCAGATCCCTCTTTCCGTAATGCATGTTCCAGGGCAGAAAAAGAAGATCCACAGATGCTTGCAAGTCTTCCTTCCAAAGCAGGAAGTGATGGTAAAGGAGCTCCAGCAACAGCAGGTAAGGAAGCTCATTTTGAATTTGGCTTGTGGATGCCAGTGTAAATATGAATGTGTAACTCCACTGGAATTCATATGTAATCCTGTTCATAAGTACTTTTTTGGTAATATTTATAGAAGGTGGAGTTTCCCCATCTTGTTGAAAGATAATGTTTTCTATTACCCTTTTCCTTATTCCCTGGATATACTGTGCCACTATATTTCCTTCTTCCTCCTTACATGCTTATTTCTACTAAATAGAAATTATTGGAATTGTTTGAAGAAATTGTTTTGAAGCCAAAAAATACTTAATGTGTTCAATTCTTATGTTTAAAACTTTAATAAATCAGTTAAGAAGCACTTAGATATAAGTAGATGTAACCCCATATTTTAGGAAGAATTGCTTAGTTGAATATACTCAGTTGTAAAGTTATGTGAGGAATTCACATGCTTAATAGTTTTGCAGTGTCGTGTGTGTGTGTGTGTGTGTGTGTGTGTGTGTGTGTGTGTGTACATACATGTATGCACCAGTTCTAGTGCTTGAACTCAGATCCTTGGTACTGTTCCTGAGCTTTTATGTTCAAGGTTAGTACTCCATCATTTGAGGCACACCTCCACTTCCAGCTTTTGATGGTTCCTGCAGTCTTAGAGACTTTTCTGCCCATGCTTTGAATTGTGATCTTCAAATCTTAGCCTCTAGAATAGCTAAGATTTCAGGTATGAGCCACCAGTGCATGGCTTGTTCTTTTTTTTTTTTTTTTCCTGCCAGTCCTGGGCATGAGCACCGTCCTCAGGCTTTCTCAAATGACTTGTTCTTTTTGTTGTTGTTGTTAGGTTTGATAATTGAAAGATCTAGGCCAAATGGCCTCTGGGATTTACTTTCTATTTCAAGTACCCCGAATGACGGTATCATCTGTGTTCTACAGCAGTAGCCCTAGCAATGTAGACACATACCACTGTCTGAAATAGCTCACTTAGTTATTTTCCTTTATGGCACCTGTCCCTTCTTAGGTGATCCCAAGATTTATAGTTCTCTCACCTTGGCCCTAGAGATCCAGTGCTGCAGAGAAGTGGAGCCTCGGTGTAAAAGTTATTGTCAAGTCATGCTTTTGAGCATACTGCTGCTGCAAGGAACTGCTTAGAAAACACTTGTATCACTGTTTTTTAAGTTCATAAATTTTGCAATTTCATTATCCAATAATAAGTAAACAGAAAGAAGGGATGCCTAGGTTCAGTTACCATGATAACAAGGAAATTTTAATTGTGTTCTCTTTGCTCTTATATTTCTTTTCAGTTTTTCTGATAGGACTAATCTGGTTATCAACGTAATTATTTATGTGAAACTTACTAAAGCCTTTTGACATTTGATTTGAGTGATTTTTTGGCTCTATGTTTAAATCATATAAGATGTTTGAATAAACTGAAACATTAGAATTTTGATACTGATGCTATAGAATGATTTTTAAAATCAATCTTAGTAAATGGTGATAATAAAGCTGTACACAAATTGTATTTAACATGCACAATAGAATTTTTCTAGGGTTCATCCAAGCCATAGATCGTCTTGAGTATGAATTGTATAGCTTGGTTGAGAGCATCTATGTCATTTAGTTTTGTGGTTAGTGAGGTAGAATATTTTAAAAAGTAGTTCAGATTACTAGACAATAATTGTCATTGTGTATACATATTCCATATGTGTTTTTGTATTTTACAATGATATAGATAAACATGATTAGGAAAATAATTCTGTTTTGGCTCTTATCATTACCTAGCAGTAAGTCATGATAGAATTTAGTTAGATTTAGGCAACAAGATCTTAAATATGTCCTTAAAAAGTTTTATATGCTATTGAAAACCAGCATGCTTTAATATAAAGTTTTAACACATTAGTATAAATTTTAATATTTGGAAAAGCATTCATGTTAAAACTATAACAGAGTAAAACCTAGCCTCACTATTCAAATGGATTTCATCTTCTGGATTGCCGAAGACTACGTTCTTGCAGTAGACCTTCAATGATGGCCTGGAGCCTTTTATCTTATCCTTTGTTTTGCTTAAATCCATGTTTATGCTTTTTGTGTGCTGGTATAGTCTTAGATTATGGCTCCACCACAAAAAAATATAAATGATATTATTACCAGGAACTGGACTGAGAAATTTACATATTTTGCCTCAGATAATCCTTATCTCAGAGCAACTCTTATATTTCATACTTAAGAATACTGAAGTACAGAGACATTAAATGTCATACTTCTGGCCATGTAGCTACTAAATTGTGGGATCAGGATTTAAATCCATATATTCCAGAAAAACAGGAATCACTCTCAGTTTATCTATTTTCTGAATTAGGAGTCTCAGTTCTTTGTTACTAGTTCAGGCAATAAAATTATGTGTTCCTTTAGAGGGAGAAAAAGAATCTGGTGGAGTTTCTTGGGCTAGTGTAATTTAAAACATTGTGACATTATTTTTTTCTTTGTAAATAAACATTTATCTTTTCCCTCCAACCTACAGGAATATCAAAACCAGAAAAAAAAGTGAAAGTGGAAGAAAAAAGCTCAACTACATTTGGTATGGACAGAATGTAATCTTTAAGCAAAAGATTAACAGAAAGGAGGGGCAGAGTCTTTTTCTCCCTTCCCTGCTAGGGCTCCTTATAATGTTTATAATCATCTGCTACCAAGCTTGTCAGTGTAACTTGGCTCCAGATACAAGAGTTTTTCAGTGCATATCCTGTAGTTATATATGTGCTTTCTTTTCAAGAAAATCTCTGGGCTTTTTCAAAAAAACTTCCCTTGTTTCTGGATATTTTTAGTTAAAATTATGGATGGCTATTTAAAAAGAGGCCTTCATTTAACATTGTTGAGATTTACAAAATGGGTGATACATTAGATATTAGAATGATTAATTTTAGTTGTTCTTTAATATTCTTTATTTAAAAAGTTACCGATTTTTTTCCCTAAGATTTTTGTCTTCTGTGGTATAATGAATAAAGCCATGAAATACTGCATGAAACTTAAATATCCTTCAGCTTAGCTAAATGGAGTTTGGATCACTGAAAGTTGGCTATCTATAGTTGACAAATTGTGGGCTTAAACACTGTAAATTGGAACTACTAGAATACATGTGATGATTTAAATTGAGATATAATGTTCTAGGGTATGTTCGTATAACCCACTTACTCGCTTAAGTACATATGATTGGAAAAAGAATGTTTAAATTTTGGGTCAAAATAGAATAATGAAATAAGTTTTTTGCCTATGTTTTTAGTCTTCATTCATGTACAAAGAAGAAAAATTTTAAATGTGTAAAGAATTATTTATGGCTTGATTTAAATGATTTTTTTCAGAGAAAAATTCATCAGGTTTTTTTAATTGAATAATTTATTAGATTACATATAGAAATGCTCTTTTTAGTGAGGTCTTTAAAAAATACTGGGTTTATCTTCGTGCCACATGTCAGGAATTTAGTCTATAGCTCATATAAAAGTTTTAACTAGAAGTTCCAGACTCTGACAGGAATACTTTAATTGAATCTATCCACTCTGGGCAGGTGACTGGAATAGTTGATGAAAACATGAATGTGCTTTAGGTTAACCATATAGGAATAGTTCAGAGTCATTTGTGATTAGTGAAATATTCACTTTTATCATTTAGGAAAGAGGAAAGAAAAGGATAAGGAAAGAAAAGAGAAGCGAGATAAAGATCACTACAAACCAAAACAGAAGAAGAAGAAGAAAAAGAAAAGGAAATCTAAGCAGCATGGTCAGTATGCCAAGTTGGTTATTTCTATTTCTAGTGTTCTGGACTATTTCTGTCTTCCTTTTCTTTTACTGTAGTAAAGGTATGATAACATTTCCATGTTTTTAAGAACTGACACATTCTAGTACCTTTGTCTTGCCATTCCTAAAATATACTGTTCTACTCTAGTCTAAAAATTAATCATTGAAATTGATTATAGACTCATTTCCCATATTATAGTATACTGCATAGTCTTACCAAGTACTCTTCTTCAGCATGCACAAGGAGTTATTCCCATTTGAGAATTATAGAGACTATTATATTGGCTTCCAAGAATGAGAGATAAATGAGGGAGAAATATTTTAGGAAAAATTAGAAAACCAGTAGAATTTTCTACCAGTAGTCAGCCAAGTGCTAAAAGGAATTCTAAAGATGTACTTGAAAGCAGAGCATATTCTTGGCAAAGGGCAAGTATGAAATGTAGAAGATATATTGAACACACTATAAATGTATGATCAGTCTAAACACGGATCATGTAGAAAATAATACGTAATATTGGTCTATACATTAGGAGTTACACATTTATTTCATTGTGGTTTTTAAGCCCTTTGTATAGTTTGGGGGGATATTTTATCACTTACAGTCTCCAACAAGTTAAATTTACATACTAAAATTTCTAATGAAACAAGGAAGAATCGAGTATAATTCACATAGTAGAAAGGAAAAGACTATAATGAATAAGCATTCATATCCAAAGAAGGCAATAGGAGAAAAAAATTAAGATAAAACAAACAGTATAAATTCAAGCAATAAATTAACTATATCATTAATTATAAAAAATTAGTAATTATATGATATTAACAACTGTAAGAATGATTATCATAATGTGTTATTCAGCTTTCTGTTACTATCATAAAGTACCTGAGAAAAGTCAACTTAAAAGGAAATAATTATTTTGGCCTATAATATCAAGAGATTTCAGTCCATGGTTCATTTGTCCTCATCGTTTCTCAGCTTTTTCTGAGGCAGGACAATCATGACAAGAAGCATGTTGGAGAACAAAGCTGTTTACCACTCAAGGCCAGGAAGCAGGAAGGAAGGAGTTGGGAATAGATATATCCTTGTATGACAAGCCCCTAGTGACCTACTTTATCTGATAACCTCCCATTAGCCAATTAAGCTGTGCATTCATCAATGGATTAGTCCACTGATGAGCTCAAATCTTCATGATACAATCACCTCCCAAAGTTTCCAAGTTAGAACACTTTCATTGGTGAACAAGCCTTTAGCATGTAAACTTTTGTTGGGACATTTTTTTTTTTTTTTTGCCAGTCCTGGGCTTGAGCTCAGGGCCTGAGCACTGTCCTTGGACTTTCTCAAGGCTAGCCTCAGCACCATTTCCGGCTTTTGTCTATGTATGTGGTACCAAGGAATCGAACCCGGGTCTTCATGCATGCTAGGCAAGCACTTTAACCACTAGGCCAAACTCCCGGCCATTGTTGGGACATTTTACATCAAAACTATACCAATAATTTTATTATTTATAACAGGTATATGTAAGTATAAATATAGACAACGTAGGATAACATTGAAATAAAAGTATAAGAAAAAATATAGTTCTAACCAAAAGAAAAACTTCAGCAGATATATTAAAAACAAGTATTGCCATTGAGAATAGAGATAGGAAGGTAAAATGATGAATTGACTTTTAAATCTTCTTAGATTAAAAAAAATCTAAATTTTATCACTGAATTACACCATTGTATCTCTAATCAGTAATTAGATAGGCAAACCTGAAAAATATTCTGTAGGGATAACAAGCAGTCTGTCAACACTGCACATATGGTTTGGTTGATCTAACAGGACACTGAATTGCTTGGGTGTTGCTTCCTTAACCAAATACCAACAGTTCTGACCAATAGGTACAGCTTTAGCTGATCTCAAAACCTAAAGATTGAAGCCAAGCGTGGTGGCTCACGCCTGTAATCTTAGCTACGCAGGAGGCTGAGATCTGAGGATTGAGGTTCAAAGCCAGCCCAGGCACTAAAGTCCATAAGACACTTAGCTCCAATTAATCACCAGAAAACCGGATGTGGCATTGTGGCTCAAGGGCTAGGGCAGTAGCCTTGAGTTCAGTGACAGCTCCCAGGCCCAGAGTTCAAGTCCCATGACCAACAAGAACACCAAAAATCCAAAACAAAACAAAAAAAAAAACCCTACAGATCGGTATTATATAGTAGAGATCCATGGTTTCTGACCGCACTTTAGTCCACTCTAGCCAGTATCAAAAAGAAAAATAGAAAGCTCTGAATGATTAGAAATAACCAACACATTTCTAAATTGTTCATAGGTCAAGAGCCAGGCACAAAGAGCAAGTTTAAAAGATGTTAACCTGAAAGATAATGGAAATACATGTCAAAACTTGTGAGTGTACTTATAATGTTACTTTAAAGGAGTTTTGGAGGGAAACACTCCCCATGTGTAGTCCAGGCTGATCTTGAGCTCAGAATCCTTTTGCCTCAGATTCCTAGATATCTAAGATTACAGGTGTATGTCACCATTCTACTTGTTTAAATGACACCTCGATGAGTAAAATATCATACATACTTATATAAGGATAAGGACAGGCTAAGTCTACTACTGCTTAAGAAGTTAGAAAAAAAAATCCAAAAGTATAGAAATAGGTAATAAACATATGAGCATCAATTAATAAGCTAAGAAATTGCTAAGAAGAATTTTTTAATGCTAAATGTTGTTCTTTGGAAAATAAACAAAAATATCAAGAATCTTCTGGAAGGTCTGGGAAGGGAGGGAAAAGACAACATGCAAAAGAAGATATTACAAATAAAGAAAGCCTGGCAGCAGTTGTTTATACCTGTCATCCTAGTTAGTCAAGAGGCTGAAATCTGAGGATCGCATTTCCAAGGCATCTGGGGAAGGAAATTCTGAGACTCTTATCTCTAATTATCTATCAAAAAATCAAAAGTCAAGCTGTGACTCAAGTGGTAGAGCATGAGTCTGAGCAAAAAATGCTCAAGGACAGTGCCCAGGTCCCTGAGCTCAAGCCCCATGAATGGTACGAAAAGAAGAAAAACAAAAACCAAAAAACAGGGACTAAGGCCTGGTATCAGTGGCTTAGGCCTATAATCCTAGCTACTCGGGAGTCTGAGATCTGAGGATCTTGGTTCAAAACCAGCACAGCAGGAAAGTCCATGAGACTCTCATCTCCAGTTAACCACCAAAATACTGGGATTGTTGCTGTGGCTCAAAATGGTAGAGTGCTAGCTAGGAGGGAAAAAGCTCAGGGTCAGTACCAAGTCCCTGAGTTCAAAGTCCCATAACCACTACCGCTACCATCACTACCACCACCACCATCAACAACAACAACAGAGAAAAACAAAAAAAGAAAGAAAAGAAAGCAGTAAAACAGGCTACCTAAAGAGCTACACATTTCAAACATTAAAAAATAATCAGTATATATGGCTAGATTGAACATTCTTTCTGTACTTACAGATGTTTTTCTTTTTTTTGTACTATCAATTTTATGATACTGATTTTCTGAAATGAAACCAACACACATTCCAACCATAGGATTTGTAATAATCCTTTCTATATCCTGCTAATTTAAAGGACTAAATAGCTGAAAGGTTAAAAGTGAGTATGCACATTGCTAGAAGTTAAATTCAATAACTTGATAAAACTTTGGATAGTTTTCAAGCCTTAAAACAAATGTAATTGGTATTTAAAACTCTTCCCGCAAAGAAAAAAACCTAGGCTCAGGTTTTCTTCTAAATTCTAATTATTAAAGGAATTAAATATTTTAGTTATTTCATGTTGTGTACTTGAAGTTCTAGGTAACTGGGAAGCTGATAGAAGGGATTGCCTAAATTCAGTAGCTCAAGACCAGCCTTGGAAACCTAGTGAGACTTTGCCTCAAAAAATAACCTCAAACTTTTCAAAAGAGGAAACACATTCATAATGTATTTCACCAAGTATATGTCCCTGTATTAACCCCTTGTGCCCATGAACTTGACCTCACCCTAGATCTTTGTTGGTCTGATTAAATTATCTCAGAATGCAATGTCAGAATTAAGAGTTTGTCATCCATAGGGGAGAAAATCATGTGGCACAGCAGAGGTTGGAGTAATGTAACCCTCAGTCAAGGGCCTGTAGCCACTAGAAGCTGCAAGAGGTGAAGGAAGGATATACTCCTAGAGCCTTCCATTGGGGCCACCATATATCTTGCCTTAAATAATGTTATGAGTATGAATTTGGTTGTCTTCAGTGCTCCCACTCCTCACCCACTGTGAGACATAAGTACTTGGGCTTTGATGAGCTTTCTTGATAATGCATGTTTTATATGTTGAAATCCCTGATGGACTGTTATAGTGGAGTTGGGCTATCTGTCAGGTAGTCTAGAGTTGACTATTAGCTTTGCTCAGTAAGAGCTAAGTTCTGCTTTAGCTCTTTCTTTTCCAAAAATCACTTAGAAGCCAAGCCTTCCTTATTGAGGTGGTTGTGAGAGACTTCAGCCTTCGGTTTAGCACATGTGTGTGTTTATTAATTTATTTGTTGCTAGTACTAGACCTAAACTCAATCAAGGCCCTGAACTCAGGGCATTGTGCTCTCACTGAGCTCTGTTAGTCATGGTTGGGGCTGGCATCTTTGCTGGTTTTTTGGATAGAGTATCACAGACTTGTCTTCCCAAGCTGGCTTTGATCATGATCCTCCTGGTCTCAGCCTCCTAAATAGTTAGGATTATAGGTATGAGCCAATAGCAATTATCTTACTTATTCTAGTATTTATGATAGTCACTTGTGTACATTTCAGAAGTGTCTATTTTTTATTGTTGGAGTGATGTACAGAGGGGTTACAGTTACGTTTATCAGGTAGTGGGTACATTACTTCTTGAACATTGTTACCCCTTCTCATGTTTTTTCCCTCCCTCCACCCTCCCCACTCATCTTGTTTTTCTCTTACCTTCCCTTTTTCAAATAAATAAACATATATACAATATACTTGGTTCCACATTTAGATACAGTGACAACATGAGATAGACTGTAAGGGGAAAAGTAGAGCAAAGTAGCTTCACATAGTACATTAAGAACAATAATCACATAGATAAACCTCTTGTTTCCATATCCTGGAGCTCATATTACTTAGCCTCATCCTGTATGAGAATATGTACATAGCTTTTGAGCTATTGTGATCCTCTGCTAGGAGAATCCTAGACATACGCTACTTGTTACAAATTATGGACACCATTGAGCCTATGTTCCTTTGCTTACTTCGCTTAATGATTTTTTCCAAGTCTTTCCATTTCCTTACCAATAGGGTGATGTCATTCTTTCTGATGGCAGCATAGAATTCCATGGTGTATAAAAAGATGTGGTGTATACCACATCTTCTTGATCCATTCATCTACTGAGGGGCATCTGGGTCGGTTCCATACCTTAGCTATGGTGAATAATGCTACGGTGAACATGATTGTGATGATAGATTTAGTATGGCCTTTTTCATGGACATTTGGGTAAATGCCCAGGAGTGAGATTGCTGGGTCATAGGGGAGCTCTATATCTAGTATTTTGATGACTCTCCATACTGCTCCCAGAGTGGTTGGACAAGTTTATACTCCTACCAACAGTGCAGTATCAGTCCCTTCTGGCCACATCCCTTCCAGAATCTCCTGTTAGATTTCTTGATAATAGCCAGTCTGAGATGAGATAGAATCTAAAAGTTGTTTTGATTTGCATTTCTTTTTTGGCCATAGATGTGGAGCATTTCTTCATGTGTCTATTGGCCATTCTTATTTCCTCTTCAGAGCAGTCTCTCTAAGTTTATAGGCAACCTTTTAATGGGATGATTGTTCCTTTGTGGATTTGTTTTAGAGGAATTTAATTTCTTGAACTGTAGGTGTATTTTAGATATAAGATCCTTGTCTGTTGTATGACAAGTGAAGATCTTTTCCCCTCTGTGAGTTTTTTATTTTTCTTTCTGGCTATGTCCTTTGCCATACAGAAGCCCTGCAGTTTAATACAGTCCCATTTGTCCAAACTTTGATTTGTTGTGTTTCTGGCCCTTTATTAAGAAAGTTTCGACCCATGCCAGAGAGCTCAAGTTATCTCCTATTTCTTCCTGTAAAATTTTCAGGGTATCTGCTTTTACCTCAAGGTCTTTGATCCATTTGGAGTTGATTCTGGTACAGGGAGCCAGATAAGGATTCAACTTTAGTTTTCTACATGTGTTTATCCAGTTCTGCCAGCACCATTGGATGAAGAGGCTGTCTTTCTTCCAGCCAGTATTCCTGGCTCTTTTATCAAAGATTAGGTGGTTATAGGTTCTGTGGGTTGATTTCTGGGTCTTCAGTTCTTTCCATTGGTCCTCAGGCCTGTTCTTGAGCCAGTATCAAGCTGTTTTGATTACTGTGGCTTTGTAATAGAGTTTGAAGTTTGGTGTTGATATACCTCCAGTGTTGTTCTTTCTGCTGAGGAATGTTTTTGCTATTCAGGGTCTTTTATTATTCCATATGAATTTTTGGATTGCTTCCTCTATTTCGTTAAAGAATGATGTTGGGATATTGATGGGTATTGCATTGAATTTGTAGATAGCCTTTGGACAGTATTGACATTTTCATGATATTAATTCTTCCAGTCCAGGAGCATGGAGGTTATTCTACTTCTTTATATTTGTCTTAATTTCCTTTTTCAGGTTTTTAAAGTTTTCATCCTAAAGGTCCTTTACAACCTTAGTTAATTCCTAAATATTTTATTTTCTTTGAAGCTGTTGCAAAAGAGTTGCTTTCCTGATTTCAGCTTTGCTCTTTTCATTGTTGCACACAGGAAAGCCATTGATTTTTGCGGGTTAATTTTATACCCTGCTACTCCACCAAAGTGTTGTATTAGTTCAAGTAACTTGGGAGTGGAGTCCATAGGATTATTTACATACAGAATCATATCATCTGCAAAGAGGGACGGTTTTACTTCCTTTTTCCCTATTTGTATCCCCTTTCTGTTTGTTTCTTGCCTTATTGCTCTAGCTAGGATAGTATATTGAAGAAGAGTGGAAAGAGCAGACATCACAAGTGTCTATTTTTAGTGCTTTTTAGTTCTTTCACTTCTAGTAGTCAGAATTTCAGAACAGATCACACCTAGCTAAAATCAAGGTATCTATTTAGGCCATGTTTCTTTTTTTCATATATTTTTATTGTAATTAATAGAAGGGTTACATTATATTTGCCAGACAGAGGTGCATTAATTTACATACATTGATACCTTTTCTCCTGTCTTGGTCCCCATTTCCCTCCCCCCCACCCCTCATTTGTTTTCCACCCTTCCCTATCCAATTTCAAATAACCAATTAAGCACATATAAAATATATCAGATAACAAGGTGAAAAATAGTAACAATAGGAAATAACCAAGGGATGGCAAAAGAGAAGTGATAACATAGTACATTAAGCACCACAGTCACTCATTATATGGCTTTTGTTTCCTTATCCTGGAGGTCCTTACATTTAGTGTCGTACGATTTGGCCTAATATCTCTAGATTTTGTTCTACTGTAAATCTCCGCTAGGAGAGCCCAAGGTTTCTACAGATTATGACAAATGAGGGACACCATTGGGCCTATGTTCCTTTGAGTCTGGCTTACTTCACTTAATATGATTTTTTCTGAGTCTTTCTATTTTCTTACAAATGGGGCGATGTCATTCTTTCTGACAGCAGCATAGAATTCCAATGTGTATAAATACCACATCTTGTTGATCCACTCATCTACTGAGGGATATCTGGGTTGGTTCCATGTCTTTGCTGTGGTATAATAGTGCTGCAATGAAGCATCATTGTGCTAGTGGATTTAGTATGCCCTTGTTTCTGGACGGTTGGGTAAATGCCAAGTAGTGGAATTGCTGGGTCATAGGGGAGCTCTATGTTTAGTCTTTTGAGGAACTGCCATACTGCTTTCCATAGTAGTTGAACAAGTTTGCACTCCCATCAACAGTGTAGTAGTGATCCCTCCTGGTCACATCCCCTCCAGCATCTGTTATTAGTTTTCTTGATCCTGTAGGCCATGTTTCTTTCAAGAGGTTCTAGAAGACACTTTGTGTACCTGCCTATCTAGTTTCTACATGTTACCCAATTTCTTGGCTCTTATCTCCTTCCATATTCAAAGCCAGTGTTAACCAGTCAAGTCTTCCCTGTATCACTTTACTCTGACATTAACTTTTTGCTTTTTCAAGAACCAAAGCTATTCAGATAACCTCTATAATACTTTATTTTAAAACCAGCTACTTATTTTCATTTCTTCTGTAACCTTAGTTCTCCTTCACTATTAACTTTAAGTGTTTACAAATTCCAGGGTCAGGACATAGGTAGGGTAGGGGTCAAGGAATGAATGCTGCCTACAGCAACTACAAGCCTCAACTCATTAGCTATACTGACCAGTGTTATTACTACTTCATTCCTGTAAACATGTTTCTGCCTTTTTCCTTCCTTTCTTCAGCTTTTCCTATTCTTTCCTCCCTCTTATTCTTTAGTTTGCCTCAGTAATGGCTTTTCCCTCACACTCAATTAAGAAAATAGCCATACAAGGTGAAAATTTAGATTTTTTTGTCCATAGCTACATTCTTACCCAAATGTAAGACTCTCTTAAAATGAAGGGAAAGTCTTTTTTTCTTACCCACAATACTTGTATCATTATATTCGCCCATTGTTTTTGTCTTGGTTTTGTTTTGTTTCAGTCGTGAGACTTGAACTCAGGACCTGGACACTGTCCCTTGAGATCTTTTGCTCAAGGATAGTGCTGTACCACTTTTGAGCACCACTTCCAGTTTTCTGGTGGTTAGTTGGAGCTAAGTGTCACATACTTTCCTGCCCAGGCCTTGATCCTCAGATCTCAGGATCCTGAGTATCTAGGGTTATGGTGTGAACTGCCTGTGCCAGGCATACATTCTCTCACCTAAAAAAAAAAACCCTGCTTTAAAAGTGTTTTTCCCTCCTACCCATCTACTGACTTGCCCCATCTGAGACATATTTGCATTACATAGTTTCTCAAGCAGAAATGTGGAGTCCATCCTGACTCCATCTCTGCTTTCTACTTCAGATCTGTAACATTTTTGCATCTTGTATATCTTCTACTCCATTACCACTGTCACATTATAAGCCACCAGCATGGCTTACTTGGACCAGTGCCATAGCCTCTGACTTTTGTCCCATCTCTGCATATGCATGTGTCCTCTGCTGCTCCATCCTACCACTGAGTAGTCTGTTAGCAATGTAACCAGACTGCATAACATTCTGCTCCCCCTTATATTACCTTTGAATTAAAAAAATTATAACATTAGGATAAAACTTTGAAGATTAAAACACAAAAACTGGCATACCTTTCCCTCACTGTGCTCTAGCAATCATAATTGTCAAGTGTACACTGTACTCTTGGGCTTCAGAACTTCCTGCATGTCTAAAATTCCATCTTCTGCTGACTTCCCTTTTCCTCATCACAGCCTTCTTATGTCTGTATGACTTATCCCAACCTGAGAACTTTTGATGTGTTATCTTTTCCCAGCACTAGTTCATTGCCTTCAAGGAGGGATATTTTGTCTTTTTGATTTTTGCTTGAAAGATTTTTTTGCTCTAATTTTCACTATAATAATCAGTATTGTTAGACATTAGGAGAACCTCTTAATGTAAGAAATTGCAAGTAAAGGCTCATTCCATCTTGCAGATATTACTACAAACCATAATCATGACTTTAATGGAAGGAAAAATAGAATCTGTTTCCATTTGTGAACATAGGAGCTTACTGTTAAGTCTGCAATCTCAGCTGCATATACTATGTGGAGTAACTGACTTCCTGAGTGTTCTTGCCTAAGCCCTTTGTATCAGATACATAATCTAGCTAGTAACGGATGAGAGAGTGTGATTTTGGTGTTTGCTTTGTGTATTTTGAAATGTCACTTCCTGGGTTTTATGGTTACTCTTCTGGATTACTCGAGATTTACTAATCTGTCTTTATGTATCTTATGTTACAGACTATTCAGACTATGAAGACAGTTCACTAGAATTTTTGGAAAGGTGCACTTCTCCACTAACTCGATCTTCTGGGAGTTCTCTGGCTCCACGAAGCATGTTTACGGAGAAAACTACAACTTATCAGTATCCAAGGGCAATTCTGTCTGTTGACCTTAGTGGTGAAAGTATGTGTAAACATGTAATGGCTAAAATTAAATTAAGATTCCTAAATGTGGAACTGAGAATAAACGTACTTCATTGAATGACTACTCAAGCAAGAATTCAGTTTACAAAGTTGTTACATAATAGGAAAATATCAATATTAAAAATGAGCTACATTCTAATAAATATATATATATGTATAAAGTAAAAATTGGTTTAGTGGTAGGAAAAGATGTTATAAAATTATTATCAGTACCCACTATAATTTTGTTCTCCTATTGTGTCTTTACATATATTTTGGTGTTTTTCACTACTAACTTTTTAAGTACAATTGTTATCAACAGTTTATAGATTAAACAGAGTTGCTAGGTTAAATAGCCTACAGTTTCATTAGTCTCAGAGTTGAGACTCACACTCCAAAGACAATACTTTCCTAGCAATATTCATAATCTTAAAAATGTACTTGCAGCCAGGTATCAGTGTTCATAGTTCCAGCTATTCAGGAGGCTGAGTTCTGAAGATCGTAGTTCAAAGTCAGCCCAGGCAGGAAAGCCCATGAGACTATTCAGATAAACTGCTCAGAAAAAGACAGAAGTGGCACTGTGGCTCAAGTGGTAGAGCACTAGCCTTGAGCACAGAAAAGCTCAGGGACAGCACCCAGGCCCTAAATTCATGCCCCAGAACTGGCAAAGAAAAAGAAAGGAAGAGAGAGAAAGAGAGAGAGAGAGAGAGAGAGAGAGAGAGAGAGAGAGAGAGAGAGAGAGAGAGAGAGAGAGAGAGAGAGAGAGAGAGAGAAGGGGAGGGGAGGGGAGGGGAGGGGAGGGGAGGGGAGGGAGGGAGGGAGGGAGGAAAGAAATTTAGTTTGTATTGCCACTCATATATACATCTATAACAGATCTGGGATTATGGTCAGGTCAGTAGGTAAATCAGAGTCAGGAAGTAAATACCTTTACCAAAACAAAAGGCTATGTCAGGCTGATAAGGGCCTAGAGTTAGAATCCATCAAATGGTCCTTGGATTCCAGCCATCAAGCCATATTGCAGTGGAAGAATTGAGGTACTCTTACATTTCTCATACTGTGTACAATAAGAGTAGAGATTCTCTCAGCTTTGAACACCAAGCGCAGGCTAGAGAACAGAACTCTAATGCAGTACAGACCATAGTCAGGAAATGAGGGAAAAAAAGAAGAGATCTTCATCTCTGGTAAAGCTCTGGCATCTTCTTGAGCTGGGCTCACTTTCTTTTCCCTTCTTAGTTCCTGAGAGGGTAGTTCTCAGTTCTACTTTATTTTGCACTGGTTGTTACTGCATGCTCTCTTCCTGGACTGACTCATTCCTGAGATCACTAAAGGGAAGAGCATTTTCTTTACTGTGAAAACAAACACTTTTGAAATTTTAATTTTTGTAAGTTTGAGATGAGAAGAAAAGATTAACAAAAAGTTTCTTGCTACCTCTATTCTTTTTTTTTCCAATGGACATAACTCCCCCCTTTTTTTCCCATTTAACTAGTGGTTCTTATCTGGACCAAATGATTAATATTATAGTTATTGTGTTGTGACTTCTTTAAAATATGGCTGTCTGTGCCCTACCACAGAACACAATCAACATTTCTGGACAGATCTTTTCAAGATGCAGCTTCTGTGTAATTCTGTGGCAGTGCTTTTAGAACATTCACACTGAACCTCTCTTGTCTGAGTATTGGGCTGTATCTGGGCTAGCCATGGGGCTAGAGTAAGAACAACTGAGACAGAATGAAAAGAGTCTTGCGTATGCATCCTTGATTCTTTCTTGTCTTGGCCCTGCCTTTCTGATCAAGTGCTGGACCAGGAGAAATAAAAAGGTTAGAAAGTAAAAGAAAAAAGTTAGCATGTATCAAACCAGATGAAAAGTTCGTCTAACCACATTTCCTGAGTCTTTCCTTAGAATTGCTTATTTCTAACATATTTCCAGGCTATGTTAAGGATGCTAAACTTGGGAATCACTTTGAGAATGCTGGCTTGGAAACTAGCAATGATATTTCAGGAAATAGGGCTAGAAGTTCAAAAGTAACAATGTCCTTATGGTACCCAATTAGAGCCTTGTATCCATAGCTCCTCCTATGTAGATATAAGAATATTCTTGACTTACTTTTCATATATAACTTTCAGCTCAGTGACCCATTTTTTAAGTTCCCCAAATTTAGCCAGTGGTTGTGAATTATCTGTGGGTTTATATTCTGAAACTTTAGTTACACACTTGATTTCTTCCAGTGATATATATTTAATTAAATAATCCAGTATTATATGTATATGACTGTCATTCACTTAATGTCACATATATGTTGCAACAGTTTCTAAAACTCTTTATCTACTGCACATGGTGGTTTACAGCTATCATCCCAGCTACTTGGGAGGCATAAATCAGTAGGATTGCATTTCAAGGCCAGCTGGCACAAAAACTGAGACCCATCTCAACCAATGGTTAAGTGTGGTGCTTGATGTTGGTGGTCCCAGGTTTGTAAGAAATATAGGTAGGACAATCATAGTTGGAGGCTAGCCTTGAGCCAAAACATGAAATTATTTACAGAACTACGTAAAGCAAAAATTGCTGAAAGTATGGGTCAAATCACAGAGCCCCTGCCTAACAAGTACTAGGCCCTGTGTTCAAACCCCAGTATCGCATAAGAAATTAAAAAATGAACATTTTTATCCATATTCTAATCTGCTCTTTTAAAGCATGAACTCGAATTAAGAAGAGAAAAAGTAAGCAAGATCATCAATTGATGAAATTTTCAAAATGAATCAAATATTGGGAATATTAGAAGAATTTTCTGTACATACCCTCTGACTCTTCGGAAGTTTATAGGCATTGTTCTACCAGTATCTCGTTTCTACTGCCTTTACTTTCTCTAGCATATCCTAAAATCTCAATGGGAAGAAAATATTTTTCTTCAAAACATAAATGTTAATAAATCAAAAGTAAAACATTCAAAACACTGAGTCAGGGAATAGATGAATAGATAAGTATGATTAGAAATTGATTGAAGGAATATTAAGATACTATATTTTGTTTTGGTGATATGGGGGATTGAAACAATCTGTACTAAGCATGTGTTCTACTGAAGTATAACCTCAGCTCCATATTATATATCTAAATATAAATAGCATAATCTTTTTAAAATATTGCCAACCTATGTCTGATCTGATTGACTCCAAAAACTATGTCTCATCTTCTTTCTTACCTCTTTCACTCTTACTCTGGATGCCTAAATATATGCCAGGCCTCTACCTGAGCTCTACAGAGGTAGCTTGCAGTTTGTCAAAATTAAATTAATAAACACTAAAAACTCATTAGGGAACTCCTGGCCCCAGGAAAAGAATACTGATGAATTAAGACTAAATGAGTCTTGTCATATTTAAGAAGAATTAGACTGTGAGTATTTAGATGGCTTTTATGCTACCTGGCTGTGTTACTCATTCAAGTTATGAATCCCCTGCGACAGTACTATGAAAGAGTATAGGTTCTCAGGTTTTTGCTCTGTCTGGTACTCTTCCTATTATAGTATTATGTGCTAGCTATTTCACTGCTTTGAAGTTATTTATCTCTCCAGCCAAAAAAAAGCTAGTTTGTGAATGATTAATCATAAGGAAAATATTTGTGAAAGTTTATAGGAAATACAAATTTTAATTATCCCTAAAGCCTTAAGTATAATCTTTGTAATTTAGTGGTTATTACAACAATGTATGTATTAGGACAGAAAGCAATTACCTAAGCCGCCTTCGTCTTGAGACATTTTGTTAGAATTTGCTTGCTAAATAGCTTATAGTCATTTTTCATAGCTCCCTCTTTCTGAAAAATGACATAAGAAATGGAAAACTGTACTGAGTGTCCTTTCTATGTATCTCCTAGACTTGTCAGATATGGAGTTCCTAGATGACTCTTCAACAGAGAGTTTGCTACTGAGTGGAGAGGAGTACAATCAGGATTTTGATTCGATCAATTTTGAGGAATCTCAAGATGAAGATGATGCTCTTAATGAAATTGTACGATGTATTTGTGAAATGGATGAAGAGAATGGCTTCATGATCCAGGTAGTCCCAGATTATTTCAGTGCTCTTGAAGTGCATCTGATGTCCTCCCCTTTGCACTAGCCATCACACCAAACCTTCAAGTTTTAGATTGCTGCTGGATATTTAATTGAGACCTTCATGATGAAATTCTTAGATGTAAACTGGAACAACCACGGCTTGAAGGGATGTAATCACAATGGTGTTTCTCTTACTGATCTGATCTATGGTGTTCAACAAATTGTTACCCTCTAGTAAGCAGAAATTGAAATAGTTGTCCATATTCTCAAAGAAGAGAAAACTTATTGCAAGAGTCAACAATCTTCCCTTGTAGGAAAGATATCTCCAGAAAAAAAGGGGAAAGCTAGCTTATATTTTGGAATGACACAGGGGAAAATGTGGAGTCATTAGTTACAAGAATAAAGAAAATGTGTAAGTACCACATTGGTTCTGTATCTTCTCTATGGTAAGTAATGCTGCAGTGAACATCCTTGTGCTAGTGCCTTTAGTATGTCCTTGTTTCTGGACTTTCAAATGTCAAGATCTGGAATTGCTGAGTTAAAGGGAGTTCGATGTTCAGTTTTTGAGGAATCATCATACTGCTTTCCATAGTGGTTGAACGAGTTTACATTCCCACCAACAGTGTCCTAGTGATCCTTCCTGGCCACATCCCTGTCAGCATCTGTTGTTATTAGATTTCTTGATCCTGGCCATTCTAACTAAGGTGATGTGGAATCTCAAAGTTGTTTTGATTTGCATTTCTTTTATGGCCATCGATGTCAAACATTTCTTCATGTGTCTATAGGCCATTCTTATTTCTTCTTCAGAGAAGACTCTAAATATTTGGCCCATCTTTTAATGGGATGGTTTTTGCTTTGGAGATTACTTTTGGAGTGATTCAATTTTTTTTACCTGTTGATATGAGGCCTTTGTCTGTTGTATGGTTAGTGAAGATTTTCTCCCACTCTGTAGACTTTCTAGTTAATTTTCTAGCTATGGCCTTTGCCATACAGAATCTCAGCAGTCTAATGCAGTCCCACTTATCCAGACTTTCTCTGATTTGTTGTGTTTCTTGGTCCTTATTAAGAAAGTTTCGACTTGTGCCAAGGAGACCTAGTGTATCTCCTATTCCTTCTTGTAACATTTTCAGTGTATCTACTTTTATCTCAAGGTCTTTGATCCATTTGGACTTAATCCAGGTACAGGGTGACAAAGAAGGATCCAACTTTAGTTTTCTGCAGGTGCTTAACCAGTTCTTCCAGCACCCCTTGTTGAAGAGGCTATCTTTCTTCCAGTCTATTTTTTTGGCTCCCTTATTAAAGATTAGGTGGCCATAGGTCTGTGGGTTAATATCTGAGTCCTCAGTTCTATTCCATTGGTCTTCAGGCCTGTTCTTGTGCCAGTACCAAGCTGTTTTGGTCAATATAGCTCTGTAATAGAGTCTAAAGTTTGGAATTGAAATTCCTCCTGCACTGCTCTTTCTGCTAAGAATTGTTTTTGCTAGACGGGGTCTTTTCTTATTCCATATGAAATTTTGGATTGCCTTTCCTATTTCTTTAAAGAATGACATTGGGATATTGATGGCTATTGCATTAAATTTGTAGATAGCCCTTGGCAAGATTGGCATTTTCACAATGTTAATTCTTCCAATCCAGGAGCATGGGAGGATTTTTCATTTCCTCGGTTCTGCTTTAATTTCCTTTTTCAGGGTTTTAAAGTTTTCATCAAAAACGTCCTTTACATTCTTAGTTAATTCCTAGGTACTTTATTTTCTTTGAGGCTATTGCAAAAGGAGTTACTTTCCTGATTGTTGCCCCATTCCTCTTACTGTTGGTGTAGAGGAAGGCAGTTGATTTTTGAGGGTTAATTTTTTTTTTTTTTTGCCAGTCCTGGGCTTGAGCTCAGGGCCTGAGCCCTGTCCTTGGGCTTTCTCAAGGCTAGCACTCTACCACTTGAGCCTCAGCACCATTTCCGGCTTTTTGTCTATGTATGTGGTACCAAGGAATCGAACCCGGGTCTTCGTGCATGCTAGGCAAGCACTTTAACCACTAGGCCAAACTCCCGGCCCCTTGAGGGTTAATTTTATACCCTGCTACCTTGCCAAAGTTTTGAATCAGTTCAAGCAGCTTGGGAGTGGAGTCTATAGGGTTCTTTATTTAAAGAATCATGTCATCTGCAAAGAGGGAAAGTTTCACTTTCTCTTTCCCTATTTGGATCCCCTTTATGTTTGCTTCTTGCCTTATTTCTCTGGTTAGGAATTCTGATACTATGTTAAAGAGGAGTGGAGAGAGTGGGCATCCTTGTCTCATTACTCATTTTATTGGAGATGACTTTAGCTTTTCGCCATTAAATATGCTAGCTGTGGGTTTGTCATACACAGCCTTTTTTATACTGAGGAATGTTCCATGGATTCCTAGTTTCTCCAGAGCTTTTAGCATAAAGGGATGTTGGATCTTGTCAAATGCCTTTTCTGCATCTATTGAGACAATCATGTGATTTTTGTCTTTGCTCCTGTTGATATGTTTAATTATATTAATTAACTTGTGTATGTTGAACCAGCTTTGCATCCCTGTGATGAATCCTGTTTGGTCATAGTGTATAATTTTTATGATGAGTTGCTGAAGATGGCTGGCCAGTATTTTGTTGAGAAGTTTTGCATCAATGTTCATCAAAGAAATGGATCTATAATTCTCTTTCTTTGATGAATCTCTGTCTCATTTTGGGATTTATAGTGGCTTCATAGAATGAGTTTGGCAAAGAACCTTCATTTTCAGTTTCGTTGAAGAGCTTGAGGAGTATTGTTGTGAGCTCTGCTTTGAAAACCTTATAGACTTCAGCTGTGAATCCATCTGGCCCTAGGCTTTTCTTGGGTGGAAGTTCTCTTATTTCCATTTCTATTTCAGTGCTTGAAATAGTTGCATTAGGTCTTCTTGGTTCAGCGTGGGTATGTTAATATTGCCTAGAAATTCATCCATTTCTTCTAGATTCTCAAATTTGTTGGCATAAAGTTTTGAAAAGTATTCCCTCCTGATGCTCTGGATCCTAGTCATTTCTGTCATGATATTACCATTCTCATCTGTGATTTTATTTGGGTGTGCTCCCTTTTTTTTAAGTAAGATTTGCTAAAGGTCTGTCAATTTTGTTAATTTTTTCAATGAACCAACTCCTGGTTTTGTTGATTCTTTCTGTAGTTTTTTTTGGACTCTAATTCATTCAATTCTGTTTTTATTTTAATAATTTGCTTCCTTCTACTGGGATTGGAGTTGGTTTGTTGCTCTTTTTCCAAGAGTTTAAGGTGCGACCTTAAATTGTTGGTTTGTGATTTTTCCAATTTTTTAATGTAAGCACTCAGAGCTATAAATTTTCCTCTGAGTACTGCCTTGGCTGTGTCCAAAGAAGCTGATATTTTGTTGAATTTTTTGTTCTGATCTTTTTTTTTTTTTGCCAGTCCTTGGCTTGAGCTCAGGGCCTGAGCACTGTCCTTGGACTTTCTCAAGGCTAGAGCTCTACCACTTGAGCCTCAGCACCACTTCTGGCTTTTATCTATGTATGTGGTACCGAGGAATCAAACCCAGGTCTTCATGCATGCTAGGCAAGCACTTTAACCACTAGGCCAAACTCCCGGCCTGTTCTGATCTTCTTGATGACCCATTGGTGATTCAACAATGTGTTCTTCAATCTCCATGAGTTACAGGTTTTTCATTGGTGAGATTGGTGTTCAGTTCCAATTTGATGCCCTTGTGGTCTGAAAGAATGCAGGGAATAATTTCAGTATTTCTGAATCTGCACAGGTTTGTTGTATACCCTAATATGTGGTCTATTTTGGAAAATGTTCCATGTGTTGCTGAAAAAAATGTATATTGTGATGTTGCTGGGTGAAATAATCTACAGATATCTGTTAGTTCTAGTTGGTCTATACAGTTGTTCAATTCTAAGGTTTCTCTGTTGAGTTTTTGCCTGGTTGATCCATCCATACATGAGAGTGGTGTGTTAAAGTCAACAATTACTGTGTTTTTATCTGTGTGTGGTTTTAGTGAAAGTAAAGTTTTCTTGATGAAGTTCAGTGCTCTGGGATTAGGTGTGTAGATATTTAGGATGGTTATGTCCACCTGGAGACGAGATCTCTTTAATAGTATGCAATAACCTTCTTTGTCTTTTCTCACTAATTTTAGTTTGAAGTCTATTTTATCTGATATGAGAATGGCAACCCCAGCCTGTTTATGGATTTGGTTAGCTTCAATAAACATTATTCCAGCCTCTCACTTTCAAAAAATGTTCGTTTTTTTTTTTTTTTTTTTTTTGTGGAAGATGTGTCTCTTGAAGACAGCAGAACGATGGATCTTGCTTTTTGATCCAACTAGACAGTCTATGCCATTTATTTGGAGAATTATGTCCATTGATATTGAAGATGATTACTAGTTTCTGCCATTGTTAAAAGCTTTCATTAGGGCCTGTGGCTTGACAGTTCTTGAGGTACTTAGCTGGTATGATTTTTAGGTGCCATTTCTTTTTCAGAATCACATTTGTGTTGGTTTTCTATGTGCAGAACTTCTTTGAGAATTTTCTGTAATGCTGGTTTGGTTGCTATGTAATGTTGCAACTTTTTTTGGAATGGAAGGTTTTTATTGTTTCCTCAGTTCTGAATGAGAGCTTAGCTTGGTAGAGTGTTCTTGGCTGGTAGTTGTTTTAGGGGCATGACGTATATCCTTCCAATCTCTTCTTGCTTGCATGGTCTCTGCTGAAAAATTGTGGTTGTTCTGATTTGTTTTCCTTTGTAGTTGATTGTTCTCTTCTCCCTGGCTGCTTTTAGGATCTTTCTTTGGTCTCTATTGATCCTGTATGGATTATAATGTGGCGGTGGGATGTCCTTTTCTGGTCAGGTCTGTTAGGGGTTCTAAAAGCTTCTTGTATCTGGTTGGGCCTGCCTTTCTGGATTTTTGGGAAGTTCTCTGAGATGATTCCCTGCAGTATATTTCCAGTGCCATTGACCTCTTTCTCCAGGCCCTCCTCAATACCAATCAGCCTTAAATTAGGCTTCCTAATTGTATCTTGGACCTCCTGAAGTGTTCCCTCATATTTCCTAGATTTGGTTTGACTCATTTTTTGTTCTTTATACCTACTAGATTATCTTCAACCCTGGAGATTCCGTCTTCTTTAGATTGGTATTATCACGTTCTCTCTCTTTTTTTTGCATTTACATACAAATCTAATATCACCACCGGTTAGCGTTTTTTTAACAACAACAAAAAAAACCCCACAATCCAATCTCTATTGTATTTAAGTCCTTAAGTCCCTCTGGACCTACAATATAATTGAACACCTAGGTGTACAGTATTGCTGAACAACCATCAACTGTAGATCCATGCATTCTAAAAGTTGAAGGATGAACAGAGGACCAGAGATAGAAAAATAGTATGAAAGACAAGATGGGAGGTAAGAAAAGAGTAATGTAGAAGTGTAAGATTAATATAGTAATGAAGAAAAGGGGTAATTGACTTAACATGATAGAAGGGTAAAATAATTGAGTACAAAATTATAAAAAATAAGATAAAACTTATGAAAATAAGAAGAGTAGTATGAAGAATATATAAAATATATACATAGAAAAGAGGAAGGTATATATAGGAGAGATCAATGATAAAAAAATTTTTAAAGTAGGAAAAAAGGGAAGATCCCACACAATTTGCGTTCTTAGACAAGAAATACTAGGGTTAAGAACCAACAGATTAAAAAGTAGGTGACTGTATCAATTAAAATATTATTTGTATCCAGTCTGTACCCAGTGCTGTCACTATGTTTCTAGGTATGACCACAATGGCAGAAGGAAAGTGGGAAAAAAAAGTGGAAAGAATCATAATAAAAAAAAATGGTGGAGGTCAAATGGCAAAAAAAAAAAACCACATAAAAATGCAAATGAAAAAAGGGGGTATTCTTCAGTTTATTTTTTTGTGGGGGGAATGGGGTATGAAACTAGTGTCTCCACTAAATTTGGGATCCAAATACTTTAAAAAGCCTTTCTCCTGAGATTTGGCTTTGTGGTTTTTCTGATCAGTTTGCTTGTTTGGACGGAAAAAAAAAGCTGGTGGAGCTGCAAGTGGCTTTGTTTAAGCAGCCCCGTCCAGGAGGAGGAACTTCCGCTAGGACTGGGGGCGGACATCTGGCTAAGCTGCCTCTGGGAAAACCTTTGTCCTTTTGAATGATGGCGCTGCCAGCACCACTTCTCAGGCTCCGGTTGGTGTGGCCAGGTCTTTGCCAGCAGTCAAGGTGGCGCTGCTTTCGGCTGTTGGGGGAGGGGATTTTTTTCCAATGCCTTTCCATGAACTGAAGTGGAAACTTCTCCATGAAGGTACTCACAAATTGCTGGATTTTCTGATTCCGTGAAGCTGGCAGGTCTGCGCCACAGGCCAGTGATGGCTCTGGGCTCTGTCTGGAGCCGGCAGGCCTGCTTTGCTGAGAAGTGCTGTCTGCTCAGGTTCCGGAGGGAGGCTTTGTCTCCACAGTAGCTCCGAGCAGTTAATGCTGCTCCACGCTGTCTTCTTGCTCTGGTTTCCTGCCTTTCTCCTCTCTGGCTGAGATCTCTGTGGTGCTAAAGCTTACTTAGGATGGATCTTTGGGTATGAACTTTCCTCTACAATGCTAGAATTGGTATCTTGGCAAGAGCTCAGAAAGACTCATGCTGAGCCGCTGCCATCTTCCACTGATCTCAATCGTCAACCGAGAATGGTGTTTTTAAAAAGTTGTTACTGCAGAAATTAGTGAGAAATAGAGGAGTGAGATTCTGGCATTTTATAGCCTAAGTAATTTTTTTAACCACTTGTAAAAGGTGCATCAAACGGAAGTTCTTGAATTAGTTGACTGTTTCAAAGATTCATTTTATCTTAAATCATGTCTTGCTTTTGTTATATTGCATAGGACTTGAACTGTCAGTTTCAAGAAAGCAAGCCAGCTAATTGAAAGACAGGGTATGGGTCCTTGCTGGGGAGTAGGGACCATTTCAGACAGCACTGTATGTGTCTTCTGTTCTCTGGCAGTGTGAAGAGTGTCTATGCTGGCAACACAGTGTGTGCATGGGGCTGCTGGAGGAGAGCATTCCAGAGCAGTATATCTGCTACGTCTGCCGGGACCCTCCAGGTCTGTATGTGCTGATGGCTGGTGCTGTTCAAAGACCCACTGCAGAAGGCAATGCTAATTCTTGATAGTTACACTCTTACTTGTTTTACTAAGACTTCAAATGCTTTCTCATTGTTATAGTTTTATGTTAATGACTTACCAACACAGTCACTACTCATTACTGAAAAGGAAAATGTGGCTTCTTCCTGTCAAAGAACTAGCTTTTGTCTAACCCTGTATAGTGGTTTTGACTAAGGTTATTTATAGTTTTTTGAATGAACTGGAAGGCCTCACTTACCTTCTCCTAATATGGTTTTAAAGAAGTTTCTGGTAATGCTATATATCTAACTCATAGATCAGTGATAACCATACAATCTCTTATACAGCAAGGGTAATGAAAGCTGTGTGCTGTGGGTAAAGGGAAATCAGTAGTCATAGCTGACTGAGGTAGAATGAAATTTTTGACTTCTGGTCTGTTGTGCCTTCTCCATGACTAGAGGCAAGTTTCTTATATATAATTCCAGCCCAAAGACAGAAAAGGAGTAATTTCAAATAAAAGGCAAATTAATTGTTGTATATATACTGAAGAAAAACAAGAAAAAAATAGAAGCAAGAGACGTTTCTGATCTCTATGTAGGCTATTCATTGTGCTTATTTGGTAAAAAAAAGAAAAATATATATATGTATATGTATCTAGACACTCATCCATAGCAATTGGATACCTTTTACTTGCCTCACATTGTGAAAAGATAAATGTTTCGAACAAACTATGCCCTCACTTGTCTCATAGTATGGACACAGACACAGAGCATCTAATGAATGTAACAGTATATAGTTTACATTGAATCTGGGATAATAGAGGATTCTGTGAAATCATAACCATGTAGATGAGGTCCTTATTTGCTCAACTATGGCCCCATTTTATTTGAAGACAGCATAATTAAGAAGAAACCTTGTACTTTTTGTTCAGCCCTTTTAGCCAGTTTAGAAGACAAGTGACTGATGTCTGAAACTGAAAGCAAGAGTCAGGCTTCCCTTTGCAGGTCTGTCGGCCTCTGACCACATCCAAAATGGAGCAGCTCCTCGTTAGGTAGGCTGACACATGGGAGCTGTGGAAGGATCCTTCTCTCAGCACTGCTTCATCCAGCATTGTCTTATTCTGGTTGTAAATCCACTCTTAGCTTCAAACCTTGCTTTATTCATTGAGTAGCAGTGGAAGGGAGACCTAAACAAGTAGCATTCTCTGTAACTTTAATGTCAACTTCATTACAGGTCAGAGGTGGAGTGCAAAATATCGTTATGATAAGGACTGGTTGAATAATGGGAGAATGTGTGGGTTATCATTTTTAAAAGAAAATTACTCTCATCTCAATGCCAAAAAGATAGTTTCCACACATCATCTGCTTGCTGATGTGTATGGTGTGACAGAAGTGCTGCACGGATTACAGCTGAAGATTGGAATTCTAAAGTAAGTGAAGGGCTGGGGAGGGCCACATGTTAATATACATTTGAGTAAAAATCAACTAGACATAAATGTGAAAATAAAAAACAAAGTAGCATGTGATGATCCAGAATTGATATTTAAATGAAGCCAACTTTTTAAAAGGACAAATGAGTAACTTTTAGATGACCAAGTTTATAGCTAGATTAAGTGAGTGAGATTAAAGATTGATACCACATTTATCAGATTAGTTGCAGTCTTATATGCTTACCAGGCGCGCAAAATTAAGTATAGTGCTGTGATGAGCCTGCGTCCTCTGTGCCCTTTCAGGATTGCTGGGAAGGCAAGAGGGATTCTAGAGAAGGTGAGTATATTCCTGATTAATGAGGTAGATTCAATACTGGTACCCAATTGCCTTTAGCCCCAATACTTATCCCTGGAACAAAAGCCAAAATGAGCCCCTTTCATTAAGATATCAAAATGTTACTCAAAGCTTTGCTTGTAATTCCTGTTAATGCCTGCCATAATGGCCTCATGCCTGTAATACTGGCTACTTTGGGGATGAAGCCAGGTTTGAAGCCAATAAAAGTTAGCAAGACTCAATAGATAAAGCCAGGCATGGTGGTTCAGATCTGTAATTCTAACTGTGTGGGAGGCATTGAGATCTGAGGCCAGGCCTGACAAAAAAGACATATTGCGAGGGAAATGGGTACCAAGACATGTGAAAGGGTATCAATGTATGTGAATTAATGCACCTTCTATCTGGCAAATATCATGTAACCCTTTTACTAATTACAATAAAAAAAAGACATATTGCACTTTCGAGAAGTAAATTAAAGCTCTCTAGTTGTAGAGTGTTTGCCTTGAAAATGTAACACCCTAATTTCAAACTTCAGTGCCAGCAAAAAATAAAAATAAAAAAAAGTTCTTCACAAGATTTTCTTCCTTTGAACTCATCTGTCCAGAAGCTTGGCCCTTTCCCTTCCTGTCTTCATTCCTGAGTCTACATATTGTCCCCTTGTAGTTCCTGAGTGTCTCTCTGACCTTTGTTCGCTCCTCCCACAGATACTGTCTTAGCCCTTCAATTCCCTGGGGCTCCAGTCTTATTCTGTTCCAATTTATTCTTTATTTGGTTGCCAGTATGATTTTAGTGAAAAATAAAAACAGGATTGTCTCTTTTAGTATCTTAGTTTTCCTGTTGCCCAGTAAAAAAAGGTCTGAGCTCTCCAGCATATACTCAAGTCGTATCGTGATAATAAGTATTTTGCTGCCATACCTTCTTTCCTAAACGTTTTCCCCAAATATCTGTCTAAATCCTGAGTGAAGCATGCTTTTTTCTTGTATGACAAGATTTTACTCAAAACCATACCCTTCCACCACTGGCTTACCTAGCAGGTGAATTCACATTGTTTCTTGCCCTACTAGATGTGATCATGGCAGCTGGGAAGCTCCATGCATACTGACAGGTGCCCTTAGCTTTTTTGTGTCTATCTGCTCCAGGTGAACCACAGATTTCTTTTAGCATTATATCCCTAGTTTACTATACAGAAGTAAGTAATCAAGAACTGATTAGGTGAAATGTGATTTAGTTTTATAGATTTTTTAATTAAAAGGCCTTGAAAGCTGGGCACTTGTGACTCACATCTATAATCCTAGCTTCTCAGGAAACTAAGATCTGAAGATGGTTCAAAGCCAGTGAAGGAAAAAGAAGGAGGAGGAGGAGGAGGAGGAGGAGGAGGAGGAAGAAGAAGAAAAGTCCTTGAGATTCTAATCTCCAGCTAACCAGAAAAACTCTAGAAGTGGAGGCTTGACTCAAGTGATAGAACATTAGCCATAAGAGAAGCAAAGAAACAGATAAGGGAGGCTAGGTGCCAGTGGCTGATACCTCTAACCCTAGTTACTCGGGAGGCTGAGATCTGAAGAGTGACTATTTGAAGCCAGATTAGGCTAGAACGTCCGTGAGACTTTTATTTCCAGTAAACTACTCAGAAAAAGCCAGAAGTGGTGCTGTGGCTCCAGTGGTAGGGCACTAGCCTTGAACACAAAGAAGCTCAGGGATAGCTCCCAGGCCCTGAGTTTAAGCCCCAGGACTAGCAAAACAAAACTAAAAAAGAAAAACCAAGAGAGGAGAAGGCAAATTCCTGAGTTCAAACCCCAATAATGGCCAAAAAACAAAAACATAATGGGCCATGTAAATGCTAAAACCTAAAGGAGTGGCTTAAAATAATCAGTCCTTTAAAAAAATGAATAAAACCTAGTTTCTCTTCCTTCTAGTTATAATTATGAGTTCTGCATTTATAATTATATTATTTTAGCTGCGCCATTTCTGCCTTGTATGCTTATAACCTTATATTAACATTTCTAATAATAATAGGCATTATCATTGTGGATACTTAATGAGAGCTTACTTATTATTTGTCAGAAATTGGTGTTTTTATGTGAGATTTGAGTTAATCCTCAAAATAATATGTAACAATATACTACTTCATTTTAAGATGAGTTGTGAAGCAGATTCTATCACTCATCCTTGCTCCTGAGAGGTAATAGCAGTATTTATGTACTGCATTATTACAAATCCACCTTTTCCTACCATTTCTTCTATTAGTTGAGAATTTTAAATGAGCATTTTCTAGTTAATTATTAAATTATTATAAATCCAACTGAAGCAGTGACTTGTAATAAAAATGACATTCAATGTATGTGAATTAATGCACCTTCTGTCTGGCAAATATCATGTAACCCTTCTATTAATTACAATAAAAATATATGAAAAAATCACAAAGAGCATAATAAAAATATCTTACTAAAAAAATGATAGCCTTGCATAAAAAAGGCCAAGCAAGTGCACAAAACTCTTGAGTATTAGCACAAAAAGGAAAAATAAACTATTAGAGATCCAGGTGTGGTGGCACACACCTGTAATCCTTGCACTAGAGAGGGTGCAGCAGGAAGATCCTAAGTTTGAGTTCTGTCTGAACTATGTATAAAGTGCTACATGCCAAGTGCTGAAAGTGATGATAATAGTACATAAGTCTAAAGTCTTCCACTGGGGGAAACAGTGGAAGAGGAAAGAGGAAAAGAGTCTATTAGGAGGTAAAGAAGATTACATATTACATATATACATAATTCTGTGTGTATATATACATATATTTACAAGCATGTATATGTATTATATATATATAAAGAGAAAGAGAGAGAGAGAGAGAGGAAAATGAACTAGTGAAACCCACCAAACCATGTTTGAAAAAGTAGAGAATGAAGGGGAATTAGGGAACATAAAAGAGCATATGAACTTGAACTACACATCTAGAGAATCATCACAATGGTACTGCTAATATATGCTAATAAAAATAGTTAAGCTAGGGAGAAAAAGACTGTCTCAAAACCAAAATAAATAGAAATCTAAAAGATAGTATATAATTTCAGAAATAATACGTGAGTAGTGCTAGATGAAAAATAACTTGACTTTAATTTACATGGTATTAATTTACAGCTTTACTGAACCTTTGGAAAGGTTTGACTTCTAATTACCTTTATTTCACTTAAGCTCTAATAAAGGGAATCCTGTTTTTTTTTACTTAGATCAGAGTTTTTATGACTGTTCAGTTAACTGCAAAGCATCATGCACATTTATTTAGTGAACATGAGTTAAGCAGACATCATTGTAAACCCATGGTCAGATGTGAATAGTACACTCCCTTTGGAAGCTAGTTGCATAGTATAATTAGACATGCATGCTGTTCATCAGTTCCAAATCTGTACATTTACCTGGGTACATGCATGCAAATACATCTATTACTAGGCAATTTGTTAACTAGGCCAGATGGGTAAGAAAGTACTATTCAGCCACTAAGTAAGGGAAATCTGTTTGTACTTCTGTGGCAAGGTGTCCGTAACATAGGAAAATGGCAGACTGTAAAAGTTCCAACTGTATAAGAAGAAAGAATGGATGCTTATCTGTTCAAAAATAATTTTACATGTATGTAAATGTCTAGAAGATCATACCTCATATATGATTGCCATGAAGGATTAGAAGTTTGCTTTCTCTCTGTCTGTACTTGGAATTCTTTAACCAAAAGTTTCTGCTTTTTCTTTGAGTAAATATCTTTAAATTATAGGTGTAAAAATTTTGGTATCGTGCAATATAAAGTATGTAGGAAAATATGTATAAAGTAACAGCATTAATGATCAACGGAAGTATGTTCATTCTTGCTCATGTGGGTATCATTTCTTTAAAATTGAGAGAATCTTATTTTGGATGAAATGCTGGAGTGAGCTAACTTAAAATCTTTTTCCGTTTTGTGTTGGCTCCTAACCTCCTATTAACCTGGACTTGAAATGTATTATGGTCTTAAGTTTGTACCAGGTTTGTTTTGTTTTGTTTATGTTTTCCTTAGCTTCTTCTTTCTTCACTTTGTTTTAAGGAATAAACATCATCCTGACCTTCATCTGTGGGCATGTTCTGGAAAACGAAAAGACCAAGATCAAATAATAGCTGGAATGGAGAAAAAAATCACAATTCAAGACACATCTAATTTAGAAGAGAAGAAACACATACAGAACCATAAAGAACCACCTCATTTTCCCCTGAGAATGGAAGGAACTTATATAACAAGTGAGCATAGCTATCAAAAGCCACAGAGTTTTGGTCAGGACCACAAATCTCTTGTAGACCTTGGGAGCTCTGATGATGATGTCAGCAGTTTTGAAGAAGAGCAAGAATTCCACCTGGGAGCTACAAGCCATTTCCAGTATTCAGCAAAAGAGCATGGAATTCCAGAAAAGGTAAAACAATTTCACTTGGAATAAAGATGGAAAGTTTATAAAATTAATACTAAACTGCCTGAAACAGGTATCTATAAAAGATACATTTTCTTTTTTCTGCTCAAAAATGCCATCCAATTAAACATGAGTTGCAACTAATTCACAATTGGTATAACTCATAAAAATGGCTATCTTAACAAAAGTTTTCATTTTACAAGCATATGTAAATGCCTCTGAATGCTAATGAGGCATCTTGTATTCCAGGAGAAAATGTCTGTATCAAAGAACATGAAAGTTAATAGGGGTATAATAATACTCTATGTATTTTAGAAAACATAATAACCCTTGTCTTTTAAAATTACTTAGCATATCTGTAAATGTGCATTAATTCCATTATGTAATAAGCTGAATTTTTTGTGGGTATATTCAGATTGAATATTTGTAAATGTTTTCATCCTTGATGGGGTGGGCCTTTTATATTCTATTGATTTTTCAATTAACATAGCCACTTTAAATTTATTTATTTTCCGAGTAACTATTGCAGGTAAGGATATAACAATTTGAAAAACTTTACTTTCATGAAATTTGTTGCAAGTTTTCTTGTCAGATTAGTATATCTCCTTTATAATATTATCTCCTGAAAATTCAAGTTCTCTGTGTGTGTGCATGCGTGCATTCGTGCATGTGTACATGTGTGTGTGTGTTTAGCAGCTTTCATTCTTGAAATTTGTAGATTACTTAAATACTTTAGATACTTCCCTTATTGTCTTGGTGTAACTATGACAGTAAAGTCCTGTTTTGTGAACTAGACTTTCTGTTTGTATTCACCAGTTTCCTTTGTTTTCCCATTACTTGGCCCTTACTTCATTAATGTTATCATTTGAAGTTAATTGTAAAAGGAAATGGTCCATTATAGAAGAATAGGATTAATTACTTCATTTATCATGTTTTATTGAAACACATTTACCTAATGTCATATGTATTACCCATGGGCTTTGTGGAACAAGAAATATACTTACAAGGACCACTACATGTAATTTGATCATGCACTTGGACTTTCTTTAAAGACATCCTGAGGAGTCAAATTGGATTGCACAGATGTGGGCAATAAGGTTTTTAATGTACCTTTCTCTTTTGACATTGTTTTTCAACCAGTTTGGTATGTTTTGTTTTTTTCTACTGGTCTTGTGAAGAAGAACTCAACTTTAGGAAACAAGGCATCTGTTTATAATGATAAAAGAAGCACTGAGGACCCAGGAGACTCACATCTTCAGTGGCAGCTCAATCTCCTTACACACATAGAAAATGTGCAGAATGAAGTCACCAGCAGGATGGACCTCATAGAAAAAGAGATGGATGGTAATTTAATAAAGAACTAATGTGCAGTTAATATAGTATGTTCAATGTCATTACAAAGAAGTTGTTTAAAACTATTTAATTATGTGATAAAAACTACAGCTCTTCTCCAAACCTGCAGGGCCTTCCCTCTCTCTTTGTACTATATGAGCTCATCTAGGGTCTTTTAGGCTCAAGGCACAGTGACTGGGTATATGTTAGTGTTTATTTTTGTAAGATGCATATTTATTAAATACTGCTTATCAACTGCCAAGCTCAGTATACAACATTTATTGAATATTTATGCTTTCATTGAGCTATTTTTTCTCTTGAAATCAGTATAACAAGTATAAGCATATTTGACATAGGAGGGAAAACATGGTTAGTATTGGGTAAATGGAATTTAACTGCTCCCCAAGTTAAATAGCTAACCCTTATGTTTGCATACAAATTTTCTTTGTGTGTGTGTGTGGGGGGGGGACATGGGGCTTAAATTCTGGCCTGGGCGCTGTCCCTGAGCTCTTCAGCTCAAGGCTACCACCCTACCCTTGAGCCACAGTCCCACTTCCCATTTTCTAATGATTAATTGGAGATAAGAGTCTCTCGGCTTTGTATTGAACCTCAATCCTCAGATCTCAGCCTCCTGAGTAGCTAGGGTTACAGGTATGAGCCACCATGCCCAGCTGCATACAAATTTTCAAAAAAATTGCCATCACTTTGGAGCCCTGAAATATAAGCAAGACAAATATCCCCATTTTATATTTGAGAAATCAGAGTCAAGTGGTTATTGGATTACCAGTCCATGTTTTTTTTATTCATTTTGACTCTTAAATTCCCCCTACTTTCGTTTTCTTTTGTTCTAGTGAGAGCGTGGGACACCTCACCACTCCTAGGTTGAACCCTGCCTCCTGCCTTGCGCACCCCTTGATGATGGTGCTCCCTTGCTGAAGAAGCATGCTCCACTGGGGTTTTAACCTGGTTGTAGAGTTAGTTTGATGTTTTTTGTAGATTTTTGAAGAAATAAAATACAGCCTGACTTGATACCATATTTCCAAAGGAAACAACAAAAACTAGAATTGTAGTGCACTTGCATTAAAAAAGTGATAATGAAATAGTAGTAGAGCTGAAAAAAGCACTTTTCCTTTTAAAATTTATCAGAGTGATGTGTAGAGGGGTTACAATTACATTTACATTCGTTAAGTAGTGAGTACATTACTTCATGAACATTGTTACCCCTTTCCATGTTTTATCTCCACTTCCCTTCCCCTACCCCCTCCCAAGTTGTAGAGTTCATTTCCAATATTTTGGGGTTTTTTTGTTTTTTTTTCATATATTTTTATTGTAATTAATAGAAGGGTTACATGATATTTGCCAGATAGATAGTGCATTAATTCCCATACATTGATACCCTTTCGCATGTCTTGGTCCCCATTTCCCTCCCCCCACCCCCACCCCTCATCTCGTTTTTCCCCCTTCCCTATCCAATTTCAAATAACCAACTACAAATATATCCAATATATCAGGTAATGAAGTGAGATACTGTAACAATATGAAATAACCAAGGGACAGCAAAAGAGATGAGAGATAACATTTTGTTTTGTGACTATCACTGTTACTCTGGTTCATCCATCCTTTGTCTCATCATCTTGTTTTTCCCCTACCCTTCCCTGATTCAAATAAACAAATAAATGTATGTACAATACATCAGGCACCAACAGAGGATAAACCATAAGGGATAGAAAAAAGAAAGAGAAAAAATTAAAAAGGAGTAAAGGAATAACCTTCACATAGTATATTAAAAAGGAAGGCTGGGTAGAGATGATTTAAATCTAACTTAATAGAATGCTTGGATCAGACACAAGGAACTGTTGTTTTGTATTCCAGAAAAAGAGGAGAAGGAGACATACAAAATAAAACTAACTTATATATAAAAGAAACATGGGGCTGATGATTTAGCTTAATCATAGAGCACCTGTTTAGTGGACATAGAGCTCCAGAATCAATTCCTAGCATTGAAAAATAAAATTGTCAATGCCAGATAAAAGTTACTCAGTGAGACTGTATCGCTGTTGTGTGGATATAAACACCACTGAGCCTCACACAAAATGGCTTGAGTGTATTGACCTTCTGAAGACGGATGTGAACTATCTCAATCACTATTCCAACCTGCTAATAACACCATTTTCTAACTATTCTTCCAGAAGTTATTTAAATTTGTTCTTTTCTTTCTTTTAGTTCTGGAGAGCTGGCTTGATTTTACGGGGGAGTTGGAGCCACCAGATCCTCTCGCAAGACTGCCCCAACTTAAACGTCACATAAAACAGCTCTTAATTGACATGGGCAAAGTACAGCAAATAGCAACTCTTTGCTCTGTATGACAATAGTCAACACTTAGTGACAAGAGTATGGCTCTCCAGTCCGATCATTTTTATTATTCCCATGATTACTAAGTATATACTTAAAAAGCTTAGTAATGTTTGGTCATTTACTGATTTGTAATGTCAATAAGATGGCACCTTGAAAGAAAAACAAACAGCAATTTTATCAAGGAAGTGAATATTAAAAATATAAGCAAGCTGCAGATGACAATGTTTTGTATGCCAAGGATCAATGAAATAGAATTAGAATGTAATCTATATGAAGGGAGTCCAATCGGCAGGAATTTTGAATAGTTGCTTATATTAAATTTAAAATATTTGTAGAAAGAAATATGGTGCATTTATATAGTTTTTAGTAGAAAGATCTATGTTTATAAACCAGCATTTGGCCAAAATTAAAATTAGTGGAAATTTAAATTCTGGAGAGTTCTACAAGGTTGCTCCAAGAACTGCCTTCTCAGCAGTTGGATCCAGCTGCACTGAAATTTAGGTTATTTAAACTTCCATAGGATCATGAGTTGTTTCTTGGGTGATGAATGTATTTAATCAGAAAACTGACAGTTTAGAAGTCTCACTTTTGGGGAAAACAATTGTGGAATTCTTACTTCATTATGAATGTATTTTTTTAAAAAAGCACCAAATAATTGAAATTTGCTGCAGGCACTAAGCTCATTAAAAACAAACTAGCTTGCAGAAAGATCCCATGTGCCAAATGTTGATGATACTGCTGGACAGAGGATTTAAATATTGTGGGCATTCTCCCACCCCAAGTCTTACATGATACCATGAGTCCATCCGAAGCCTTTATGCCACATATATCACATATATAGTTGAATGGCAATGTTCAGGCTTCAGCATAACTGTTGGATCCTGGATGTGCTTGATGTTTGCCTTCAGAAAAAAAAATTATAAATAACCTCAGCTGGGATGAGGAGTGAGAAATAAAATAATTTGTGGCCGTGGATTTTTTTAAACTGCTAGTAGTGGAATACTGGAAAAGGTTTGTTTTGGAAGATGGATTTTATTTTTAAATAAAACACATGCACTCAAACTTTTAGCTTTGATCGCAAATGGACAGATTTTTCTGAAACCAAAGGCAACTAAGTTGCTGTCTTAGCTCTTGCTGGATTTTGAGCCTAGGTCCTACTGTCTGCCAGTCCTCACATGAATTGTGTGTGCCCCCAGTGCTACATAAGCCAGTTTGCATAAGTGTGTATGCTTGTTTTAAACACTCAACATGTACATAGCCAACACATATTTATATTACACATATCTAGTTTTATTACTATAGACTCTACAAATTGGTGGTTAACATGAAATGTTGCCTTTTAACAGACTTTTTAAAAATTAAAAATGTATGTACAGGTTTTGAAATTTTTTAAGGGGGGAAAAGACTGTTAAGAGGAGGCCATTTGATGACATATAACACTTGAATATTTTATGCCTCATTCTGTTTATCAGTTCTAGCGATCTGTATAAATGCATTTTAGAACTGATAGACAGTGAACTTGAATTTATCTTTGATAAGAATACATGCCACTGTACATTCAGATATTATTTAAATTTGCAAACACACTGTTCTATATGTAAGGTACTGTATGTAAAATTTTATTAAAACTATTCCTCATATCCTAATATTTCATCTTGCCTTTTTGCGGCCTTATGTTTTGAAAAGAATGTGCAAAGCAGTCAAATTTTTATTGCCTTTGAGATTCTCCAACTTGACAAATGTGCCAAAGATCAACATAAATATAATCCTGTGTATTTACTTGTGATGCATTAACTCTGTCAAAAATTTATTGATAAATGAAAAGCTTTAGCAGAGGTCATATTGTGGGTAGTTGCTTAAATCTGCATATTAAAATACAAAAATAGTGCCTATATTACATGTGTGGAGTAAATTTGCTAATGTCTGCTTCACAATTGATGCTATCATCTTTCATTTGTGTTGAAGACAATGTGTCTGGACGTTGAATTTGTGTCTTTGTTTTTACAGAAGTGGAGCATTAGAATCCCTCCCCTGGGAATAGTGGTGAGGCCTAGCATTCTGTCAGAACACCTTTGCATCCCATAGTACTCATCTCCCTCAGTTCTGGTGAACATGGTGAAAGTAATGCGCATTTGTTCTTGTTGTTATCCCTAATTTAAAAGTCTGAAATCCTCCAGGGGCCAAAACTTTTCAGCGCTGACAGGATAAGTGGAAAATTCCATACCTGACCTCAAATATGGGGTCGCAGTCAAAATACGGGCTCATGAAATAATGCTATGTGAAATCACCTCTACATAATATGTTGAAGTTATGTTTGAATCATGTAGGTTTAAATCTTATGCCAACACGTATATTATGTAAAGCAAAGATTCTGACCCCCTCCTAAAATTGCCAAATCTGTATTAATTGACTTTGTTAGCAACTAGCAAATTGGACGTCCCATTTACAAGTTGTTAAAAGTTTCGCTCTGCTTATGTGTATGAGTTGGAAATACACTTTTTAAGTAGAAATCCTTAAAATAACTAATAAGGGGCCGGAATTTTGGCCTAGTGGTAGAGTGCCTGCCTAGCATGCAAAAGACCGGGTTCAATTCCTCGGCACCACATTCATAGAAAAAAGCCGGAAGTGGTGCTGAGGCCCAAGTGGTAGAGCTCTAGCCTTGAGAAAATCCAAGGACAGTGCTCAGGCCCTGAGCTTAAGTCCAGGACTGGCAAAAAAAAAAATACTAGTAAGTTATTTATGTGCACTTATCCATTTAATGACACTCATATTAGTAACTGAAGCCATTTAATAACTAACAGAAATGAGCCTTCTTTGAGATGGAAGTATCAGATAGGATTATTTTTTTTCCATTTAGTGTTAAATTTCCCTGTATTTAAATCTTAAGGAAAAAAAAAAACATTTTATTTGCTATCCATACAGAGTTTGAGCCTGGGTGTGGAGGGATCCCTTTCTGTATATGACTGATAAATGCAATTTGTACTTTCTCTTCTTTGTGTGTGTTCTACTGACTTACTCATAGTATGAGAGTAACATAATTTGTTGTTAAAGGAATTTAGTTATTATAATTTCAGGTAAAACATCCTTTCTAGTGTCCCAACTTCACATGTTCAAAGTGAACCATCCTGTTTCCCCTCCAGCAAGCAGAATCTCCTTCCTGCCAGCGATCTCTCTCGGTTGCCATCTTGTCACCCTTCAAGTCCAGGCTTGATGTGTGCAGTCATTCCTCAGATCCATTTCATCACCAGCTGTGGTGCCTCCATTACCTCTGGGAGCCACTGTTTTTCATAACACAACTCCATGGACGTGTGAGGCATTCCTGTTGACCTCTGATATTCTGTGTCTTCCCTGAGTCTCTATAATTATCACTGCCAGGACAGAAGATTAGCACTTACTGAATACCTGCTTTGTGCCTGCAGTAGCAAGATAGGTAAAAAGGGCCATTTTAAAATGAGAATACTGAGATTTAGAGATACTTAAAAAAAAAAAGTGGATAAGACTTGTGGCAGGATCAGGATTTGAAACATGTGCTTTCCCAGTTCATGGTTTTGTTTGTTTTTCCCCTAACATATGTGCTTAGCTATTCCTATCATTTCAGTTCTCTACAGTGGAAACTACTAATTTCCTATTGCAAACCATGTTTGGTCTGTGTAATATGGATCTTATGCAGCTTAGTTAGCCAGTTCTCAAATTGATGTAAACAGAACCTCACAAGCAAGATTCTCCCTTGTTTGTGTCTCAATACCCAGAAAATCTGGTTTCTGGTTCCCTTTCCAAGAGAAGTAATCCATCCTGAAGGCTGCTTCTTATAGTGTCCTGCATTCTACCAGGATGTGGGGGGACTATGTCAATGAATAGTGAATGAACGAGAGAGAGAGAGAGAGAGAGAGAGAGAGAGAGAGAGAGAGAGAGAGAGAGAGAGAGAGAGAGAGGGAGAGGGAGAGAGAGAGAGGAGGAGAAGAGAGGAGAGGAGAGAGGGAGAGGGAAGGAGGTATAGTGGAGCAGGCATGAAGTGGAGCAGGCATGAGTTTTACAATCTGTGGTATAGTGAAGTGGGCATGAGCTTTGCAATCTTTGAGTTTTTATTCTGGCAATTTACTGGCATTGTTCTCCCTGAGCTTTTGTTTTCATGTTTGTAAAATGGGAATAATAACTTAGAACCTTGTTTTGAGAAATAAAGCAAATAAAAATCCTAGACACTTATTAAATAAATTGGAAATAAATGAATTCAATGTCATCTGTTTACCAGTTATTAAGAAGGAGGGGGTGGACAAAGAATAAGATTAGTCTGTTAGTTAATCAAAGTGTGTGTTTCCCACACATTGATGCCCCTTCTCATGTTTTTGTCCTCATTTCCCTCCCACACCCAATATTTTAATATTTTATTTTTGAGTCCAACATTGGCCACATACTCAAAACAGGAAAAGGTATTGCAAGGAAAGATTAGAAATCTATACTTTTTGTTACCTCCCTTGAACAAAAAAGTCTCAAAGAGACGAACTAACTCAGTAATATAGAGTAAGGATAATGTATCAAGTTTAGGTTGAATATTTCCCAGGCATATAAAGTTGGTTTAATATTCAAAATTTAAAGTAATATGGGCCCGGGAGTTTGGCCTAGCGGTTAAAGTGCTTGCCTAGCATGCACAAAGACCGGGGTTCGATTCCTCGGTATCCCACATACACAACCAAGCCGGAAGTGGCAGAGACGAGACACAACCAAACCGGAAAAGTGGCAGAGACTGCGACGGCGACAGAGAGCGAAAGAAGCGAGCTGAGCTGAAGTGAACAGAGCCCAACCGAGTGGTGGCCGGAGTGAGCGGGGCCGGAGCGAGCAGGACCGGAGCGTGCGGGAGCGAGCCGAGCCAGAGCGAGAAGGGGCCAGAGCGAGCAGAGCCAGGAGCAAGCCAGAGCTGGCCGGGCCGGAGCGAGCGGGGCCAGAGCAAGCTGGAGCGAGCCGGGCGGAAGCAAGCGGGGCCAGAACGAGTGGGCCGGAGCTAGCGGGGCCAGAAAGAGAAAGGGGCCAAAAAAAAAAAATTTAAAGTAATATACCATATCAATGAAAGTTTCATGTTAATCTCGAAATGTATCTCATAAAGTTCAACATCCATTTGTAACTAGAGGTTATCATAAAACAAAGTATAGAAAGCATCTCTGTATCTGTATGAAGGACAAAGATAAAAACCTCAATCTAGCATCATAATGATCAAAAGGTATTTTCTTCCCTAGGACAAAGAACAAAAATGCTTTCTGTGCTCACCCCTTCCCAGAATGTATGCAGTGACCTCCCAGTGGAATGTGGCATTGGGAAATCAATGACAAAAAAAAAAAATGAAAGGGACCTCACCTGGAATAGAAGAAAAACATGTTTGACTGGCAGGTTGCATACAAGGAAATGTCTAAAGACATTATCCCAACTAGTATTTCTATAAATGATCAATATCAGTTGGAAATTGGAGTTAACAATAGCATTTTTAGTATCATGAAAACTGTGAACACACATGTATATCATACATGGAAAACACTGCTGACAATAATTTAACATGACAAATGAGCAGACATGAAGACATGAATCAGCAAATTCAATGCGCTTCATGTGTTCCTCCTCCTAAATGACATGCAGATAGACTGAAACCCTAGTTAATAACTTGAAATTTTTCTGAGTAGAGATTAGCAAACTTTCTCAAAGTTGTATGAAAATGCAAGGGACCTATAATGTTTAGGCAAAAAAGAACAAAGCTAGACTTCATACAGTTCTTTATTTACAGGTGAATTGTAAAGAAAGCTACAGCAATCTGGACTGCAGACATTATCTGACGATTCAGAAATAGATTGATGGGGTACACCAGAATATTCAGAAACAGCTTAAAATACCATCACCTGAATGAGAGTTCCTATTGTTCCACATTTTGCCTGTGAAATTGAGCTATTTAGATTGTAGTTTCCTAGGAGGAAATAGAAACAGAAATGTACTTATATAAAATTTAGGTCTAGGGGATGTAGACACTGAAAATATATCATGTTTGCAAGAAAAATAACTGCTTATGGCATGCCAGAAACATCTGACGTGTATTAATTCATTTATAATCACATTCCAAGCTTAGATACAAAGAGCACTACAGTTTTAGAGGTGATCAGGATAGGGCATTTCAATGATAGAGTGCTTGTGTCACTAGGTTCTGTCCCCAGTGCTACTAAACAACCAGACAGTTTTACAAAAGAGACAGTTGGAGTCTAGAGTTATATAGTTGACCGATGTCATTTGGTAAATACACAGAACGATTATGATGGCTGGATTTCTCTCTCCATTATTCTTTTAATGCTTTTACAGTCAGACTTAGTACAGGTTTAGTGGTGGCATATTTTAGGGAAAGTTCAAAAGTCAAGACTCCCAGTTTCTAATCTGGGAGAAGGATTTATTCTCCCAGTTGCTCTTAGTCTCCTGTTCCATTCCTTTATCATGTATGTTAATAGTTACCTGGTTGGCAGGCAACTTTTCCTCTCTTCTAATGTAAACATTTTGCTATAGCTTTCCCTTAAGCTATGTACTACAGTTTTTGGCATGTTGTATTAATGTTTTTGGTAGTTTAATGTGTTTTGAAATTTCCCTTGAGGCTACAGTAAAATGTTCTTCAGTTTGTAGTGACAGGAAGTTTTACAGTTATTTATCATTTACTAATTTCTACTTTGAATCTACTATATTCAGAAAACAATTGTCTGTGGTTTCAATGATTTTTAAATCTGTTTAGGTTGTTTAATGGCTCAGAACATGGTCCAGCTTAGTATGTGTTCTATGGATACTTAAAAAGAATTTTTGTTCTGCCTTTCTTCGTTGGAGCATTCTATAACATATACCTGCTGATACCTGTGTTGCATGGTATCATTTAGCTCTTCTTGATTCTTGCTCCTGACTCCTTAGAATTGTATTTTTATTTAAATGTATTTTATTTTAATTTATATGTAGCATTCTATTTAGGCTTTTTTTTTTTTGCCAGTCCTGGGCTTGAGCTCAGGGCCTGAGCCCTGTCCTTGGACTTTCTCAAGGTTAGAGCTCTACCACTTGGGCCACAGGCCCAAGTGGGCATGCTAGGCACTCTACCACTGGGCCAAACTCCTGGCCCTCTATTTAGGGTTTTTAATGTTTTCTCTAGACTTTTTATTAAACATGCCTAACGGATCAGTCTGCTAGTACTGACATTCTTACAAATTGGGGCAAAGTGTAGAAATCTTATCTCTGCATCCAAGCCTTCACCCTCCTTGTCAGTCTTTTTGCTTGTTTGTTTGGCCATACTGAGGATTGGATTCAGGACTGTGTTTGCTAGCCAAGCACTCTACAGCCATTTTTTATTGGTTATTTCATGTCCTGGCAGGCTTAGACTGTGGTATTTCTATTTGTTTGGGCGAGTGCATCACGGATGACTGTGTATGATCATGTCCAGCCATTACCAAGATGGAATCTCAGCCTTAAACCACAATATCCCAACCTCTATCTCCTCCACCTTACTGGACATAGATATCAAGTGGCAGGGATTTTTACTATTGTCCTGAAATTCTAAGAGAAGGAGGGATGTGGCTGGCATAGAGTATGGGAGAGGAGGAGAAGCAGGGGATGGGTGAGGGAGTTGGAAGCAAGTCGTGTGGGGGTAAGAGAAGAGGTCTGCAGCAATCGTGGTAGTTGGTGTTGCCTCTGTAGCGCTTCCTTCTCTGTGTGCCACGTATCACACGCAGAACAGTCTACACAGAGTCCTCATAGTAAGGGAAGATACAGATGAAGGGCGTGACCTCGGCCACTACTCTGGGGTCGAGGATAACAGAAGCTAGGGATACAGCGCCACTGGGGTGATGGGGGCCTGCCTGATGCATGGCCATGCAGTCTGCCTCCAAACTTGCATGTTCTCTGCCTTAGTGGAAGGGAGGCAGAGTAGAAACAAGACGCCGAGTCACTGTGACGGGACATCCCAGGCTGGGGGCCTTTGGCTTTGTGCTCTTCGTGTTCTGCTTCACTGCCTGGGTGGAGAGAAGCACTCTTCATGCAGTGTGGGCCAGCAATTGGTGTGACTTGTCAAGTCCAGCCAGCGTCGCCCCACAAAGCACCCCACTGTCTCCTGAAGGGTGCTCTGAGGAGTGTCCGCTCCTGTGCCTACCATCTCTCTCCCTCACAGTCCTCTTCACCCGGGCCTGCCTCACAGCTCTTGGACCAAGCGTTTCAAATCACCAAATCCAGTGAAGCAGGGACGCCCTGGAGAGGGCCTGGATCAATGCATACCACTGAGTTGCCACCTCCTTGGGCTCAGGCCAGAGAGAGTGAATCAGCACCTGAGCCCCTCGTCAGCTGGGCACATATTTGGGGATCACAGGAAGTCAAGAAGGCAGCAGGGTTTGGGGAAAGCTCTGACCATATTCAATGTTGACTAAGACTTACTGCTTGAAGAGATGTAAATGAACAGGTAACTATACCACCAGCCAGGACAGGAGGGCCAGCGGGCTGTTTATCAGGTCAAATGTCCCTGGGTCAGGTCTTTGTTTCCCATAAGTACCACAACATCTCTCAGAGTTAACTTTGCCCGACAGCTAAGCCTTAGCTTTGGTTGATCTCCCTGTCCTTTGCCCTTGTGAACACTGCAGGGTGAGTCTCCATTCCTGCAATAGAGGAAGGTATGTTTTCCTGTATTTTCTAGGTCAGTGTGCAGATGGAGAGGAAGCCTTAGTGAATGTCAGGCCAGAGCTGTTTTGGTCAGCTACTCCAGAGTTTAAGAGACCTGAAACAAAGAATAGGAAAAGCCGGGCATAGTGGCTCACACCTGTAATCCTAAGCTATTCAAGAGGCTGAGATCTGAGGATCAAGGTTCAAAGCCAGCACGGGCACTAAAAAGTCCATGAGACTCTTATCTCCAATTAACTACTAGAAAACCAGAAGTGGTACTGTGGCTCAAGGGGTAGGGCAGTAGCCTTGAGCTAGAGCTCGGGGACAGCGCTCAGGACCCAAGTTCAAGTCCCATAACCAACAACAAAAAAAAAAGGATAGCAAGATGCCAAGAAACGAGGCCAGATGGAGAGGCAAGAATGACTGATGGCTGTTGGGATTTGAAGGCTTTTTTTTTTCTTTTTTTTGAGGTGTAGGAAGGCACTCGGGTTGGAGACTACAGACATTATTGTGTGATGGGGTGGATTGTGTTGCAGGGATTGTTTGATGAGTATCTAGCTGGAGTGGAGAGATGGGCTGGAAGCCCAGGAAAGAAAACGTGTGGAAGCCCTGAGCATGGTAGCTGAGGTGAGCCTCCTCATCCGTTTTAAGCTCATACCCTGACACCAGATGTGATGGGTAGTTTTCCTTCCCCGAGTTTGTATTAGGAACACAACATCAGCACCTGTGGTGGGCCTGAACTGCATCCTTCTCCCAAATCCAAACGAGGAAGTCCTTCCCCAGCAGTTCAGGAGGTGGTTACATTTGGAGATAGGAAAGAGGCAACTAAGTTAAACTAAACCCATGAGAGGGGACCCTAATCTGGTTAGGCTGATGTCCTCAAAGCGGAGAGAAGTGGATGTAAACATGCAGGAAGGACAGAACAGGGAGAGACATAGGGACAAGACCACCATTGACAGCCCCAGGGAGGAGCCTCAGCAGACACCAACCCCACTGCCTCAATGTCCTCACAGCCCCATAACCCACAAGAAAAGAAGCATCTGCGATTTAAGCCACCAGGGTGTGCTTTCTTGCAATGGCAGCGAGAGCCACTGCCATCATAGCCAATATCATGCACATCCAGCCAGTCTCCTTTCTGCTCCCAGTACAGGGTTTCTATGGATTCTCATTTGCCCTACCACTCTCCTCAGGACCACGCCAGCTCACACACTTACCCGTCTCCTACCCATCGCTACCCTTATGCTATTGGGCTGTCATTCTGCATCTTTGTCATTACTTCTTGTCAAAGGAGAAAATGATGACAATAGAAACCGCCAGCACCAATGAGCAACTTAACTGGTTTGTTGGTTGTCCTGCAGCCACCCATACAAGCCAAAACTCAAGCCTCTCCATGTGGCTTTGCATCTCCCTGCTCTTCTAGCATAGCTCCCAAGGTCCTGGGAATGATGGGAAGGAATGGAATCTGAAATGGGATCAGAAGTTCAGCAGGGCCCTTGAACCAACTTGTGTGGCTTCGTTCAGGACATCTCCAGCCTCGACTGTCAAAACCTCTCTTTGGGTACCTTTTGACACAGTGCTCTTTTTGCAGTGGAAATTCCATAGAGTTCATGTAGCTCATGCGTCCCCGTACTAGTGAAATCATCTTCATACAGAGATCCAAATGACAGGCCCTGCTGTACATGGACATTAAATGCTGAATCAGAGTGAAGCCCTAGGGATGGGGAATAATCTAACAGCCAAGGGCTAACTGATGGGATTGGGTTTTTGTGTGATGATGTGCTTTTATCAACATTTGGTTTGAGAAGACTATGTGTGCTTTTTAAGCTACTTGGCTTGTGAAGAATATAAATGTGTTGTATAACATAGATAATTAGTATGGCACGGTTAAAGGTGACCAAATTGAAGCCATGTTGTAGACTTGTCAAAAATGGGATCAGAAATACGTGTGATATTATGTTTGTGTGAGCATGTATATGTACATGGTTTCCCAGACTAAACCTCTTTATTCTTTATTCTTTATTTTGGACATACTGGGATTTGAACACGGAGCTTCATGCTTGCTAGGCAAGTGCTCTATCATTTGAGCTACCATCTCAGTGTTTTTCTTCGTGTTCTGCTTGCCATGATTCCTTATTTATGCTTCCCAAATAGCTTGGGTGACAGTCACCTGTCACCACACCTAGATTTTTCGGTGGAGATAAGACCGTGTGAACTTTTTGTTCTGATCTCCACTTTTCCCATAGCAGGGATTATAGACATAATCATTGACCTAAAATTCTTACACTTCATATTAATGAGGACAGGAATTTGTCTTTCTTTCCTCTCTGTCATATATATCTTCATTGTCTGGAATAGTGTCTAAAACTGCTGACTAAAATCTTGGAGGAAGAAGGAAGGAAGGAAGAGAAGGAGGGATGGAGGGAAGGAAGAAAAGAGAAGCAGGAAAGATGGAAAGAAGGAGGAGGGAAGAAAACTGGGAGATGATTTCTTTCTCATAGTGTCTCTGTCCTGTCACTAAAAGGCTGCAGAGCTCTGTCCTTTGCTAGTAAAGAATTATGTTACCACACTACCTAGTTCTGCTCCCCAGGGTCTAGACAGATTCTTACACCTGGATAGCTACTCAAGTGTCCTCACAGGGAGCAGACGTAGGTAGAGGACATGCCCCGTGACCACCAGAGAACCTAGCTTGAATCACTGCTCCACTGAGTGTCCTTACAGTGCAAGAATGGTTCCTCAATGCTCTATAAAGACTGCTGAGCCACCAAGACTTCTAAGGGAGACACACTCCTGGTTTTTCATGCCAGGAAGAGGCCAAGAAATGGCGCTGGTCCGGTGGGTCCTTAGCCTGCTGGGCTCAGCCTGCTTGGTGTCAGCAAACATCTTTGGTGAGTTCTGAGGCTGAGGTGGGAAAGGAGGGAGCTGTCAGGCATTGGGCTTCTGTATCAAGCGGGTATTCCCCCAAAGCCTTTGCACTTAACTTGATTTAATTGAACCCCGCCAAATGTCCAGAGATGGGTTATATGCTTTTCCTTTTTAGATGAAGAGGCAGAGGTTCAATGTTTCCTGAGATCACAGTGCTGACGATTGCAACAGTGGAGTCAGGAAACAGATATTCCTAGCTCAAGTCTAGCTCCTCTTGCCTTACTCATGGGGCAGATTTTAGGCTTTTAAATTCTTTGGCTACCCAAGTCAATGTCATCCATGAGAATATGTAAGGAATAGACAGCATGGAATAGAAAAAAAATTCAATTTCCTTGTGGAGTGAAATAGACCTAAGCTTTCTCCTAGGCTTGGCTGCCTACCTATTTGACTGGACAGACTGCCACCTGCCATGCATGAAATGTTTGTATGTTATACCTCATGACATGACCACCACTCAGGAGGGAATTGTGTATGCCACATAGCATCTCTGTGCCTTGTTAATTACTTTACAATGTGTGCCAGAAAGGAGGCACACCCACAGATAGTAGCTTAATCTAGTCTAGGACAAGGCTCTGATGGTGTTCTGTCTAGCCCACAGAAGCTTGGGCTGCATGGATCCCCAGGGTTTGATTAAGAATTCTGTCAGCAGCCATGGAGCTAGGGCAGGTTACTTCCACTGTGAGAGTCTGGGGGCTGCATCAGTGACTGAAAGTATTGCCATCACTTTCTGGAGTAGCGCAAAGGCTTCAAGGACCCCATAAAATACTGGGAAAGGTGAACAACGGCCAAATCTGTTCCACTGTGAAGGTTAATGACGAAGCAGCCAGAGAAGAGCTGTGTGGCTGTGGCTGGGGTCCAGCCTGAATCCTTCCCTTTCCCCAGAATACCAGGTGGATGCCCAGCCGCTTCGCGCCTGTGAACTGCAGAGGGAACAGGCCTTTAAGCAGGGAGCTGACTACATCCCCCAGTGTGCGGAAGATGGCAGCTTCCAGTAAGACTGACTCCATCAAGACTCTCCTGGGAATGGGCGTCTTTTCCTTGCCCTCCACCATGCTTTGCAGCCTTCAGAGTGCAGGGGTATCACGCCTTGCATGTGCCTGGCTTCATACTGAGCCGCTGCCCCACCCCAGTCAGGACTTCTGCGAATCCGGGGAGCAAGGGAGGAATTAAGTAGGATGCCTTCCTTTTGCAAGTGTTTTAGAATGCTCCTATGTCCGAGTCTCTTGTTCTAGCACCGCAGATTCAATCCTGTCTATAGGAAGCTTCAAACACCCTCTTTTTTCTTCCAATACTTTTTCACTTTTCTCCCTGGCTACCTTGCAGCTCTCAGTTCAGTCTTCTCTTTCCAGGGAACAGACTCCTGTCCTGCCCCCCTCCCCAGGTTATCTCCTCTCCTACCCCTTACCTCACCGGTCTGAAACTAGTGTAGCTTCCAGGAACTCTAACGGTGTCACCTCCTCTGTCTCCTCCTCAGGAATGTCCAGTGCCAAAATGACGGCCGTTCCTGCTGGTGTGTGGATGCCAATGGCAAGGAAGTGCCAGGCAGCAGGCAGCAGGGAAGGCCAGTGGCTTGTAAGTGGTGTTCAACATGACAGGAGGGCCTGGCAAGGTCACCCTGGCTCTAGGAACCAGAAGCTTTGGGTGATGTCCCAGGCAGGTCCCCCTCTGGGCTGAGGGTCTTTTTTTTTTTTTTTTTATTAGAATAAGACAAGTCTCTGCTGAGCCAGAAGGCAGATGGAAAATCGGTGATGCTGTTGGAGGGTTTGGGAGGAATGTCTAGGACTTGGGAAAACGTTATCTAGGTAAAAGTTATCTAGTTACTATGGTGGTTAAGGGAAGTTGCCAAAGAAACAGCCCGTCTAGGTGATATCATAGTTCTAAAGCCAAGGTCAGTTTGAGCAGATCACCTTGAATGGTGAAATCCAAGCCTCCAGGGCAAGACAATAGTCCTGTTTGGAATGCTGGTTTTATGTGGCCGGTGTGACTGGCTTGGGAATCAAGTCTGGCATCTCACACTCCATGTAGTCTTGACTGTATCTCGTGCTCTTCTCTGAGCTTCCAAAGGTCTCTGTCCTGGAGCAGGAGCATACCGTCTTTCTCCTATGGTGTAAGGACTTAAAAAAACACTTCACGCACCAGGCAGGTAGTGGTTTTCAGAAGGGGTGAATACTGCGAATGTCCCTCTCCTCCATGTCTCTGGAGGGAGGCAGCTCTCATTCTCTCTGTACATGGGAAGAGAAGACATGGAGGAGTTTCCTCAAGCCACACAGCCAGCCCATGCATGTGGAAATCAGATTCCATCAAGCTCTGAGCTGATCTCTCTGGACAGTGTCTGGACACTAGGTGTCCCCTTGATGAATGTGACGCATACCCTCTGTGACTCTGTTCCCAGGATACCAGAGCCTTCTGAGTACCATGCTAAGCCTTCTTAGTCACTGCCCCCAGCTCCCTCTCCACTGCATCCCTTAGGGAAGGAATGAGGGTCTACCCGGTCTCAGCCTCCAGAACCTTCCACAGAGCCTCTCTGCCATGACTCTCGCTGTTCCTAGGTCTATCCTTCTGCCAGCTGCACAAACAGCAGATCTTACTGAGCAGCTACATTAACAGCACGGCCACAACCTACCTTCCTCAGTGCCAGGATTCCGGGGACTACGCGCCCGTGCAGTGTGACCCGTGGCAGGGGCAGTGCTGGTGTGTGGACCTAGAGGGGATGGAGGTGTACGGCACCCGCCAGCTGGGGAGGCCCATGCGATGTAAGTCCCCAGGCACTGGGTACCAGCCCTTACCGGGCAGGCTGCAGCTTTGCTCACAGTCAGTCAGAGCCTGGCCCACGGAGGGAGCGGGGAAGCATTCTACAGGAATGATTACTTCTGAAGTTCCAGACTAATTGATAATCCATATTGGCTTCTGGATTAATGGCCAGGGAGAAGACAGGAGGATTTCAATGAACACTTGTGAAGCTCCCATTTCAGTCAGGTGAATCTTAGTCATTATTGGACCTTTATCTGTCTAAGGTGCAGCTTAAGTTGACCCACGTCAACTTCGGAAACCTGTGCATCTAGGCATCTAAAGCATTTAAAGAGTTTTTACACCTGGGGATGTGGCTCAAATGACAAAGTGTCCCCTTCACAACTGTAAGACCCTGAGTCCCGACCTCAGTTCTGCCAAAAAATGAGAATAGTTAACACTTTTTCATAAATAGGTCCAAGGAGCTGTGAGATAAGAAACCGTCGTCTTCTCCACGGAGTAGGAGATAAGTCGCCACCCCAGTGTTCTGCAGATGGAGAGTTTATGCCTGTCCAGTGCAAATTTGTCAACATGACAGACATGATGATTTTTGATCTGATCCATAGCTACAACAGGTAAGAGGTGCAGCCCTTATCTGTAGCGAACATAGGGCCACTGGCTGCCAGAGTTCATGCTCATCTTGGGAGCTATGCTGCATGTTATATGTATGCACAGGCGAGTGGAGAAATCACATACATCTCACTGGGCATGGTATCCCATGCCTATAATCCTAGCACTAGGAGGTCAGGGCAGGAGAACCGTGAGTTCAAAGCCACATAATGCATATCAAAAGATAAAATTATATCAAAAGATAACATTTATGTCAAAAGATAAAATTATGCCTTATTAGATGCTATATGGCTGTGGTGTTTTCAACAAAGCAAACTGGCAATTTATATTACAACTAAAAATATATGTGCTTTCTGGGCTAGCCAGCCCAGGAAAAGGGGAGTACCAGAATGTGAAGGCATGCATATTGGGGTGCCGAGTGCACTGGTTTTCATCAGAGCATAATATGGGGGGTGGGAGGCTGCTAAGTGATTATCAAAGGCAGTGGATGGCTAACTAAATGTTGAGTGTACATAAATACATATGTAGTCATTTAAAAGACCGCATTAAAGGTAGAACAGATAACAGGGAGGAGATTCCATAGTATATTAGGATACAAAATTCAAAGTGCAATAACATGATTTAATTAAGAAAGATAAAAGAGCCGCAAGATCCTTTCTTTTTTTAAATTTAATTTTATTGTAAGGGTGATCGCGAAGGATTTACAGTTGCATAAGTAAGGTAATGAGTACATTTCTCCTCGAATGTTGTTATCCCCTCCCTTGTTTTCTCCCACTTTTCCTCACCCCTGACTCCCTTCCCCCAAGTTGCAAAGTTTATTTCCAATATAGTGTCTTCTGAGTATTACTATAGCATTGGCTTACCTTTTGTCCTTTGTCTCACCATTTTGTTATTCCTCTTCCCTTCTCCCAATCAGATAAACATATACCCCGGACAAAGGGTACCAAAATAAAAAACAGTGATCACAGAGGAAAACCCAAAATGTGTGTGTGTGGGGGGGGAACAAAAGAAAAACGAAATAACTTCCTACAGTAGAGTATAAAAACAAAAATAAAGAGACAATAAAGACCTCTTGTTTCCTTATCATAGAGTTAATTTCAATTGGCCTCATTTTAGATGGCCATATGTACATAGCTATTGAGCTATTGTGATCATCTGCTAGGACTATCCTAGGCATATATTAATTATTACAAATGAGGGAAACCATGAAGCCTGTAGTCCTTTGGTTCTGGTTTACTTCACTTACTATGATTTTTTTTAAGTCTTTCCATGTCCATATGAATGGGGCAATGACATTCTTTCTGATGGAAGCAAATTCCATTGTGTGTATAGACCGTATTTTCTTGATCCATTCATCTTCTGAGGGGTATCTAGGCTGGATCCATGTCTTAGCGATGGTAAATAATGCTACAGTGAATATAGTTGTGCTGGAAGCTTTAGTTTGGCTTTGTTTGTGATCATTTGGGTAAATGTCCAGAAGTGAGATTGTTGAGAACTCTATGTTTAGTCTTTTGAGTTACCTCCATACTGGTTTCCAGAGTGGATGAACAAGTTTACATTTGCACCATGTAGTAGTGATCCCTTTTGGCCACATCCCCACCAGAATCTGTTATTATTTGGTTTCTTAATAATGGCTATTCTAACTAGGGTGAGGCAGAATCTCAATGTAGTTTTGATTTGCTTTCCTTTTGTAGCCATAAATATTGAATATTTCTTCATGTGTCAATTAGCTATTCTTATTTCTTCTCCAGAGAAGTCTCTTTTTAATTCTTTAGCCCACTTATTAATGGGGGTGGTTATTTCTTTGAGGACTTATTTGGGGGGGTTAATTTTTTGAACTCTAGGTATATTTTTGATATAAGTCCCTTGTCTGTTGAATAGCTAGTCAAGATCTTCTCCCAATCTGTGGCCTTTCTATTTATCTTGTTAGCTATGTCCTTTGCCATGCAGAAGCTCTGAAGTTTAAAGTGATCCTGTTTATCCAGCCTTTATTTGATTTGTTGTGTTTCTAGATCTTTATTTAGGAAGTTTCAACCTGTACCAAGGGCCCTTGTCTATCTCCTACACCTGCTGGTAATATTTTCAGGGTATTTGATCTTACCTTGAAGTCTTTGATCCATCTGGAGTTGGTCTGTTGCAGGGTGCCCTATAAGGAGAAAGATCCTTTCATATGTTTCAAGGATTTTGTGACCATGCTGGAGTCTTCATAGAACAAGGGAGCACTGAGGAAGCCCTGAGGAAAATGTGATTCTATAGACCACTCAGCAAAGCCTAGCAGCTGAGAAGAAAGGAGAGACCGAAACATGATCGTCAGAAAAAGAAAACTAATAGCATAGACACGCCATCATGTATGCACTTTTTAGTGATTTAAGTAACAAAGACAAATCAGAGAGGTGGAGGATAAATCTTGAGCCAAATGGGAAGATAGCTCTTATTATTTCCTGATGGTGAAGGGCCCATGCTGACTTCATGGCTAGTTGGACCTGTCCGAGTAAGAGAAAAATGGTCTGCCTAGGAATTGCGCTAGACATACTACTGGAGAACTTGTACCATCATGTAGCTGGCTTCCAAAACAAACCTTTAATCTCCCTGCATGAGAGAGGACATTTTCGTGGGCTGTGCCTGAACCCCCAGGCTGAAAGCATGTGCACAAAGATGGTCCAACTTTCTTTGAGCTGCTTAATATTTTATGCTCTCATTAGGAGCTCTCATCAGGCTATATCCTGTGAAGTTGAGCATTAGCAACTCTTATATTCAGTCTAATGAAATTTGAAATCCTAATCTTAAAGGTCAAGGGAAAGAGGCTATAGGTATTTGTCCACAGCATCTGGAAGCTGGGCTTGAACTGCCCTTTCTGGAGCAAAATCCAGCTTCCCCTTCTCTGGGTCCCTCTAAGCTCCACTACCACAGTCCTATAAGATATTTCCATTTGCATTACAGTACTGTCTTTTCCCCACAGCACTTGCCTTTGGGATCTACATTCTACCTCTGCCACTTGTTAACACAGTGGTCTGGCCCTTTACCAGAGCTTGTGTACTTCCAGCTATGAAACAAAAGGCAGTGCCCGGCTCAACAAGTCATAGTGAAGGTCTGATGTGACCTCATTTATAGGACCATTGAGAATTTGCAAAATTACTATGTGCCAACAGGGAATTCTCACATGCCATCTAGCTTTAGCATATGTAGGTTAGAATTTTCCCTTGGTGACCAGAGAATGGCCTGTCTGAGAGCACATAGAAATCTCCCACAGGCTCATTTATCATTCTTTTTTTTTTTCATTTATCATTCTTATCCATGCAAACCAGTGTGGTCTCAGTTCAGGTTTAACTAAGCGCTCACAATATACAGGAGATTTTTTTCATCCTTTCACTTACTGTAATATTTAATGCCAAGTCTGAGGCTTGAATATCCCTCTTTCTTGGTTCTTTTACTCAAAGCTGGTGCTCTACCTCTTGAGCCACACCTCTACTTCCAGCTTTTTGCTTGTTAACTGGAGATAAGAGTATTGAAATGTTTTCTGCCCAGGCTGGCTTCAAACTATGATCCTCTGAGCTCAGTCTACTGAATAGCAAACATTACAGGTATCAGCCACCAGTGATCAACCCTACTGCAGTATTAAAAGAAGTCATTTGATGGTTATACAAGTGAAGACTCTGAAGCAGAAGTAAGGAACATATTCAAGGTCCTAAATGGATCCTTTATTGTCTTGCTAGCCATCTCTGTTCCCCACAGTGGATAGCTCAGGGTCTTGTATATAGTGTGTCTGTAAACTGTGCTACTGTGAATAGCCATGGCACTGAAAAAAAGTGTCGAGATTAATGCACAATTCAAAGCTATTTCCACAAGAGGGCAGTCTAGTTAAATTCAAAAATTGAGTGTTAAGCATTCATTGTTTAACACAAACCAATCCACTGAGGGAAACGAATCCTTTTCTGTGAGTCATGAAGACTCAGGGTATCAGGTATATCTGGATTTCAGATTAGCAAAGGGTAATGTCCACAACATGACAGAAAACAATTTAAGGGGCCAGGAGTTTGGCCTAGTGGCAGAGTGCTTGCCTAGCATGCACAAAGACCCGATTCCTTGGTACCACATACATAGAAAAAAAAAAAAAAGCCAGAAATGGTGATGTGGCTCAAATGGTAGGGCTCTAGCCTTGAGAAAGCCCAATGACAGCACTCAGCCCCTGAGTTCAAGCCCCAGGATAATCACATGGTAGATAAGGATAGAAATTCTGATACTTGAGCTGTAGGCCCTTAACCCATCTTAATACCTGTAGAACTGGCAAAACAGGATTGAAGATGGCAGCACAGGGTATCTGCCCTAGAGATGACAAAGAGGCAGTCCTAAATTGTCCATAAACCTATCTTTCTCGGGAGGGTATGATGAGTCTTCATCTGAAACCAAAGTCATCTCTAGTATGCAAGAAGGCAAAGATATTAAGACAGATACCTTCTAACAGCCCTGATAGGTCCAGGAATTGGCCAGTATATAAGAGCAGAAACCTCAAGAGAAGGACTTAAACTATAAAACTGCAAATTGAAAATATCACAAAGGTCCTGAACATGAAAAACATGAGTTATTTTCCATGTTTTTCTATCAATAAACATTCAGGTGCAGAGCTATTGTTTCTTTTAACTTATTCTTTGCTTTGGGGATTGATTTCCAGACATAGATAAAAACACATGTTCAGACCTTGGATACTTGTTTATATAGGAATGGAAAAAAATCAGTGTTACTTAGGGTGAAGATTCATTTCTGTTGACTCAGTTATTACAGACAGGAAGACCAGGATATAAAGCATGGGGATCTAGCCAAGGGCTGCTTGATGAAGACAGACCTTTCCTCAGCCTATAGAACAAGAGAGAGAAGATGGTACTCTTGTCAGTAGTTTATGATGTGCTTTTACAAGGATTAGAACGCTCATATCCTTTTCATAGACTTTCCATGGTGGATTTTTGTCTTTACAAGTTTTGGAAAAACTGTAAAGAGCTCTGGGATCCTAAACAATGAAAATATTTTTTCATAGTGTACCGCATGTTTGTAAAGCAAGTTTGGCCTTGCATTTCTACGATTAGATTCCAATGAAGGCAGTATTGTGCTCATGAAAAACCCATCAAGGTTAGGACAAAAAAAAGAGAGAATAAAGAAGAATTCAGACCAGTTGCCTTGATGAACATAGATGCAAAAGTTCTCAATTCAATTCTTGTTCAGTGAATTCAACAGCACATTACAAAGATCATATGCTAAAACCAAGTTGATTTCATCCTATGAATGAAAGGATAGTTTGAGCTACCCAAATCTTTCTTTCTGAGTGCCTTCTGAGACATACATGGACATACATTCACCAAATTCCACAAGTGAGATAAAAGGCTTATGGGTACATCCCAGCTAAGTACAGCTTTCCTTCACCAGGCCCAATCTCTGCATGACTGCAGATCCCTGGGGCATGTGGCATGGAGTCTAATGCAGATACTTTTTCAGAGGACTTGGTTCACCAATCTTGATGTGAAGAGGAAGCGATCATTATCCTTTATAAAAGACTACCTACATATCTCATTCTCTCTCAGGTTTTCAGATGCCTTTGTGACCTTCAGTTCCTTCCAAAGCAGATTCCCTGAGGTATCTGGGTATTGTTACTGTGCTGACAGCCAAGGGCGAGAGCTGGCTGAAACAGGTGAGCTGGTATTCATTCCTTAGTTGTCTTGAGATAGTGGTTGGAAGATAGTGTAAGGCAGAAAGAGCAGTTTCTGGAGGCTGCTCCCTTCCCTGCCAGGATTCTGTGGGTTTTGAAGAAGATATGGTCTTAAAGGAATTTCATGTATGGAGGTCTTCGTGCTGCAGTGGCCAGACCACACAGGGACCTTGTGTATACTGAAAGAACCGGCCATGTGGGCAGATGCAGCCTTAAGGCGGACAAGTGGAAAACAGGGTGTATTGCTACCTCTTATTCTCCCAGCAGTGTTCCACTGTGAGTTGGAACTTGCACAACTGGACCCCAACTCTGACCTTTGAAATGATTATTGTTCAGGGTCCATGCATAATACAGCTGGTGAAATCTGTGTCCCTGAGGTTACATGTTAGCAAGGTGAAGTTTGATTTCTGAAAGAGCCCATCCCTGAACTGTGGGATGCTTCTGCTTAGGTTTGGAGTTGTTACTGGATGACATCTACGACACCATCTTTGCTGACCTGGATTTGGCACCCACCTTCAGTGAAAGCACCCTGTACCGGATATTGAAGAGACGATTCCTAGCAGTTCAGTTAGTTATCTCTGGCAGATTCCGATGTAAGTAATGTGTTATAAGCAGATCGATGTGTGTGTTTCTATTTGGGGTTTAAGGATCTGGGGTGAAGATTGTTTCAATGTGGCTATGCATCGATAAGAAAGAGAGTTCCAGTCATTAGGTCTTCAAACAACACTATACAATGCAAATGTACAGGAACTGGTCATAACCTGTGACCTTCGCTCTCGCATTTCCTCCAGGTCCTACAAAATGTGAAGTAGAGCAGTTTGCAGCCACCAGATTCCATCATCCCTATATTCCAAGATGCCACAGAAATGGGGACTACCAGGCAGTACAGTGCCAGACAGATGGGCCATGCTGGTGTGTGGACAGACAAGGGACTGAGATCCCAGGGTCTCGGCAGCAAGGGCAGCTACCATCATGCGGTGCGTTTCTTCCCTCCGGTCTCTTCATGTACTGTGACTGTAGTCATTTCTTTACACCAACCTCTCCACAGTCCACTGATTTATATCCCCTGCTTAATGTGACTGAAGAACAGTGCATTAGCATTAGCTGCCAACATGTGTCTCAGCGCAGGTCAGATATAGCTTCTTAGACATTTCTGAGGACTCACAAATTGCTGAGTGTAGCTGAACTGAGAGAGCCGTGTGCCCAGGGAGCTGGAGAAACATACAAGGGAGGGAGTGGTTAGTTCTGTTTGCTGTGTGTGTGAGAAGGAGTCACCTGGGAAGGCCGTTGTTACCTGTTACCACCCTGAACAACTGACTCACACTGAACTAGTTGGAACATAAAGGAGGATGCTTGGCACTCTTCCCCTAGCTGGAAGGGCAGGGGCAGCTTAGTGGAGCCTTTCTTTCCATAACCAGGGCTCAAGGGTTTCATGCTGTAACTATGGGGCAGGTGAAGTCAGCTGAGGTTCCAGCTGTGATGGGCTTGTGTGGGAAGCCAATCAGTATTCTTAGAGGAGGAGCTGAAAGGAACATTGGGCCTGAAGCAAGGAGGCTTCCGTGTTCTGATGAGAGACAGTAGAGCTTCATTCATTCCTAGGACTGTTGTGAGACAGTGTCAGAAACTAGGTAGCTTAGAGCAAGCAGTTTTATCTCAGAGTTTTGGAGGATAGAAGTATACATGCAAGGTGGCAGAAGGGCAGTGATCCCACAGAAGGCTCCAGGGCAGGAATGTTCTTCCTTCCTTCCTTCCTTCCTTCCTTCCTTCCTTCCTTCCTTCCTTCCTTCCTTCCTTCCTTCCTTCTTTCCTTCCTTCTTTCTTGATGGCTGTGTGATTGCCAGCAGTCCTGGTTCTTTGAATGGTGTAACTCTAATCTTGGCTTCCATGGTATCATAGCTACACTTCCTCCGTGACTGTGTCATCTCTTCTTGGGGCTCTCCTAATCCACTTTGGAGCTCATCCTAACCAATCACATCTATAACGACACTTTTGCTGACTCAGATCGCAATTCTGTGGTCCTAGGAAAGACGTGAAGTTTGGAGGATACAGTTTAACCCTGGATTCAACAGAAAAGGAGGGAACATTACGACCTAAAAAACACTACCCCTAGACATTTCCAGTAAGACCCTCTCTACCTCATATTACTAGTTAGTTTATGAAGCATATTACTGATGGAGGTAGGGAGTCAGCTTATAGGAAGAGACAGGTATCTTCAGCAAGTCTTAAGACAGTAAAGGAGGAACTTAAGTCTATGTGGCTTCAACTTAGAAGTGTTTTAACATCATTTAATAATTCCAGATAAAACCACTCAATTTGTCCAACTTAATATTTTCCCTGGTGTTTAGCAACATTCTATCTCCTAAATGTGAGAACATTAAAAAAAAAAACAACTACATACATTTAGCTCTATCCTCGAGGTATTTGCAAGCATTTCAAGAAGATTGTGCCTTCTCTCCCTCAGGTAAAAATGAAGAGCTCTGACTTTTCGAATTAAAACAGTACACTCCATCAGCGGCATGGATGGCTCACACATTTTTCCTTTTCCTCTCTGATGCATCTATCTTGTTGCCATGGAAACAAGCACCACATGGAAACAACATAACTAGGCTTTGCCTTAGCAATGCTGTACAAGAAGTGCATGCAGGGGTTAGGCGCACAAGGAGAGAACTGAAGAAGTAAAGCAGGGCAATTTGGGTCTCCATTCCTTCCTGTGATAGCCATTAAGGGAAGCTGTGCCCTGCTAAGTGAGGGAGGTGCTGTGTATCCATGCGCTGCCAGGTCTTTTTCCCTCACCCGGCTCTCACCACATGTTCCAGTTCTTTCTCTGTTGACTGGTTACTGAGGGAATCTGGCTGATTTCTTGTTTTAGCATCTGTGCAAACCAAGAGGAAAGAATTCTTTTTTAAAAAGTTTAGGTGGTTTAAAGGTCCCTTTAGATTTATGGTTTTATAGAGAAAAATGGAACATACTTCTACTTATATGACCGACAGTCACGTAGCATTTGAATTTTTACAGTTTTTCCCTGGATGTGATTATAGTCAACTTAGTATGCTTAGAAAGAATTGACATTAGAAATTAAGCCTCTGGGATTCAGTGCCAACTCATAAATAATGAGAGCAGGGTTTTTAGAGAGAAGGAAGGAAATGTTTATCAGACTTTGCAGGCAAAGCAAAGACTGTGTGAGCTGCTATCTCAAAAAATAGTCCCAGCCTCAAGGGGAGGATGGCGTTTTACAGGAGTCTGGCAGCACAGCCGTCTGCTGTACATGCTGAGGCAGGACTGCAGGCCAGATGGTGGCTGTAGGCCCACTTATTCTCTGATGTGCTTGAGTTAGTCTCTGGAGTTGTATTCCTTGCTTTCCTGGATGTTCATGCATTCCTGTGGTCAGTGAGATAAGGAGAGAAGAAAGATGGCCTTGTCTGGAATTGAGAAAGCATGCTGAATTTCCTTGCACAGGAAGTTGAGGGGAAGGAAAATAGATAAAGAAAAATAATCTCTTTAAGATTGAAAAATGTACATAACTGGTAACAGTCTGGTCAGCAAAGTGAGTTGGCTACTGTGCTAGGACTAAAGTTGTGAGCAGATTCAGGTGTTGGTTCCCATTACATGCTCCATCATGCATGCAGTTGACCCAAGGTAATTAACTTCTCAACAGTAATTTTTAAGAGTCTAGGAGCTCAAGGAAGATATGTTAAATGTGTTGTCATGGTGGGTATTACTGTATATAAAATAATATATTCCCTATCGTAAATTTTTTGCCAGTACTGGGGCTTGAACTCGGGGCTTGAACTCAGGGCCGGAGGCACTGTCCTTGGACTTTCTCAAGGTTAGAGCTCTACCACTTAAGCAACATGCTTAGGCAAGCACTCTACCACTAGGCCAAACTCCCGATGCCCCCATGGTACATTTTTAATATTACAATGTGCAAACTATTTTTCATTCTAAGAAACACTAATAACGCTCAACATGTGGATCTTAGACTCGAACACATAAACCAGTGATCCTAGGCAAGTCCTCCCTCCCTCAAGAAGGAGCCAGAGAGTCACACAAGTCCATTAAGAACTACAACAATAAAAGGCTGGATGATGGTATGTCAGTAGACGCAATTGCTATCATATATTGCTATAAAAATAAAAAGGTGATGTAGACAATAGAAATTGTTTTCCAGAGTTCTGGTGAACAGATGTCTGAAATTAAGGTGTTGACAGGGCCATATTCTTCCTGAGTATTGACATTCTTGGTGTTCTTTGGCATGTGGCAACATAACTCTAGAATGTTTCTTGGTCCTAACGTGGCTTTCTTTCCTTTCATCTCTGTACCTCCACATGACCTTTTTATAGGAGCACCAGCCACTGGATTCAGAGCCCACCATAATCCACCGTGATACCACCCATGCTGGAATCTTAGTTATTTCACGTTCTGCTATAGGCATACCTTTGGGAGGGGCACTATTCAGCCCTGCAAAGTGGGCACATGTGGCAGACTTTCGGAATGTGGACCAGTGTCTATGAGACTTGACCTGCTACAGCGAATGATTTACCCTAGGGAAGCTGACAAAGGCCATATGGACTGGGATATTCTTTCCCCAAAACATCTCTGGAGAGCCACCTCAGAAGGGAAGGAAAAGGGAAAACGATACAGGGTAGAATGTGATCCACAATGTAGGTGTCCTTGATTGAATTCTTGGCACCTAATTACTCTCTTAGGCCTGCTTATAATGCTAAAACCATGTCTCCTGTTCCTTCTATCTCATGCAGCTGAAGACAAGTCATGTACCTCAGAAAGGAGGCAGGCCTTGTCCAGGCTCTACTCTGGAACCTCAGGCTATTTTAGCCAGCACGATTTGTTCTCTGCCCCTGAGAAAGCATGGATTTCCCAAGGAGGAGCTAGACCTGCCATATTCTGCCCACCCAGAATCAAAGAATTCTTTGTCAACTCTGGGCTTCTTCATTCCATGGTGGCAGGGCAGGGTTCACAATTATCCTCATCAGGAAGTCTGCTAAAAGAAGCCATCAAGGCAATTTTGCCCTCTAGAGAGCTGGCTCGCCTGGCTCTTCAGTTCACCACCAACCCCAAGAGACTCCAGCAAAACCTCTTTGGAGGAAAATTTTTGATGAATGTCGGTCAGTTTAACTTGTCTGGAGCCCTTGGCATGAGAGGCACTTTCAATTTCAGTCATTTTTTTCAGCAACTTGGTCTTCCTGGCTTCCAGAATGGAGGAGGACCAGTTCAGCTAGCAAAGCTACTCTCTGGAGGATTGGATTCCAATTCTGCCACAGAAATGATCAGTGTCTCTAAAGAGGTTATTAAGAATAAAACAGTTGTGGGAAGTTTTGGATTTGAAGTCAACTTACAAGAAAATCAGGATGCTTTAAAATTCCTTGCTTCTCTTCTGGAGCTTCCAGAATTCCTTCTCTTCTTGAAACAAGCTATTGCTGTGCCTGAAGATATAGCAAGGGATTTGGGTGACGTAATGGAAATGGTGCTCAGCTTTCAGGCCTGTGGGGAGACACCGGGAAGGCTCTTTGTTCCCTCATGCACTACTGATGGCAGCTATGAGGATGTCCAGTGCTTTGCTGGAGAGTGCTGGTGTGTGGATTCTCAAGGGAAAGAACTCTCTGGCTCAAGAGTCCGAGGACGACGCCCAAGATGCCCCACAAAATGTGAGAAGCTAAGGGCTCGCATGCAAAGCCTCATGAGCCTCCAGCCTGCTGGGTCCAACTTGTTCATTCCTTCTTGTACTAATGAGGGATATTTCCTGCCTGTCCAGTGCTTCAACTCAGACTGCTACTGTGTAGATGCTGAGGGTCAGGCTATTCCTGGAACTCAGAGTGTAACTGGTGAACCCACGCAATGTAAGTCTATTGGATATTTAACCCAAGTCTCTCAGTGCACTGTGGGAAAATCAGTTCCTTTGCAGCTAATCACCAATTTCATTTACTAGCAAAATTGGTCACTTAAATTAAAAAAGTCTCTTGGAAAAGCTTGGCTGATGTTAACCATTGTAAAGAGCCAATGAGGAGATTTGTTTAGCCTTTAAATGCTACAACATACATGTCTGTAGTGTTGATCAATGACTCATTTGTACAGTGCTGTGTAGTCAGGTATTATGTTCTCTATCTAGATGTTATTTATAAATTAAAGCTGTTGTGTGTGTGTGTGTGTGTGTGTGTGTGTGTGTGTGTGTGTGTGTGTATATGTATACATGTGGAATTTGAACAGTTACCTGATCTTACCTTGGCCTTTCTGACATATTCAACTGGTTAAACACCTGCTGTTGTTCCTCCCAGGTCCCACTCGCTGTCAGTTACAGGCCGAGCAAGCTTTCCTGGAAATGGTGAGGGCCTTGCTCTCTAACTCCAGTGTGACACCCACTCTCTCCAGCATCTACATCCCCCAGTGCAGTGCGACAGGGCAATGGAGACATGTGCAATGTGATGGGCCCCCTGAGCAGGTCTTTGAGTGGTATGAAAGATGGAAGGCTCAGAACAGAGATGGCCAGGAGCTGACCCCTGCTGAGCTGCTGGTAAAGATCATGAACTATAAAGAAGAAACTTCTAGAAACTTCCATCTCTTTGTTCAAAGACTCTATGAGGCTGGCCAACAAGGTGTCTTCCCAGGATTGGCTCAGTACCCTTCCTTCCAAGATGTCCCAGTAGCAGTATTTGAGGGGACTTCAACTCAGCCTGAAGGGAACATCCTCTTGGAGCCCTACCTCTTCTGGCAGATCCTAAATGAGCAGCTCAGCAGGTACCCCGGGCCACTCTCAGACTTTAGCACGCCTTTGGCCCACTTTGACCTCAGGAGCTGCTGGTGTGTGGACGAGGCTGGTCAGGAACTAGACGGAACTCGAGCTGAGCCAAGCAAAGTCCCGACATGTGAGTTCACTCAATATAAAGAACCAGATTTATGTTTTCATTTGTAGTGGGAGAGTGCTGAGTGTCAAAGCTGGAATGGCATTTGAGAATGGCTATGTATACCCCTTCAATTTGTGGCTTATCGAGAGGAATTGGCATCCTCACACCACAAAGTCAGGTGTTGGCAAGGGTAATCTAGTCTGTTTTCACCTTATCTCACAATCGATCATTTTAGTCAGTGGGACAGACTTTCATCGGATGTCATCCATGTACAGAACATTATTTTAGAGCTAGTGAAGGTAATGGAAGTGAATATTACTTGGCTTTCAGCCTCCTGTTGCTAATGCTTTAGTGATCTTCCCGAAGTCATTTCTACCGTCTGATCATTCAACAAATATTGGGGTGGCTCTGCTACTTGTACAGACTACTCATCGGTGCTCAAGATTTCAAGAAAGTGCAAATAATAGTCTTTTATTGATAGGGACAGGTTTAATTAAGGATTAATTGTACAGCCACTGATGGTGGTGGCAGAAAGACATAGAGGAGTTGTGGTGAGTGAGGTGTAAATATAATGAAGCTGACTCTGAAATGACACTGCCCTATTTCTAGGTGGCCATGCCAGTAGTTGAAAGAAAAATCAGACAGAGTTAACAATGCACTTGTGAAACCAGAATCTCCCTCAGTAGCAGTTGCTACTATTACAGATGGTCTCTTGGAATGAAATCTCTGTTTTCTTTGCTAAACATTGTCACAATCTTTCATGAGGGTATTACTATTCTTGTTGCATGGTCCCTTGGCCTAACTGGATTCTGTCCCCTAAAGCTTACATTTTGGCTAGTATCAAGAACTTTTATTTTAAACAATGGCGTGGAGCAAACCTCAGCTGCCGCCAATCATCATTTCTAATTTGTGTCCTTAAATGCCGAGTAAATAAGATTGCAAAGAACCCTGCTTGATGAATAAATCTCCCTGTGATGTTTTTATTCCCCGAGGTCCTGGCTCCTGTGAGGAAGTGAAGCTAAGTGTCCTGCAGTTTATTAAGGAATCAGAAGACATCGTCTCAACTTCCAATGCTTCATTCCCTGTGGCAGAGAGTTTCCTAGTGGCCAAGGGAATCCGACTCACCAATGAGGAGCTGGGCCTTCCTCCATTCCTCCCATCCCGGGATGCTTTCTCTGAGAAGGTTTTCCAAGGGGGTGATTACACCATTCGTTTGGCAGCTCAGTCTAGTGAGTTCTATGCACTGAGGTTCCTTTTACCAACTTGGGGAAGCAAGGGTGTGAATTTGTTTCTCCAAGACTTTACTATTTATTTTCCCTGAGGAGCTGGGAAGAAAAAGACAATGTGATCTTGTGTACCCAGTCAAATCTAGGGTGCTGCTCACTTCTTCAAAATGCTCCCAGACTCTCCATCAGAGGACATACTTTGTATTGCAGATGATCTTGGAGTCTTCCTGAAACCACATAGCCTTGTTAAAATGTGAGACACCTCCAATACTCAGACTCCCCCACTCAGCCCTGTTTCAAAACTCTCCTGCACTCCCAAAGAAGCAAGGACACTGTGTAGGGGTCAGGGGAAGACTGTTGTATACAGGGACCCCTTCACTCCTAACTGTATCTCCCAAAGATACATGCGTGTGATGGAGGAAGAAGTCCAAAGAAACCCACAGTCCTCTGGCTCCAGTAACAGCCCCACAGTACTTCAGCTGGCCATTGGCAAGGCATTTTACTTGCTGAGATCTTTGTGTTGATCTCCTGTACTCACCATCTGTGATTCCTTCTAAATAGGAAATAGAGTCTCAGGTTGAACTACTTGCTCACATTTACCCAGCTAATAACTAGCCAGGCCTGAGTGGGAAGCTGGTGGCTTGAGCCTCTTCCCAAGTCTTTAGTGCCTCTGCTCTGCCCAGTAGATTGGAGACAGCTGAGGTCAATGCCAAGCCCTTTTTAGGGCCATGTCCTTTGTCCTCCACCCAAAGCCTGGACTGGCAGGAGGGTTAGAATTCTCTTTTTTCTAACAATAACCCTACAAATAACTTGACAGGAACCCAAGCCCCACCTGTCTCTAAGTCTTCCCTTAGTGCCATATCCTCTACCAATTATTCTCTCTGAATCCCTACCTGGATTGTACCAGACTCGGGCAGCAAGACAGCAAAGCTGTCTATCCCGTGATGATGCATTTGCCAAACCAAAGCGAATCCATGCCAGCGGGGCTGAGAGCTTGTTGCTTCCCCAACAGTGTGTGCTCCTGGCTTGAGGAAAATCTCTTTGTCCTTTTAATCTCTCAAAGCATGGTAGCCTATGGTTCCTTTTTATAGGAAAACATGTTCAGTGTTGGACTCATTGGTGAGCCTCTCTCATGTCGGCTTGAAATGTTTGTACGTAGAGTGCTTTGGGTTGAAGCAAGGGTGTGCTTGGCTTATCTCGGTGATGGCACCCACAGAGTATGCATCACATACTGCTCTTCTCTTCTGTGATTCTAGCCTCGAACTTCTATAGGAGTCTGCGCTCTTCACTATACAGTTCAGTCGCAGCAGCCGTCCCTCTGCGGTCAGGCCCCTATGTGCCACAGTGTGATGCATTCGGGAGCTGGGAGCCAGTACAGTGCCATGCTGGGACTGGTAAGGGGGAACCTCGGGGGACCAACTGACACCCACTTCTGTTTCTTAGAGGAAGCAGCCCCACAGGGAGAGGCAAGTGGGAGGCTTGAACCTCTAGTTCTTCCTTGGCAGATGGAATATACAAGTCGCTTAGCCTCTCTGGTTATCACTTCTCTCCTGGGTAAAGGAAGAGTGACCTACAACCACCCTGAAGACCAAAGGTGTAGTTGCTGGACGAATGAGGGTGCTAAACTCTGTGATTGTGGATACTGTCGGGCAGTGGCGCTTATTATCTTTTTAAGTAGGGCAATGCAGATGGGCCACCTCGTTGGCATGTAAACAAAGCCATCTCTAGTAGACTTGGGTAGGTGTCTATTTCATACCCTAAGCTCTGATATATGTGGCTCTTTTCTAGGACACTGCTGGTGTGTGGACGGGAAGGGAGATTTCAGCCCTGCCTCACTGACTCCCCGCTCAATGCAGATGCCCCAGTGTAAGTGACATAGAATTTGCCTGCCTGGCCTTAGTGGTGGGCTCTAGGCATCTGGAGACTGCTGCTATTACCTAACCACAGGGGCTCTGTTGCCCTGCCCTTTACACCCATCCCTAAATGCAGCTGGAGCCTTCTTCCAAGTTTGTAGACTCGGGGCTGCCATCGGCCATAACTTCTTTACTGGCGTCCCCAGTTGGGAAAGTGAGAAACGCGTTGTTGAGTTGGGATGGAGCTGGACCATATGCTGTTACTTCTGCACAGATTCAGCCTCTCCTGTGGTCTTATCCTCACCTCTCAGCTATACCTACAGCCCAGCCCCTCCTCGAAGTCCATTCATCCCTGTGAAGTCCATTGCCCACTTGACATCTCAAAGCTGGCACATCCTCCTGTGTCCCTGTCCTTTGAATCTAGCTTAGGGCTCCTCTGAAGATCAGTCTCTGTGGAGGGGACCTCTGTTCTTCATGTGCATGGCTCTGGGATCTTCGGCCAGTTGGGGCTCTCACTTACCCCATGTTTATCTACAGTCCATCTTTTAAGAGCTCCTCTATCTCCCACAGGTCCCAGTACCTGTGAACAATCTCGAGCCAATGCACTGCTTTCTGGTTGGAAGCAGGTGGGAGTCGAAGGAAACCCATCTGTAGAAGACCTGTTTACCCCAACCTGCTTAGAGGTGAGGCTCTGGACGCCCAGGAGGAACACAGGTTGGAGAGGCAGAGCTGTCTTTTACTTGGTTGCAAATTGCTTTTCAAGTCTTCAGTTCCCTGGACTAAGTGAACTCAGAGGGAGACTGAGGCCTAGATGTTTGTCCTGTACCAACTGAAGACCATTGTGTGCCCTTGGACAAGCTGTTTACTTCCTCAGTGCCCCATATTTTGGGATTTGTTTCTAGTCCTACAATCAGGGCACATTTTTGTCCTATCTAGTGCTGGAAATTGGCCAAGGAGTTTGGCCTAGTGTTAGAGTGCTTGCCTAGCATGCACGAAGACCCAGGTTTGATTCCTTGGTACCACATACATAGGAAAACGCCAGAAGTGGTTCTGAGGCTCAAGTGGTAGAGCTCTGGCCTTGAGAAAGTCCAACGACAGTGCTCAGGCCCTGAGCTCAAGCCCAGGACTGGCAAAAAAAACCCCTAGAAATGGACACCTGAATAGTTGCCACCATGTTTCCCAAAGTCACTTTGATTGAGCTTCTGTGCTTGTGTCTTAGGTTCCCAATTTAAGTGTAAGACATCACCTCATAGTCCCCTTAGGTGACCATAATTGCTCAATTTATAGTAAAGCACGGACAATTTCCCTAAGAAAGAATTTATGCCTGGCTCTGAGCTACTTTCTTGGCACATGATAGAACTCTGTGTTCTATCTCTGTGTCCTTCCCTAGAAGAGCGTTGTCAGGAACATCACCCTGCCCTGCTCAGCTCCCAGGGATTTGTGAGATTGGATGGACTCAGCAGTAAAGGTCATGGAACCATGAAGGGCAGAGCATGTCTCATTATTATCATATACAGCGACCACAGAGCCTTGTTACTAATGAATTTAATAGGGAAATTCTCCAAAAGGATTTAGTGTTTCACCTTGGCTAATAACCATTTCCCACTGGCCCACAAGTGTCCTCCCTATCTGAGCACAGATACTTACTAAGAAGAAAGGATGGGAACCACAGCTTCTGAGATTAGGGTGATGGCTCTATTGAATGGCCTAGTGGCCCTCTGACTTCATGGTTCTCATGTCTAGCACCTGTACAGGGCCCAGATGCCAGTCATCAGAATATCTCTGTCCAAATGAAGCACTAAATCCCTGGACCACTGTACCAGAAAAAGTCAAGTTGGTAGCTGTCTTCCTCCTCCTCCTCCTCCTCCTCCTCCTCCTCCTCCTCCTCTTCCTTCTCTTTCTCATTTTTTTCCTTCTCTTTCCCTCCCTCCTTCTTATTGAGATACTGTGGATAGGACGTCCTACTTATTTACCTTGCTTGATTGGCCAACATTCCACCTCTCAGGCCATACCTACAGCCAGTCTATTTGCTGATTATTTTCAAGATGGATTCTTGTGGACTTTTCTGCCTGGACTAGTTTTAAACTTCAACCTTCCAAATCTCAGCCACTTGAGCAGCTTGGGTTACAGGAGTTGGCCATTGGTTACAGTACAGCCATTGGTGCCCAGCATCCAAGAGAGATTATGTAATAACCCCTGTTCACCTGCCTTGTGAGCTATGTTGGTGAGATACACCCAAGCAAAAGTCTGAGAAACGTTTATGAGTTAGTCTTAACATTATCACATAGCTATATCTGAGATCCGAGTTGAGTCTAGCTACCAACTTGACTTTTCCTGGTGGATAGGGCCAGACGCAGTGCTCCATTTGGGCAGGGACAATCTTGTTTTCTGTTGACAAGCGCATGTCCTGACACAGGGGTTGCCCATAGGAGATACATGAAGAGAGATCCACAAGCTCATTCCCCAACACAAAGCCGCCCCCCCTTCCCGCAAAGCACCACCTGTGGTGATGAGGTCATCTGGGCTTCCTCTCAGACAGGAGAGTATGCCAGGATGCAGGCATCAAGGTCGGGGATGTGGTGTGTGGACCCAGCCTCAGGAGAAGCAGTGCCACCCAACACAAGCAGAGCTTCCCAATGTGAGTAGCACTCTGTGCCCTTGTCACTTCCACAGACTTCCCAGGGGGGAGGGGGTCCCTTTCTACCCCAGCCCGGCTACTCATCCAGCTGAAGGCACAGCCCCTGGCTTCACTCTGCCCCAGGATTTTAGGTAGAAAACAGAGCACATCCTTGCAGCAGCTGGTGTCACCCTCTTCAGAGACCTCTGAGCTCAGTCATACTCAGGGCTAAACCAAGCTCCTAGAATGGCCCAGAGCCTTTGTTTCCTGCATCTCTTCTTCCCCTCTCCCCCTGCTTCAGGATCTTATAACCAATTGTGCTCATACTTCGGAAGAAGGGGGACACTCAGCCTTCCTGTCCCTGCATTCTTCCTGGATCTGCCTCTGCTCTGCTGCCTGTCCCTCTCCATCCCACACAACTCCCCATCCCATGGAGTCTCCTGTAGACCACCAGCTATTCCCAGGAAGCCTTTGCAGGCAGACTCAGTGCATTTTTAGGGCTCCTAAATTGCCCGCTTTTTGCCCTTCTCTCCTTGCTCACTGACTTAGACCACCTGTAAAGTCCTGAGCCCCTGGAGGGCCGGCAGAAAAGGGAAGACTGCACATACTGTTGGAGACCCTGCTAGTGGCTAGCCTGGGGGTGGCAACGGGGTCAGGAGGGATGTGTCAGCCGTGCCTGTGTAGGGAACAGGGCTGCACACAGCCTGGTCCACCTGACTTGTCTTTGTTCCCAGGCCCAGGCCTCTGTGACATTCTCAGGAGTAGAACCCTGTCCAGAAGAATTGGCCCTGGCTTCATTCCAGCCTGTAAAGATACTGATGGAGACTTTACACCGGTGCAATGCGACCAGTCCCAGAGCAGCTGCTGGTGTGTTCTGGGCAGTGGAGAGGAAGTGCCTGGGACTCGAGTGGAGGGCAGCCAGCCCTCCTGTGAGAGTAAGTTTACCCCAGAAAGGACCATGGTTGCAACACTCAAGTCTTCTTGTATCCAGGACTGTGGGGATGGAGGGAGCAGGAGGTACAGGAAGGATGTAGTGACATTTGATGGTTAAGGCCATCTCTATGAAGTGGTTCGTAGTGAAGGAAATACTAGTATCCTTAATAATGCATATTATTAATTCTGCTGGTGTCACTGACAATCTGGACTGGCATATGTGCCCAGTGGCCTCCTCTACCTTCAAGGTCATGTTCATGGAAAGTGCTACCTCCACTAGGCATAGTGGACGTGACTGAACTGTAGGTCCCTGGCTCAGAGCACAACTCTACAGCTTCATTTGGCCCACTTTCCTGCTGTAGGCCAGAAAAGTCCTTTTTATTCAATATGATATTTGTCTGTTGGCTGAAGCTGAGGGTAGTCCCTGCCTCAGTCTGTGAAAATGGAGCTTGTGTGTAGGAGGCTTGAGAGAACTGGCAAGCACATCTGCAATGTGTACAATTCTGTGAGAAGGGAAAGTGGCAGGCAGAAGTCGGCTTCCGGTCTGTCACAAGCATGGGTTTCTGGGGATAGCAGATAGTACCTTTGAGCCACCTCTCTCCCACCCTTTCTTTCTTTCTTTCTTCCTTCCTTCCTTTCTTTCTTTCTTTCTTTCTTTCTTTCTTTCTTTCTTTCTTTCTTTCTTATTTTTATCTGTTTATCTCACTGTCACACACACACACACACACACACACACACACACACACACACACACCTGAAACACTTAGTGAGCATCAATTCAGTAAGCAAGTCACTGGGAAATCTTAGGCAAAGGTCACATCCTTGGGCTAAGGATTGAGTCCTCTTCATCTTTCATACCCAACACCACTGAGGATTTAAACCACACACATTCTGGCTGCGATGCTGAGCCAGAGTGGTGGTGTTTCACTAAATATCTAATCAGGTCTGAGCTTATCCCACCAAATGTGTCTGCTTTTTAACTTATTCCTCCTCCCTTATTTAACACGTGTTCATGAGCTGGTGGCCAAGCACTGTTCTGAGGCTGGGGAGAAGGGAGGGAAAGTCCCTTACTGTCTAAGGGATATGATTCCTTGGATGTCCCAAGGTGAGTATACAGAGGACTAGAGCCTGAAATAACTTGTCAAATGCAGGTCTATACCAGTGGTTTGGAGACTAAAGGAAGGATGCCGCCATGAACCTGGAAAGCCACAGAGAAGGCTAGAAGACTAAGAGTATATTGTACCTCAGGTTATACCTGAGGGTCAGGAAAAGGCCTTTCAGGCTGTAAGAAGGCAGGAAGCAGAGGAGGAGAGAAGGATGGGGAAATAGCTACAAAGGGAAGAGGGATTCCATGGGGGGATTGGGTAAGATTGTGGGGAAACAAGGCAAGAATGAGGGTCCCATGCTGGAACCTGACCAGAAGGTCTTGTTATCTGGTCAGACTGAAGCTCAGGATGGTCTTGCTGAGGGGTGGAAGTGAACTGACAAAACATTTGAGCCATAGGCTCACTGATTCAGGTCAAAGGAAACAAACAGTGCCTTAGAATAAGGCCACTGTGCTCCTGCCTTGGACAGCCTTGGGGCTGAGGATGCCGTTTTGGGGGCTTGTGGGGAGCAGCTGATGCATCTCTACATGAACTATGAACTCCAAGATGGGGAAGACAGCTGGGAAGTCACTGGATTTATCAGTGGAAGATGCTCCAAGACTCTGGTAAAGCTGAGAGATGGTGGGCTCATACAAAAGCAGGGCAAAGAAATAGGGAAGAAGCGAGGGCTATCCTGAGGAGGACTTGAAATATTGAAGTGGGAGACATGGAAGAACAGATAGAAGCTGAGCCTGCAGAACCGACAGGTGCCTATGGCTCTTCTCTGTCCTGCTTCTAGGTCCACAGTGCCCGCTGCCCTTCTCCATGTCCAGTGTGGCTGGCGGGGTGGTTCTCTGTGACACAGCCTCAGGTCCAGCTGGGGCCACTCTCCAGCAGTGCCAGCTGCTGTGCCGCCATGGCTACCAGAATGCCTTCCCACGAAGGATGCTCGTGTGTAACTTGGAGAGTCGACGCTGGGCTTCAGAGCCCCCACACCCTCAGGCCTGCCAGCGTAAGTGGCCTTGGAGATCTTTGTCTCAAACCAAGTTTGCTTTCAAAGCCGTGGCTGAGGACCAGAATGTAGAGCCTGAGTCACTTCCTTCCCTTGGCCCAAGGTAGTGTTCTGTGGTAAGCGAGGGATGCTTAAGAAGAGAAATGGTATCACGAGGATTCTTATGGAAAGAGCAAATGTGGTTTTCAGGCCCTCAGAATTGGGCTTTAGGTGGCTTTGCTAGGGTTGTCTTCTCCCTGGGAAGACTGCTATCATTCCAGATTCTCTGGAGCGTCTTGGGGCTCAGCCCATCTGTATGGCTCTGAAGCCCCCTTAGGGACTACGAGCCAATGGACTCAGAGCCGCTTGGCCTCCTGGCTATGGCTTGCCTCTCCCCAGGTCTACCTGGGCCTCCAGAGTGCATTCCTGACAGGGAAGGGGCCATGGCTCTGACAGATGGCATCAGTACCCTCTGTAGATAGAGAGCCTTTCCTCTGCTGTTGCACTGAGCCCAAGTGACTGACAAGAGCAGATGCACGTGGCTGTGTGGCACCACCAGACTCTGACCATGTCTGCCTTGTCAAAGCCTCACTGTGGTCACTCACAGTCAGACTGGGTAGGAATGGATATCTTGGATCTCACACACGGCCTACCCAGGGTAGAGGGAGGGTACCTGGGAGAGAGCGCTCTATTCTGGGACTGACCATCACAAGGCTCTGAGTAGCTGCCAGATGGAATAGACAGAATTACTTGCAAAGCATTCTGAACTATAGAGGGCCTTATCCATTAAAAAAATGTTAACCTTGGATTTGGACAGGTGGCCTCTCCCTTTGACTGAGACAGAGTGGCTTAAGCTAAAATGAAGACCAGGGTAGTTGCTATTGAATCTAGAGCATAGATTTCTGGAGACAAGTAATAGCTGAGTCTACCCCTAAAAGTTGAATGCAGTGCTGACCTGTGTCATTGCCCTGTGTGATGGTACATTGAACAAGTTAGGGAATATCTTCCTGTAAAATTAGATGGTGTAGCTTTGTTTGTATGTAAGACAATGTGAAAGATGTTTTAAGGAGAATGGCTAGGACCTCTGTTTGGGTTTTTATTTCTGAGCTTTTATTTTGTCTTTTCTTTTTATGGTACTAGGGAGTGTACTTGCTAATGTGCGCTTTGCCACTGAGCTACAACCCAGTCTGGAAAGCATTTTGGTTAGAGCCTGAGGTTGAACTGAGTTTGTGTGGGTGCTCACTCAGAGACAAACATCATGCTAGATAATATTTAACCTCTGATGATGGTGGTTAGCCTTGGCTGGGCTGGGATGCTTTAGATGTCACAGAGGAAAAAGCAAAAGAAAGATGAGAAGAATCCTGTTGTAAGTCTAAGGCCTTTGCCAGCTGATCTCACTGTTTGCCCGCAGGGCCCCAGCTCTGGCAGACCATCCAAACACAAGCACACTTCCAGCTCCAGTTGCCTCCAGGCAAGATGTGCAGCGCTGACTACTCTGGACTGCTACAGGCTTTCCAAGTCTTCATACTGGATGAGCTGACAGCCCGTGGCTTCTGCCAGATCCAGGTAGGTGCCTGGCATGGAAGGCCAGCATTAGATGGAGCTGAACTCAGTCACTGTCTGGGAACTGGGAAGTCCAAATGAACCTGTGGTCAGCTTCAGTCTTCATTTATTCCACAGTAGGGAAACTGAGGCCCAGTTTTCCCAGAGGAAAATTTGCTCATGGCTAAGTAGGTCAAAACAGAGGTAGGATTCCTACTTATGGCATCCTGGCCATTCTTTCCATGGACAGATGGCTTTCTGTCCTCAAGCATAGGCTGGAGCTACCAGTCTATCCTCCTTGGAGTCTGGAATTTTCTAGGCAGGTATTTTAGGTGAGGGACTAAATCATTTCCTGGCATTACTTGAGCTATTGAAAATCATGTCAGTGCTTGTTTCCATATTCACTGGCCAAGATTGAGGCTGAGGAAGAGTGCACAGGGGACCCTGGCTAATATTCAAGTCAAGAATCATGAGCTGGGAGTTTGGCCTAGTGTAAGAGTGCTTCCCTAGCATGCATGAAGACCCTGATTCGATTCCTAGGTACCACATACATACAGAATCGGTACCACATACATAGAAAAAGCTAGAAGTGGTGCTGTGGCTCAAATGATAGAGCTGTAACCTTGAGAAAGCCCAAGGACAGTGCTCAGGCCCTGAGTTCAAGGCCCAGGACTGGAAAAATAAAAGAGAGAGAATCTTCTATAGGATGCATGGAGGGTGAGACAGCTTGGTCAGAAACCTAGTGGTGAGCAGTTCCAGCACAAAGGATCAGGGTGTAACCATGACACAAAGAGGACCTAAGCCCCAGGCAGGTCTAATCTTCAGTAATAGATGATGTGCATGGCTCCATGGTTGACAGATCTGGATTCCAGTCTAGCCTCCAAAGGCCCCGCCATGTCCCCTCTACCAACCTTGCTGAGCCTCACACCAATCTTCTTTGCACAATAACTCTGTATATCCACTTTGGAGGCCAGATTAAGTGAGAAAAATACATGGCTTCCAAGTCTTTTTGACACAGCAGAGAGCCTAATGCCTTCTACAATTGCTCTGGGTTCAAGTTCTGGCTGAACCTCTTACTGGCCATAGGATCTTAGTAGTTCCTTAGCTTCTTCAGCCTTCTAGTCTCTGGCAGGTGTTTGACACAGTTGCCATCTGTCTGTGTCCCTGACTGAAGGTGTTGTTCTCCATGCAGGTGAACACATTTGGGTCCCTGGTTTCCATTCCTGTCTGCGACAATTCCTCAGTGCAGGTGGGGTGCCTGACCGCAGAACGTTTAGGAGTGAATGTCACGTGGAAGTCACGTCTTGAAGACCTCCCAGCAGCTTCTCTTCCAGAGTTGTATGACATTGGTATGCTGACTTTACATCCGAGTCACAGACTTTACATCCAAATGGAGCTGATAAAGACATGCAGCCCTCTGGGTCAATGGAGGGAAAGAGTCGCATATCTGGTCCATGGCAGGAGTTATGCATTCAAGAGTGTGGGGAAAGCAATGTCCTCTGCACAGAGGGGAGACACAGCAATGTGAAGGGGGGAACAGGCTGGAGTGAGAGCATCTTTCCTAGTTTGTGATACATGTTCTAACCCACTTACTCATACCTCAGGCCACTGTCACTATGCAGGTCAAGGTATTTAGAATCTGGATGAATGAGAGAACGCGGCGATGTAGGAAGATGGGACAAAATGGAATTTATGATGGCTCCTCTGAGTGTGCATAGGTGTTAACTTGGCCTTCTTGGTACAGTAGTAAATAATTCAGACACTTCTATCCAGAGGTAGGGGCTGGTAGGAGCAGTCACTCTCTTTCCACTTTCATGCAGTGGCCAAACACCAAAGGTGACCAAGAGTAGCTGAATGTGACCTCTGGTCAATAAGGGGAAAATTCTGGAAAACACACTCCGGGGTACACCGCAGGGAACAGATTGCAATTCCGTAATCTCCTGTCTTCTTCCTGTTGTCATGGAAGGATCGGTGTGAAATGCTTCTTTGTTCAGCATTGTGAAGTTAAGTTCCCCTCTGCATTCTTCCAGAGAGGATCTGGATCGATTTGGGCAGCTTTGACACATATCAGCATGAGACATGATCCCCAGTGTCTGTGTGGAAGCTCTTAGGATGCTGGCTTCAGGTCATAGCTAGCTTCCCCCGAAGCCCATGGTGGCATGGATGATCAGTGCTTGCTGGAGCCACACAGCTCCTCCTGTGGCATTCACCTGCACTTGCCCTAGGTTGCGAGGGCTGCCTTAGGCATTGGGTTCAGCTGAATACTTGCAGCAGAGGGATTGCCTCCAGGAAGTCCTCATTCCTCACTAGGGATGGTCCTTTACATCCTCACCGACTACCACAGAGGCATTCCTGGGCCTGTCTGGCTCATTTTAAAAACTGAGGCTCAGAACCGATGGCTTTTAAGGTTTCCATGACTGAGTATCCCGACAGTGCATCTTAGATCAGTGACTGAGTGGTGATACCCTGATCCCAAGACAGCCTGCCTTGCATTGGTAGCACAGAGAGGACCACAGAAATGGCAGGAGCTCAAGACCTGGATGGGATTCTTGTGTTTCTCGCTCCTGCATGACATTCCCTTCAGTTTGTCTTTCTGTACAGGGGGAGACCACAGGATGTCTGTTTCTTTCAGCCAGAGAATTCTATGTGGCTCCTCTGTGGGCTTTTGAGAAGCACTATGACCTGACCTCTGTCTCCTCTTGTGTCTTACAGAGAGAGTGCTGGTGGGCCAGGATCTCCTAGCACGCTTCACAGATCTGATCCGAAGTGGCATGTTCCAGCTCCATCTGGACTCCAAGACGTTCCAGGCAGACACCACCCTCCGTTTCATCCAAGGGGACGACTATAGCACCTCTCCCAGAACACAGTTTGGGTGCTTGGAAGGATTCTACCCTGTACCAACCATGAATGAGGACAATCAGGACCCTCTGGGGTGCGGTAGGTCCCCCTCTCTTCACCTCTCTTCGTGTCCTGCCCTGTGGAGCCCTAGTAGGGTGTGGGAGGAGCTGGGCTCTGGAGCCACATGGAGTTGAGGATGGCTCATGTGTCCAGTCAAGGACCATCTTTGACCCTCCTTCTCTGCATGCACATTGCTGCATAGTCCTGACCCTTTAGGAGGTTTGGACTGTCTTGGACCCTGGGGCTGGGCTGTTCAGTCTTTGTGAATGTGGACAATGTCTGCTCTTCAGACATTTCTTGGCTTGCCTGTGGCAACGTGTCACTAAATACAACCCCCAGGTGGCTACTTACCAGCCTAGACTCTGACTCAGGGAAGGAATCCTGTAGGCGGTTTGCTTGGGCTGCTCTTGCTCTTGTCTTTGCTTGTCTTTGGACAACATTTCCACAGGGATGCAGCTGCAGATCTGTTGGGTGGAAGCTGTGTTCCTTTCCTACCATTACCATAGTACCACAGAGTTATTGGTTTCAAGGCTGTAGTTTATCTTATGGTCCTGGTGATTCCATTTCAATGTGGCTGAATGTAAACTTGGCAGATTACATTGCTCCTAGCCACCCTCAGGGCATCTGTCTCTTGCCTTCTGCAGTTGCTAAAGGTTGGCTGCATTTCAAAGCATCTTCCCTCTTCTATTACCAAAGGCCACAGTATGGCAGCTCACTGACCCTGCTTTTCATGTCTCATCTTCTGATTTAGGAACACTTTTAATTACACACAGCTAGCCAACTCAGGATACTCCCCACTCCATTACAAGGTTAGTTGACTCATGACTTGAACCCCATCTATAACCTTCATTTATTTTTGCCACATAACCTAGTAAACTAATGGATTCCAGGGACTGGGACTTTGACCGTTGGAGTGATTGCAACATTGAGAATTTCAGGGTGAGGGGCTTCTTGCAATGTAGAAGGAGCTGGATAGGCTCTGTTTATTTTTTTAGACAAAGATATTCTCTTTCTTCCATTATTTATATTGGTTACAACCCCAAAACGATGTGACCTTTCCTTTTCTGAAATCCTTACTGAATTCTGAACCCCACACTGGATGTGGAGATTCAGTTCATTCCTAGTCCAGGCAACAGAAGCCCAACCACTTCCCACTAATAATTACAGAGGATTTGCAGTGTTCAATGTGACTTTGCAGTACTTAATTCTCACAAGAGCCCTTGGTTATAGGGTATTTCTCCTTTAGACTGACAGGGATGCCGAGGGTCAGATCCAATGGGATATACAACTGTCATTCCCAAAGCAGGTTGACATACAGAAGAGGGACTCAATGTCACTTGAATGTGAGTGGACAAGGAACAATAGATTCTCTGGGACAAGAGCCTGTGTTCTGTGTTATCACATCACCAGAGCTGCCACCTAAGGACAGGAAGTAGGAACAGTATGGATAGGACAGGGTTACAGAGGAAGAGTCACACAGAGACATCTGTCACCCTGTTCTCTGACTCTAATATGAGGAGTCCTTTGTTCTACCCCCAAAGATGCTGAAATAGCTGAGTGTGCATGTACATAGTTATTTTTATGCACGTAAGTTTACATGTATATATGCCCATGTACATGTGCATTGAAGTATATTATGTGAATACATGTGTTTGTGTGCATATATGTCTGTGTTTATGCATGTGCATTTTAATGTCCATGTACATGAAAATGCACAGCATATGAAGCAACTGGTTAGAAATTCCATCTTGAACTTTCTCCTTAGGAACTATATAAGTAGCAACTATCAGTTCCTGTCACCTAGGAGATGTATCTGTGAAAGGGTTACCTGAGATGATTTTACTGAAAGAGAGACTTGTGTGCATCCACTCAGAACCCAGGAATCAGCATCCAGCTTAAGAGGAGAAAAGACTTCAGAAGGCAGCAGTGAGGGCCCCAGGATGATCCCTGGGAAAGGAGAACAGGGATAGGTTTTTCCCAGGGGGGCTTTTCTTTGAAAACAAGACAGTCAATTTTTTTTTCTGCCAAGGATCAGATAGAAAATAATTGGGGCGGGGTTGGAAGTTTGGCCTAGTGGTAAAAGTGCTTGCCTAGCATGCATGAAGACCTGGGTTCAATTCCTCAGTATCGTATACCTAGAAAAAAGCCAGAAATGTGCTGAGGCTCAAGTGGGAGGGATCTAGCCTTGAGAAAGTCCAAGGACAGTGCTCAGGCCCTGAGCAAGCCCAGGACTGGCAAAAAGAAAAGGAAAGAAAAGAACAGAACAGAAAAGAAAAGAAATGAGGCATTGTAGGCCACAGTTCCTTTTAATAACTTGACAATTGCTGTAAAAATTAAGATATGACTGGGTTCCTTGAAACAGGAAGTGAGCTGCATCCCATTCACAGGCCATGGTGTGACAGTCTCCACTAAAGATACACCTACCTTCTGCTTTTCAATTGGTACATGTTTTCCCCGACTCACAGAGGATTGTCAATCACAGCATTTAGCCCCACCCCCTTACTCCAAAAAGAGAAAGATCCAGAATGGAATTCATTCAAAGAATACTTTAGCCTTGGGTTTCCTCCACTCAATCACCCCTTAGTAGTTCTCTGATATGTATGGAGGTCTTGCTAGCATTTCTCTGTCCAGGCAGCTGGGTATGACTAGTCCCATATCATGAATGAGAAAAAACAGTGGTGTGTGGTTATGTACACTGTGGGAAAACAAAAGCAAACAAACAAAAACTTCTCTTTGAAATCACACGCTTTACCCTTTTCCACCATGGGAACTAAGGAAGTCACTGTCCTTAATGATCACGATCTGGAAAATGAGGATAATAATGACTACGCCATGGGATGATGGCTTAGGAAACAATAAATAATTGATTCAAAACTCTTAATCACATCTCTATGTAGTTTGCTGGCAGTACTGAGATTTAAGTTCATCCTCTGCACTCAAATTCTTTGCTTTTATGTACCACTCATCCCAATTCTCACCAGGAGGTACAGTAAAGTCTCACTCTCTGGTATCTATCTTTGGCTCCTTCCCTTCTAAAACACATCTGGAACACAGCTGTGAAGTTATAAGGTAGAATATGGTGCTGTGGAGATGGAGCAGAGTTTCTGTGAGTCATCTCAGGAAAGTAGTCTAGATAGCCCCCAGAGAGGGCAGTGACTCTGGAGCCAGTGGGAGGATCCATCCCTGACCCATGCCTTATGTAGATGGTGTAGCGCTGACAGAGACACGGGCATTGCTGTGGGGTGCAGCTCACCTTGCTTTCTCAAGGCCTGCTCCGTGGTTCCTTTGGAAGCCTTCATAGCAGACTGGTTCATAAAGGAGGGTGGCAGAGAAATTGTCTGGGCTTTCCATTTTTCATTCTGAATGGCATTAACTTATTTACAAGAACTTATTTACTATAAGTTCTTACAATAGATCTAGTTCTCTGTGGATTTATTTCTGAACTAATATTCTATGACTTTTTCTCATTTCTTCTTCCTCCATCCTTCCTCTTTTTATTTCTTTCTTCCGTTCATCCATCCATCAATTCATTCATCAGTCCCTATAGCCATTCATCTGGCCAAGTTTTATATAACTATCTCCCTAAAATCCTGCCACATGATGCTCAGAGAAGCAAAAGATATAGCTCCACTTTGAAGGAAATCAGTTTATTTGGGGGAAGTGAGTAGGAAGCTAGACAGTCATGAAAACAACACTTCTATTTGCTGGGATGGTCAGGGATGTGTGTTCTGAGACCATAAATGCAGCATGAAAGATGAGTAGCAGTTGCTGCCAAAACAGAAGCAGATAAGAAGCAGTGTGTGTGTGTGTGTGTGTGTGTGTGTGTGTGTGTGTGTGTGTGTGTGTGTGCGTGTGTGTGTGTGTGCGTGTGTGTTCACGTGCACATTCACTAAAGGTGCCAAAGTGCTAATAAATGTTCTGGAAATAGAGATTAGTGTAAAGCCAAGAAGTCCTGAAGTGGTGTGTCTATGCTTTAGACTGCAGAAGAGTGAAGTCTGTAGGGTATGTGGCAGGAAGTGGGCCAGAGAGATAGGTGGGGCCCTCCTCTCTGTCTTGAGAGGAGCCATCTACTGAGGGGATGAATGGTATTGGTCTGCTTGTTACAGTCTCCTTCTGACCTTTAGTGCCAGTAGGTAGAAAAGACTCTACATGAGAACGAGAGGATCATGGGGGGAAAGGACATACATGCCTGGGGCAGAGAGGAGATCTGGGGCTTGTTGAGTCGCAGCATAAAGGAAGCTCTCTTCTTTCTGTTCTGCCCACTCCGTGGGTTGTGTAGAAAGACTGGCGAGCAAACTTTTATTTGGTTTTAGCATTAAATTTGGAGTGCTTGTACTCATAAAAGTAATCCCAGTTCTAAAGTGCTGGAGTTGATCGTCAACAACCTGGCTCATGAAAATAACGAAATTCTGCTCACTGGGGAAGATAGTTGGCTTGAGGCAGATCAGAAAGCACTGGACACTGCTCCGTCTCCAGGATGTGCTTTAAGCTTCTGATTTACTCCGAAATGCCAAGGGTACACGCAGAACGGACACAGGTGGTTGCTATATCAACACTGGCTCCATTCTGGTGCATCTCACTCCATCGCGCTGATTTCTTTACCAGAGGAGTTTTTTTGGACGGGGGATAGAACACAGGCATTGATGTAGAGGTGAGGAGAGGAGGTTGCAGTTTCACCTCTCTTGACCTCACTGCCTGGCCAACCTTTACCTTGATCCTCAGTTGACTATAATCTAGAATAGAGACGGTGCCTTTCTCATTGGGTTGTGGGCTAACACTTTAAAACATCTGGCTCTATATTGGGTATGTTTTATACATTTATTCCCCACTGCCTTTTCCACAAAAGTCGACTACAACGTCCTGCATGAACACCCTGAGATTCAGCTTTCTTCCCTCGCAGTCTGTCCATCTTCATTCCTGCTATTTTACTCCTAGACAAACTCATAAATTCTGGCTCCATGGCTGGCTTTGCTGGACATTTTTTCTTGCTTTTTCTTGATTACGATGAGAGTGTTGCACTTGATGCCATCCCTGAGATTTCTGTTTTTCTGCCTTGCTTCCTGGGATTCTTTTTATCATTTAGGCTCAAGGGTCACCCTTCAGAGGGTCCTTCCATTATCAATATGCACCATTTTATACAAGTCTGCCTTCCTCATCCTCTGCAAAAGAAAAGGTTAATGTGCCTTTGTCACAACTTTATTTTAGCTTTGGAGCTGAGGTTGACCTGGTTCTCGGTGGATATTCTTTTTTCCACAAGCCATTGTGCTGGTTTTAGAATGCCACAAACCCCATATTCTGGGGCTGTCACTGTAAAGCTAGTGTTTAGTTCTTTTTTATTGTATTTTATTGGCAGAGTGATGTTTAGAGGGGTTATAGCTACATTGGTCAGGTAGTGGGTACATTACTTCTTGAACACTGATATGCTCTCCCATGTTTTTCTCCCACTTTCCCTTCCCCCACCCCTCCCAATCATCTTGTTTTTCCCCTTCTCTTCCCTATTTCAAATAAACAAATGAACGCATATACACTATACGAGGTACCAAAGTCAGATACAGTAACAACATGAGATAAACCATAAGGGGGAAAAAAAGAGAAAGAAATAACTTCACATAGTAACATTAAGAAAATAATCGCAAAGATAAACCTCTTGTTTCCATATCCTGGAGTTTACTTTGCTTCTTTCACCTCACTTCTATGTACTTTTCTTTCCTAGTTATGTGTCCTGCCGGCAGCTATTCTCACGATGAGCAATGCATTCCCTGTCCTGTTGGGTTCTACCAAGAACATGTAGGCAGCGTGGCCTGTGTCCCGTGTCCTATGGGCAGAACAACTGTGAGCACCGGAGCATTCAGCCAGAGTCACTGTAAGTCCTTAGGCTGTGTTGCAGTAGCTGCTTCCTTGTCCTGGGGACTGTCCTGGGTATGAGAAGGTGTTTGGTGGTAGCACGAGTCTGTATCTACTAGATGCTGACAGTACCCACTCCCCCAAATTTTCATTATGAGGCATCGCTCTGGACATCACCAGATGTCACTTGGATGAGGACAGGAGACACAACTGTCCACCATTAAGAAACACTGGCACATGGAAAAAAATGAGACTAACTAGGCGGGCTAACTTTCTAGAGGTTTCTTTTGGTATACGGTTCTGGAGGTACAAAGCATTGTGGGCTGCATGAACGATGGTAGTTCTGAGGCTCTGAGGGCATTAGGCAAAAGACAAGGAGGGTGGTTGTGTCTGTATGTGATTCTTGTCTCTCTGCCTATACTATTTGTAGCTTATTCTTTGGATGATCAAAACCCAGGGCTTCATGCACAATAGATAGGCACTCTAGCACCGAGCCATACTTCACCTTTATTTTGCTTTGTTCTTGGACATGTGCCTGGACCTCGATCTACTGAATTAGGGTTTCCATCATAGTTAAGATGGCAGACACGTGCTATCATACCTAGCTTCTTCTGCTGGGATGGAGTCTCACTGACTTTTCTTCCTGGCTGGCCTGAAGCCATCCTCCTTATGGTCCCAATCTCCCACAAAGTTGAGATGACAAACATGTCATCTACTTCTTATCAAACTATCAAGATGCAATCAAGGGGCTCTACCCAATTGTATTATCTAATGGCCTGGTCTAGTCCTAATCACTCCCAGACCTCTCCCAGTCAGCACAGTCTGAGTAAGTTTCCACCCTCTTCATGCCTCACAGTGGGGGTGAATTTCACCTGAATCTGAGGGAACAAGCCCCATTGGAGTCAAGATGTGCAGTAGAGGAGAGTAAATGGCGAAGGGCCTTTCCAACAAGAGCCAGGAGCTGAGGCAGCAGCCACGAGACTGGTGCTTCAGCCTGGGTTTCAGTAGATTGGAAACAGGGGAGGAGTTCTTGAAGTCCAAAGAATGTAATGAGGCCCAGAGTGCATTCACAGCACTGGGATGGAGGATGCTTTCTGTATCTGAACAGGAGACTGAGTGACATGCTTTCAGGGGGATGGGGGCACTGAAGACTTTTAAGCCCGAATGTGTAAAATGGGTGATTTATCCATCTGGCTGGTACCTGGGGCCTTGGAGTTGGAGTGGGAGGGACCCCAGGATCTTGTCTATGTCCATGTCTCCTTCCAGGTGTCACTGACTGTCAAAAGAATGAGGAGGGCCTGCAGTGTGACCAGGATGGCCAGTACCAAGCCAGCCAGAGGGACAGAAGTAGTGGAATGGCCTTCTGCGTGGATGGCGAAGGGCAGAGACTGTTGTGGTCTCAGACAGAGGCTCCACTCTCAGATACCCAGTGTCTCAGTATGTGCTTGTGGATACAGTAGCTGTGGTGATGGGATGGCATCTCTGGGACTCTATAGAAAGGGGGCGACCTGGGATAATCATTTGTTTCCCACTTTAAATTTTGAAAAATTTTACCTTATGTGAGATTGCATGGTTAGTAGATGAACAAGTACTCTCCATCTGGATCTGATAATTGTTAATGATTAGTATTTTTTGAATCATTTGAAAGCAATTTTATGACAGCATAAGATCCTACTCTTAAATACTTCAGTATGCATAAGAAATGAATCTTTAATAAAGATTCACCTATCAATGCATCCATTCCTGGAGGCAGCTTGCTTCTGCGAGTCAGATGGCATGTCACTCTTGGACATTGTGGAAACACTGGGTAGTCAGTCCTTAATCTATAACTTACTTGCTGGGTGATCCAGAACAAGTTGTTCAGTGTCTCTGATGCTCAGTGTCCTTGGTATGTTTTCTGTGATAGAAAGTCCATGGTTTCTGATAGAGTAGATGAGATTTTTACCTAGATTTATTGTCTCTCATTAAGTGCATGTGAATTTATTGACTTGATGTTAAACAATGGAAATGCAAGGTTCATTTATAAAACAGTGTATGTGATGAGTGATTCTATACATGCTTGAAAAGATGCCTGCAAAGGACCAATGCTTTCATAGTTTAGTCTTATAGATAAATCATAACTTTCCATTTTTATTTCATAATTTTTTCACTAGCATCAACTTCATTCGCAGTTTCAGTGTGTTTCACTATTGTTCATCTTCTAATTTTATCTTTCTCTCTCCTCTCTAATACTCTCAAACTTCCCCACAATTACAAACATGCTTTGCACATGCACAGTTTTCTATGTGTTTACATGTTTATGTTGTCTTTTCATTCTAGCATCTACACATGGGAGATAAGGTTTGACCTTAGTTCTGTGGAATCTGGATTTCTTCACTTAATATGATAACCTCCAGTTTCATCCATTTACTTGCACACACACATTTTTTTTTACTTTATGGCTGAGTAATACTCTGTGTATACCACATCTTATTGGCCCAGTCGTGATGCTAGCGCATCTTGACTGCAGTCAAGTTATGGAAACAGTGTTATAATGAATGTGAGTGTGCAGATGATTTTATTATATCTTACCATTCCATTGGATAAATGCTGAAGAGTGGTATCACTGGATCATTTAATAGTTCTAACTCTAGTTTTTTGGAGGAACTTTCATACTGTTCCATAGTGGTTGTCGTGGTTTACATTCTGACCAACAGTGTGTGAGCGTTCCTTTCCCACACATGCTCACCAGCATTAGTTGTTTGTGTTTTCTGTAGCCATTAGTACTGGAGTGAGATGAAAGTTCAATGTCACTTTTATTTGTATTTCCATTATGGCAAGGATATTGAGCGTTTCTTCATGTATTTATTGGCCATTTGTATTTCCTCTATTGGGAGTTGTCTGTTCTGTTTATTCACCCATTTATTTGATTTTTTGATAGTTTAGTGATTTTAGCTTCCTATAGATTCTGATTATTGTTTTCTCATTGTATCCATAGCCAGCAAAGATTTTTATCCCCTTATGTAAACTATCTCTGTAGTTTAGTGACTACTTCCTTTTCTGTGCAGAAGCCTTTTAGTTTGATACGATCCCATTTTTCAATTCATACCCTTACTAGCTAAGTGATGAGAGTTCTATTTGTGCTAGGTACCTGAAAAATTTGGTCGCCCTAAGTTGTTTGTGGCCTAGATGATGGACCTTGTTCAGTAACAATTGTATCCCATATTTTTTGCTTCATAAGGATTGGGATTCAAGTCATGTAGCCTTGGAAAATTATCTTTCTTCTTCCCTCCTAGTCTGTTAGCAGGTGGCACTGCCTTTCCTAACAAGCGGACCTGGAGTATGCCTATGGTAACTGGAGACGCAGATGCTAACTTACAGCTTAGATAATCACTGTTGTACAAATGCCTGAGCCATACACCATGCCCGTATGCATATGTCTGCCTTTTCTTTTTAAAAGTAACTTACCTCATTTCAGAAAGAATTCAAGTTGTTTCAGGAACAGAATATTTCCCCCCCTAAACATCATTGTGTGATATAATTGCCATTCAAAGACAAGAACAAGGAAGTACAAGTTTAGATAGTAAAAAATGAGAAATGATAAGAAGTTATTTTTTTCTTTTCTTGCTAATAAGGCAGAAAGGGAGAAAATTGGAAAGTTATACTGGTCATGAATAGAGGTGAGGTAGCATGCCTGAGATCTCTTATAAAAGACTTTCTGAACTTTAAGGGAATTATGGGGTGTAGCCTCTTGATTTAAAAATAAAACTGAACTGCTGGTTTGCAATAAAGCTATTGTCACAATACATTATACCCTACAAGGGCAGACTTTGCAAATCTGTTTTATTTTTAGTGATGCAGAAATTTGAGAAGGCTCCAGCATGGAAGGTAGTCTTCAGTGCTAATGTTCAAGCCATGATCAACTCTAAAGTCCCTGTTTCTGAATCCCCACTGGTCCAGTGCTTGGCAGGTAAGGAATGTGGAAAGATGGGTACATGGAGAATGGTGTAGAATGTGCTCTGTCAATTTTGGAAAACACATTATATCAAACCACTTAAAGTATAATGAAAAACACAGCTTATCATAGGCCTTATAAACCAACTGATGTCCACGATGCATGCATGAACTATGACTTCATTGCAGAATTTATCATGTATCTACCATAGACTAAGAATTATAATACATACCTAGGGATATAAATGGATGAACTTAGTTCACTGAAAAGCCATTTGTCCATGAAGAGACAATAATAAGAAATATTTTCTAAACATGTAGAGACACTCCCTGTTGCCACTGTATCTATCCATAGTGGCTGATGTTGTCACAAGTTACAGATGAGAAAAAGAAGGCATGGAGATTATTAGTTTGTTCAAACTTGTTCAGTGGCACTGTCCTAACAAACAGCAGTGCTTAAACTCAAGCCAGCTAATGGCTAGAAGGCCAGTCATCTCAATTGTAGAGTTAGGCCTTCTTCGGTGACCACATCTGGTATAGATACCGAGGAAAAGACCCTTGGAGGATGGTTAAGTTGAGTATACACTGCTGTTTGTATCATAAATACAGTACTGAACAAATCTGGAAAGCACATGGTGTTTGTTTGCGGGAACAAGTCCTCAGTGAGTGAACCTGAGGTGCCAGCATCAAGAAAGCAACCTGGATGCAGAATTATAGCAGTTATTTATGCTGGATGGAAGATCCTATTCCTCCACACCTGTGCATAAACATGGTGGCAGCAACATGTCATGACCTGGAAAGGCACACCGGAGAGTCAGGCAGAATAAGAGAATGGAAGATCACATGGCACAAGGCAAGCAGACAGGACACTCTAGTCTACGTGTTAGTATCAGGAAATGGATCATCCAACCAGGCCAGCCTTGGAAACTGACTGAGATGAAGATGATGAGAAATGGTTGAGCAAGAGAGTGAGGTTGTCTTCAGAGGTCTGAAAAGGCACTATCTTTTCAGAAAAGGAGACAACCTGTGTAGATCAGCAGGGTGCATGCACCAGGCCTCTGCTGACCTTCTTTGTCTGCCTAGACAAAGTGCCAAAGGGTGTGGGAGACAGCTTGACTGTGTGGGTATAGTGTGTATGTGTGCACGTGCCTGTGTGTGGTATAATGTGGATAGAAGTGCAGTTTGTGTGTGGCATAGCGTGAGTGTGGTCCACCAGGATTAGTGTGTATGGTGCAAAATGAATGCTGGGTACAGAGTGAGTGTGTGCATACTGTGTGAATGTGATGGTACAGGTGTGAGTGTAGATGTGGATATAGTGTGAGTTCATGTGTGTGTGTGTGGTACAATGTGTTAATGTGGGGGTGGATACAGTGTATGGACTGGGGTAGTGCAGGGAAGCCTTTGTCTGAGACAGCCCTGTGGGGACTGCCCCATTGGTGTTTACAGACTGTGCAGAGGACGAGGCCTGCAGCTTCCTTACAGTGTCCACAATGGGGTCAGAAGTCTCATGTGATTTCTATGCTTGGACAAATGACAACTTCGTCTGCACAACTTCTGGGCAGGTAGGCACGATGATTTCACTCCTTTCCGTCCTGCCTCAGACGTGCTCCACTGTCCTCTGCAGGTGATCAGGTGAAAGGAGAGGATTGGTGATCGCGGCCCCTTTTTATTCTTCTTGAAAGCCCTGAGCCTTTGGAGTTGGCAGCTGCCACAGGCCAGAGTCTGACCGAGAAGGCGATAATGCCAGGAGAAGCTTCCCATCCTGACAGCCTCAGAAGGGCACATCAGTGTATAAGACCCATATCTCTACCCCTCAGGTCCTGATGCCCTGGGGTCACTGTCCACAGTCCTAAATACAACCTTCCCGTGGAGTCTAGGACACTTTGTAATATCACCAGTAGTGGTATATGGCATGGCCCTGTGCCTAAGATTTTTTATTCAAAATATATTCATAAACAGCATGCTGGAAGAAACCTGGGGAGAAGGCTTTGTCCCTGAGTTTTAGGGCTCTTGAGCTAGAGTTTAGTTATGAGACATAGAGAGCAATGAGGAAAGGCCTGGGGTTCATATCCCAGCCCAATACTTGCATGAGGCTATTTGGGCATATTGTGTGGGAATAATAATGGTACCTATGTCACCAGATCATTGAGAGGACTAAACAAGTTCCTGTGTGGAACAACAAGTGATCATTAGGATTATCATTATTGTTGATGATATAACCAGCAACCTACCCTCAAGTCAGAAGAGCAGGGAATTCAAGCTACGCCATTATTAAGGATTCTCTCCAGTGACTTGGGCTCTCCATTCAGTCATAGATCAAGGAGTGGTACTTAACACTGGTCATCTCTCAGCCCTGGTTGTCCACCCTGGCCAATATAAGCGTCCCAGCCTCAACTTCCTCTCTAGCACTGTACAGAGTGGACTCTGCCAAGGCAGGCACTCAGGGTACTGGGTTTTGTCTTCCTAGGTCCAGATAACTGCCTATCATCTACCAAGACACAACTAGGGCAGGTTTCTACTCCACTAGGCCTCCTGCCTGAGAGCCTGTCAGGTCTACAGAAGCCTCTTCCCTTTTTACTTTCCAAAATCCCTTCCCTTCCTCCCCAGCCTTCACCTCTTCAGTGAGTGTAGGCTTTCCAAACAACCATCGGAGCTGTCTACAAATAGCCTATGCTTTAGTCCTGCCTTCCAAAAGATTTCCACAGCAAACTTTAAGTCTTTCAACCATGGGAGGGAGGGCAAACTTCTGGCAACAAAACACAAGTGGATATGGTCAAATTTATACTGTCCCACCTATGATAGAATCACTAAAAAGAAACTAGAAGAGAGATCAGAGGTAACCAAGAATAGAAGTATTTATCTCTGGGTTCTGACTGGACTGTCGCCATACTTAGAACTTACATGGCTCTAGTGTCTCCTCCCTGTCTAGTCATTTCTGCTCCAACTAGACCTAGTCTCAAAATACCCAAGGAATTTTGGTCTCTGAGCTTGGTGTTTCCTCCTCTTGAAATCCCTGTTCTCATCTCACCTAGTCCACTCCTATTTCCAGACATCAGACCCTTTCCCAGATTCACTTTCTCTGGGAAATGTTTCTAGGTCCCGATTGTCAGTGGAATCTCCAATCAAACATCTTTGTAGCTAACCCTGGGCTGGAATTAATTGTTCTCAGGTCTATTTGCTCTAGTAGTCCACGGGGTAGGACTCTTATTTATCTTTGAGGTCTCACTGCCTGGCCACTGGTAGAGTTTGGTAAATGTGTATTGAGTTGAACTGTTTCACACCTCAGGGAGATAACGCAATGTTTTTCCATCTTCAGGAACAAGATTCTTTGGGGAGCACAAAGGCTCCCAGCTTCAGAAGTCTTATGTGCCAGGTGAAAGTGAGGAACGGTGATGCAGATTCTCTGGCTGTGTATTTGAAGAAGGGTAGGTTGGTGAAGCTGATGTGCTTGAGGCAGCTGAGGCTTTCCTCGGCCTTTGATTGGAGCTGGTTTCCAGTAGGCTGCATTTAGCAGGGAACAGGCAGTCCTTTCATTGACGCCATGTTCTGACGCTGGCTTCTCCCAATCCAGCCTGTAGCAGGTTCCAGCCATCTTTGCCTGCAGATAGGCAATGGTCCCCAACTCCTGCCAAATGATTTCCATACTACATTTATTTGGGCCCTCAGGTCGCATCCCCAACCCACCCTGTAGGAGCTAAATCTCAGGCAAAGTAAATGCATGGGATTTGGGCAGAACCCAGCCTGTTCAGAGTGGAGCCCTCCTCATACAAGACCAGAATACCTCCTGTAATAAGAGCATCATGGGAGGGCCTGAGCTCAGCTTGCTGCAGATGTCCCTTTTGGGCCCCTGACTCCTGCAGCTTCTCACTTTACTGGATTTTCCCAACCCTTTCCTTCCAACCTATCTGGACCTCTAAGGGCTGCCTCAGCCTCTGTGCTCAGGGGACTCCCTCCCTAGTTGCAGTGCATGCTCATTACCTTGTGGGACTTTGAGCTGTAAATCGTGAGCTAGGGACTCTGGAGGCTTGAGATCCTGCATATTTAACAAACCCCAAGGGCTGGACACATACTTTTAGCCGTAAGAAGAATAAAACTATAGAAGCGGTAGCTGATTATTTGGCCTTTCAGTTCTATCTTCCCTTGTAGAAAGGCACAGAGGGGAACAGGATCTTGTTTGTCATCACATAATCTTTCATCACCAGTCTGAGGGGCTTGGCTTGAACCTGCTCTGCTGCACAGAGGATGATAAGGAGACGGCTACCAAGAGTCCTGTAGCCTCCCTTTTGCTACCTGACCAGCTGGCCTCCAGTCCCTATCTGCAGGGCAGTGAGGGACCTGTAATGTGGAGCTCAGTTCTGGACTGTGGTTTGTTCCACATTCCCTGTTCTTTTTCTGTTTTTAACTGTAAGTTTGAAGGTGATGTACAGAGGTACAGAGGGGTTACAATTATATAGGTCAGGTAATGAGTTCAGTTCTTTTTGAACAGTGTCACCCTTTCTCTTACTTTCTCCCAGTTTCTTTCTTCCTGACACCCCTCTCCCACAAGTTGTATAGCTTGTTTTCGACTGTGCTCCCCTATAACCTCCCCCAAAACAGAAACTTACAAACAAGACAAAAGGTGCAGAGAGCAAAAACAGCAACAAGGGGTGGGAAAAAAAAAAGATCCTCTTGTTTCCATGTCTTGGAATTCATTTTGGCAAACATTTTGGGGTCGTGTGTGTGTGTGTGTGTGTGTGTGTGTGTGTGTGTGTGTGTGTGTGTGTGTGTGTCTGTGATGGGGCTTGAACCTGGCCTGAGTGCTGTCCCTGAGCTCTTCAGCTCAAGGCTATGGACCGACCCTTGAGCCAAGCCCCACTTCCTATTTTCTAGAGATTAATTGGAGATAAGAGTCTCAAGTCCTTTTGTGCCACTGCTGCTTTGAACCTTGATCCTCAGATCTCAGCCTCCTGAGTAGCTAGGATTACAGGCGTGAGCCACCTCGCCCGGCTTCGATAAACATTTTATGATCCTATGCACATAGCTATTTGGGCCTTTGTGATTCCCTCCTGAGAATATTCTTCCTAAGAATATTCCCTGTGTGAATGTTTAGTGCCCTGTGTAATTTATCACGTTCAAGTCCATTCTTTGGTTTTTTACCAGCTCCCGAGTTTACATCTCAATATATAGGCAGGTTCCAGTTATGACAACTGAGGGGCATTCCCTGCTCTTTCTCCCTCCTTTCCCAGTGGTTCTGAGAGTCAGGATGTGAGGGTCAGGATGCTTGCTATGCCTGTTGTAGCTGTGTGGTCTCAGGTCCATTTCTGGACATTCTGGTTCTCATGTCCTCATGAATAAACAGGGGTCCGCCAGGTGCGACGGCTGGGCACTAAAGCCCCTGAGACTCTTATCTCCAGTTAACCACCAGAAAATTGGAATGGCACTGTGGCTCAAGGAGTACAGTCGTAGGTAGCCTTGAGCTGAATAGCTCAGGGATAGTACCCAGGCCCAGAGTTCAAGTCCCATAACGGACAAAAACAAAAACAAAACAAAAAACAAGCAATAAAACCCCAGGGGCCATACTTAGACCCAGATAATGGGGTTTGGGACAAGGTGGCCCAGATGAGGGTCTCAAAGAAGCCCTTGGAACACAGCAAAGCTTGACAAGCATAGGACTATTCTTTCTTGTTAAGAAGTGTACCAATGGCCACAGACAGTAACTGTGGGATAGAAGACACCTAGTAGCAGCTAGAATTAGGACTTGGGGTAGATAAGAAAGAAGATAGAGTGTATTTCCTTGATGTTTACAGCTAAGACCTGTTCATTATAACTTAGTATTTATTCTAATTATTTTTGCCAGTCATTTTTACAAAATAGGAATTATTTTCTAAAAATCAAAATAAACAAGTAACACTTATTAAAATGTTCCTTAAAACCATAATTTAGACTTTTAATTACATTACTTTTTTTAAAGCAATTGTATTTCCTTTTTTTGTCTTTTTTATTGTAATTAATAGAAGGGTTACATTATATTCACCAGATAGAAGGTGCATTGCTTAACAGTCTAAAAGCAATTGTATTTCTTCAGTGTTCGCTGTTTTGTCCTCTTCCTCCTTGCCTTCTGAAAACTTATACTTGGAGAAAGATGACAATGGGAATTGGGACCCTTCATTTGAACTTGGCTTGCCTTTTTTTGTTTGGTTTGGTTTGCTGGTTTGTTTAAAGCAGAGGCAGCATGCTAGCTATGCTGTCCTGGAGGGGAAGGGCAGCTGGTTCAGACAATCCGCCTCCAGGCTCCTGCCTCATCTGTTCATCTCCATCTCAGATCAGGAACAATTTTATTCTTTTCCTGGTAAATGGTACCATATGTCACCAGAGAGCAGTGACGAACAGTCCTTCATAGTCCTTGGCACCTGCAGACACCTAATCAAGTCCAGTCATTTTTCTCACCCTAAGTAACCCAGAAGGATGGGACCTTGATCTGTCATCCAGCACCATCTGCATCCTGTTCCTACTTGTTGTCTGTGAGCCTGGAACTTGAAGAAAAGCATGTGACTCTTGGCATCAGAAGAAGCAATGCTGGCAGGCTACTCACACATTGCGTAGCCCAACCCTCATGCACAGATAAGGGGTAGAAAGGAGACCCTTTCGCCATATTGTACTCAGAGCCACCCTGAATTCAGAAGGCTCTCCCTGATCTGCCACAGTGTCCAGGATATGACTGCCTCGTGCAGCAGCACACTCATCACTGGGCACCCATCAGAGAAAAGGGCTTTAGTGACCCCTGTTGCTGGAGTGTGAGTAGCCTGAGTTACAGAGTGATGGAGGAATGAGTTCAGCAATGTAGTCATTTCAAAGGGCAGTGAATGCTTGAACTAGAGTGAAATAGAATGACTGGATGAGGATGGATGTGAGCTGTTCTGGGGTGGTCAGGAAGGAGCCACAGCGGAGGAGCCATTAGGACTGAGACCTGAAGGATGAGGAAGTGTCTGCCATGTAAAGGTCTATTTGGTGGCCATGCCCTGTGGGATACTAAGACATGGTAGGTACTAGGTCAGCAGAACCGCAGGGATAAAGATCACCTATGAACCTGTGCTTCCAAAATGATGGTTATCCATCAAATAATGACCTCTGTTCCACTCTGTATATTCTTGAGATCTTTTTAATCTTCCTTCTGCCTCTTCCCAGGCCAAGACTTACCAACAACAGGCCAGAAACGCTTTGGACCAACTGGTTTCCAAAACACACTTTCTGGGTTGTACAACCCCGTGGTGTTCTCTAGAGCCAACCTGACTGATGCTCACCTCTTCTGCCAGCTTGCCTGTGACCGTGACTCCTGCTGTGATGGCTTTATCCTCACACAGATCAAAGCAGGTAAGGCCGAGGGTGAGGCCAGGTCTGGGGAGGGACAGGGAATATGTGGGCAGCTGAAACCAGGACCTATAGTGTGGAATCTGGTTGGGGATGAAGAATTTGCAGGTGTGAGGCCATCCTACCAAAAGACGGTAATATTCACACAAGAGAAGGTCATATATGTAAAGTCAGGGGTAAGCCTCCCGCTGCCCATCTCACCCTAATGTGATCACTTCTCATTGTCACATTGGTTTATTTGTTGTTGTTGTTTTAGTTTTACAAAGCCATAAAAAACAAAGGCCCCTAAGAAGTGCAATCATTTGCTTAGGGTTGTATAGCTTGCAAAGGCAAGACTGGGTAGAACTGAGGTCCATCTGCAGCAGCATCTTACTTCCACCAGCAGGCTTACAGCCTGATGGCCACAACTGATCATAAACTGTCAGCTCATAGTCACTGCTCGTGACCATTCTTTATCTATTATGTGCCTACTGGATACTAGGTCCTGTGTAATTTTTGATGACAATGGTAAGAAGTGTCTCTGTTTATAGAAGCAAACTCTTTTCTGCCATTTTAACCTCTTCTTTTGATAAGTCTCTCTTTAGTTCCCTTGTCCATTTAGTGAATGGTTTGTTGGGTTTGGGGGGGATTAGTTTCTTGAGTTCCCTGTAGATACTGGATATTAAGCATTTATCTGATGTATTATTGGTAAATATCTTTTCCCAGTTGGTTGGCTGTCTTTCTACTTTAGTAGCTATGCTTTTTATCTGGGCAGAAACTCTTTATTTTTAGGTAGTCCCATTTATTGAGTCTCTCTCTAATTTGTTGTGACCCTGGGATTCTGTTCAGGAATCGTTTGCCTGTGCCTATGAGTTCCAGTGTCTCTCCATCTCTATCATGTAGCAGTTTCACGGTTTCTGGTCTGATGTTGAGATCTTGGACCCACTTTGAGTTAATGCTTGTGCATGGAGAAAGGCTAGGGTCAATTTTTAGTTTTCTGCATGTGGCTGCCCAGTTTTGCTAGCACCAATAATTGAATAGGCTGTGTTTGTTCCACTGTATATCTTTGGCTCCTTGGTCAAATACAAGTTGACTTTAGGTATGTGGTTCTATTTCCGGATCTTTTCTTCTGTTCCATTGATCTTCTGGTCTATTTTTGTGCCAATACCATGCTGTTTTTGTTATTATGGCTCTATAGTAGAGTTTGAAGTCTGGTATTGTAATACTACCTGCATTGCTCTTTTTGGCTAGAATTGTTTTGCTATTCTAGGTCTTTTCTTGTTCCATATGAACCTTTGGATTGTATCTTCTATTTCCATAAAGAATGTCTTTGGGATTTTGATAGGGATTACATTGAATTTGTATATCAATTTTGGCAGTATGGCCATTTTCACTCTATTGGTTCTCCCTACCCGTGAGCATGGGATGTCTTTCCATTTCCTGCTGTCCTCTTTAATTTCTTTTGTTAGCCTTTTATAGTTTTAATTAAATAATTCATTTACATCTTTGGTAAAGTTAATTCATAAGTATTTTATTTTTGGGGGGGCTACTGCACATGGGATCATTTTCTTGATTTTGCCTTCTGTTTGTGTATTGTTGGCGTACAAGAAGGCTACTAACTTCTGAAGGTTAATTTTGTATCCTGCTACTTTGCTAAAGTGGTTTATTAATTCTAGGAGTTTGGGAGTGGAGTTTATTGGGTCAGTCAAGTAGAGGATCATGTCATCTCTGATGAGGGATAGTTTAATTTCTTCTTTCCCCATGTGGATCCCTTTGATGTCCTTCTGTTGCCTTATTGCTCTGGCTAAGGGTTCCAGCCCAATATTGAAGAGAAGTGGAGAGAGTGGACAACCCTGTCTGGTTACTGATTTTAAGGTAAATGGTTCCAGTCTTTCTCTATTTAGTATAATACTGGTTGTAGGTTTGTCATTTATGGCTTTAATTATTTTAAGGAATGTACCTCTTATTCCTATTTTTTCTAGTGCTTTCAACATGAATGATGCTATATTTTGTCAAATGCCTTCTGTCACTTTCTTGTTCTTTGATCTTGGGCAAGTTGCTTAAATGAAGTTGCACTTCTGTTGAGAGAAGGATGCTTTCTATTTGACTGTTCATAAAGGTGAGGGGCACAGCTACCAGCTGTGAACCAACTGTGATGTGCTAGTAACTCAGTAACCCATTCACATGACAGCCATGTCCACTTCACCTTCACAGCAGAAAGCCAGGACCAGCTATGAGACTTGTGGCATCAGCTCCTGGAATCAAAGTTTAAAAAACAAATCAAATAGCTTAGTAGTCCTTCTAAGGCCCTCACTTTGTTCAACAATAAAATTTAATGAATCACTGTACATTAGCAACCCAATGAGTACACAGTGGACGTTAGGAACAGAGAGAAGGTACCTTGTGTATGGGAAGAAGGCAGAGTGTACAATGACCTTCATTGATTGGTGGATGGATCCCTTCATTTATTCCCTCAGGCCTGTGTGCTGTCATTCAACCCATACATACAAAGCCCTACCTGGCCGGGCTCAGTAACTAAGGCTGCATCTGATGGGCCCAGGACAGATAGAGAGAGTAGGAGCTTTGGGGGATGAAGGAGGGTGAGACCAAGGGAATTTGGTGGCCATCTGGGAGAGGAGAGGTGGGGCCAGGTTTTATGGGATTGACAGATGAGAAGATGGAGCGACCCAGAGTAGGCATCCTTGGGAGCTGAGCAAGAAGTAAGGAGACATTCTATCTGAAAGATATTAACTTAAGATACAGGGCTTCTCAGGAGGCAGGTATCAGTGGTATGGCCAGCTTCAGGACTCTCTCTATATCCCAGCTGTCTCCATGAAGCTGGAACCTCTTATTTCCAAATTCTCGGGGTCCAACTGTCTCTTCTTTCCACCTTTCTTTCTTCTCTTTTTCCTTAGCTGATCTCTGTAACCCAGTGCTCTCTCTGACTCCCTGCACTGAGGCAAATGCAATCTTCTTACCCTCTTTCTTCTTAAAAACCTAATGGATTAGCACAGCAGAGTCTGCCCTCCAGCTTTCCTCTAGCTCCTGTTCCAAGTTTTTCTTACTGTCAGACTCTGTGTGTTGGGGCTCTATTATACCCTTGCCCTTTCTCCCCTTCTGCTAAATTCTTGTTGTGTTTTATCATCTTTGGGATCCAGATTTGCTGCACCCTATCTCTGTAATCTCTAGTAAGCTTGCACTATTTTGCTCTTGGTAATGGTGCCAGTCTCTTATCTACTATCTTCTTGCCAGGTTCTTAATTGGCTATCCCACAAGTGGCCTCATGCTGCTCTAAGCTCCACTCATGCTTTTCTCTCTATATATCACTGCACCCCTCTGTGACCAAGTGAACAGTCCCTCTCCCTAATAAATCGGGACTCCCTCAGCTGGGCAATAGCCGTCTATCTTAGGACAGTCACGATACAGAGAAATGAAGTAGACTGGCAGACCTGAGAAAGGTAAGAGCTTACCTAGTTCTCAGATCCCTGCAGTCCACACCATTCACTTGACTCACCCTTCTTGATCCAGAGTTCCAAGAGCTGGTGCCTCTCCCAGTGCCAATATCTTCTCTCAGGTCATGAGGGAGAAAGGGATAATGGTTAGTTACTAGCCCCTGAAAAAATGAAATATTACGTTACAAACATATGTTTTGTCCTAGTCAGACAGATTAATTGAGAGAATGTTGGACAATGTTGGAATGATTTTTTTGTCTCTTCTGGGGCTTGAACTCACAGCCTGGGTGCTGTCCCTGACATCTTTTGCACAAGGCTAGTGCTCTACCACTTGAACCACAGTGACACTTCAGGCTTTCTAGTGGTTAATTGGAGATAAAAGTCTCTCAGATTTTTTTTACCCTGGCTGGCTTTGAACCATGGTCCTCAGATCTCAGCCTCCTGAGCAACTAGGATTACAGGTGTGATCTACCAGTGCCTGGCAATGTAGAGTTTTTTCATTTGGTAGAGAAGAGGGATAGAGTGGCATATAAGATGCTTCTGGGGAGAGGAAGAAAGAAGAGGTAGTTGGAGCTATCTGTGGTGCAGGGGTAGGGAGCCCAAACAGCAGGGCTTGGCCTGAGAAAGACAGGTGGGAAAGGCTGGTCCAAGCCATGGAGAACTTTGAGGGTTGTGCTAATGGCTGATTCTCTTTTGAGAACCATTGGGTGTGGAGCCATTGAAGGGTTTAAGGACACCTCTGCATTTAGAAACCAGCTTCAGGCAGGAGCCCAGAGAAAGGGCTTCCAATGGCATGGACCATCAGTGAGGTGCTTCCCGAGGAGCTGGGCAGGAGGGCTGGGCATTGGTGAGGAGCTTCCCTAGGAGATGGTAGGAGAGCTGGTAGATTAGGTGACAGGGAGGTGGAGAAAGGAAGATGGATTCAACAGGCCTCTGAACATGGGGCTGAAGGAAGAGATAGGTGAGTTCAGCTTGCTCACCTGGCTCCAGAGTCTGTTTCTGTGGTACATAACGGAAGACGTGGGACAAGGAAGAGATTTCAGGAAGCCCAGGGGGCCATTAAGCTTGAAAGACCTTCAAAATGTCATCCAAATGTGTACCAGCTTTTGGATGCCGAGTTCCAGGGCTCAGAAAGAGCTTGTGGGTGTGGCTGTCAAAGTGAAGCTCGCCAGCCTGAGGGGTCTCAGAGGCATGGGAATGACCAAGATTTTTAGGAAGAAAAATAGACAAAAACAGAAGATGAAACGATGGGACTGATGCCAAAACAACACACTTGGAAATGGCAATGAATCTATCCACAGACATAAAAGACACTGCCAGGCAGTAGGCGGAGATCCAGGGAGGGGTGTCTGGTGGAACTACAGTAGGTGGAACGGGATGGGCCTGTAGGGATCCATGGGCCATCTCTACTACTGCCGAGAACTCCAGAGAAGACTCCTGAAATGTAGAGGTTAGCTCACAGTGGTGTATTCATGGATAATAACTATGTCTTGTTGGAGAGGCGGGACAGGAAACCAGACTGGAGTGAGTCTCCTCCTAAGGTTATTTCCAGTTTCTGTATCCTGTGGTTGTATTATGTGGATTCATAATAGTGCTTACACAGGAGGAAGCATTTTATAAACACACATGCATTTGCACACACCACACATACACACACATACACACACACGCGTGCGCACGTGTCTTTATGTGTATTTAGGAGCTCTGCAATTCAAGTCCAGGATGTCTCCTTGAACTAAATATATCTTCTGTAAAGGCTGCAACTTCCCCAGATGTTCAACTACTCCCTAGACCCTATCGTATTTCACACTGGAAAGCTTGACTTCATTTTCCTTAGGCTCATATATGGAAGAACCATTTTGTTCCATGGAGCAGCAAGCCCACAAAATCCTTTTTCCATGACATTTCTGGCTGAAAGCTTGCCTGCTCTTCCCCTCAAGTCTAAGCTGTGGTCTGTGAACTGTGCTGAGCTGAACCGTACCCTCCCATTGCAGGAAGTTAACCCTCTTCCAAGCACACAGGAGGTGTCTGGCTGGTATTCATTTAGACTTGCCCAGTGTGCAGATGAGGGGTTTTCATTTGTAGAGCTTTGGCTGGATCTGCTGGTCACTGGGGAATAGAATCCCACCATATCCTTCTACCACAGCCTGAAACTCATTTAACTTTCTAGTAGATTTCCCCTCACTCTTCCCCTGCCCAAGCCTCCCATGTCTAAAACATTCCAGACTACTCCCACCTCTTCCAATCTCCAGCTCCACCGCTGGCTCTGTCTGCACCCTTGCAGCGCTCCCACTGTCTATTGCCATTCTGCTATTGTTAACAACTAGAATGACATTCTGTTGCCTCAGTTTCCTCCTTAGTCACATGAGGTGACCTAAGGAGGTCAGTGATTTTTGAACGTGTCTGTGCACCAGACTCTACAGACATTAAGTCCCAAATGCCATCTAGGCCTCCGTGGGACATCATCAAGTTACAGTCAAGCTCTGTGTTTCCACATCATCTAAGTACCCTGGTTTGGGAACCACACACAAGAGGATCCCTCGGGTCATCTTGACAAGGGGAAAGTCTGAAGGGAGGCTGGGGTTCCAGTCCACTCTATTCCAGCGCACAGGTTTGGCTCTGGGTGGCCACACTGGCCTCTCTCACTCTCGCATCTCCTCTCTGTGGCTGTGCAGGGCCCACCATCTGTGGACTTCTGAGCTCTCCTGATGTCCTGCTTTGCCACATCAGTGACTGGAGGGCTGCCTCTGACACCGAGGCCCAAACTACGTGTCCTGGGGTGACATACGACCAGGGGAGCCACCGAGTGACCCTGAGCATGGGAGGCCAGGAGTTCATGAAGAGTAAGTCTCGACTTTTTTATGGTATGCTATTTTCCCCATTGGCAAGGCCCTCTGCTAACCTCTCAGTTGCCCCCACTGCCTCCTGAGGAATTCATGCTCTGGAAGGAAAATGGCACCGTTCGTGGGCCCCAGCAGCTGCCGTGGAAAGGAACAGGGTGTCCGTGGGGTGCGTCTACACATCTCACAGGCTCACTTGGGAGCCTCAAGTCGCTGCCAGCTGGGTGATCCAGGCTGGCCATGGCCAGGAGGCCGGCCTGTTTTCTACAGGTCTCATTCACCTTGGGCTGAGAATACATTCTGGCAAGCAGCAGAAGTGGAACAGAGCAAGGCTGAGGCTGGGTCCTGACAGGTCACCATTCCTGCCTCCTTCGCATGCCTTAGGAGAAAGACAAAGGGTGGGGGAAAAACTCTGGTCCTAGAGTGGGAGGAGCTGCAAGGATGAAGGATGAGCCCAAATGCATGAACCCACCCCCAAACCAGCATCCCCAGGCATTTCTCCCTGGCAGTGAGGAAACTCCAGGTGATTTTGCTGCAATGCATATTCTAATTGCTAGACACAGTATTCAAGGCCATGTTTTATGAAGTCAGTGAACAGAAAAGATCATGGAGCTTTCTCCTTCCTCTGCTGACTTATTTTGCAGACATATAAACCTTGGCCTAGAAAGTTGGTGATCCTCTGTCCCACCCACTCCTTAATTCACAGTTGGGGAAGGGGGATAACTGAACTCCTGTAGCTCTAACTGCCTCTCTTAGATGAGCCTATCAGGAGGAAGGGTGCCCCTCTCTGTCCTGATGTCTTGGGGGACATCCAGCAAGATGAACATCATGAAATGTTTACCTTCTGTCTGGACACATAGGTCTTCAGGCCTTGGTGACCCTAGGGTCAGAAATCTGTGTTCTGATGAGCAATCTCAGTGATGTTTACCTCTGTAACATAATGCCCACAAGTAGTGTCCTTCAAGCCAAGGGTTGGGTCACTGAGAATGCAGTCCAGGGCCTTGGCTCCCATCTTCCAGTTCCAGGAGAGCTGAGGGACTTATTCCTCTCTCCTCTTCTCTGCTCTGTCTGAACCCTGGAACCTGAATTCCACACTCAGGGCCAAGCTTCTTTTCCACCTTCTCAGTCAGTCAGATGGGTGGCATGGAGGCCCCTGGGGGACCAGACTGGAGGCTTTGTCTCTCTAGAACTCCTGAGCCTCTTGTCACTATAGAATGTGCCAGGGGCTGGCAGAGGAAGATGCTGAGACCCCATGCAGCTCTGATGGCGAGAGACTCTTGGTCCCCTTCTCCAGGAGGCTTCTTGAGGACCCGCAGAGATCCTGGCTTCCTCCTCTCAGAGCTTCTTTCCGTAGACCTCCTGCACTTAGGCCATGTCCTTGGCTGTGCAGACCTTTTAGGTCTGCATGTCGTATGGTGTTGAGTCCTGCCTTTGAGCAGGACTTGTACAAGTCGGGGCGTCTCCTCAGATTTGAGTCTTTGTTTGACAAGTGGAGTGATAACAGTGCTGACCACCATGACAGGAAGGCGGAGGGTGGCGGTGACAGTGCTCACAGAGCTGTCTCATGGGGCTTTTCTGCCAGCTCACTGTGAGTCAGGCACTGTGACCGTTTGCATGCCAGAGACTGCTTCACTGTCCTCGTTTTGCAGTTGAAGAAACGGAGGTGCATGGCAGTTAAGAGACTCCATGGGCTTTCTGAGCTGGCATGTGGGAGGGTGGGGTCTGCAAATTGTCCTGTGGGCTACAGTGGTGGTACTTGGCTATTCCTGGGGCAATTACCAATTCTTAGCACAGCGCTTGACCCACAGTGCTATTAGTTTTAGTATGTGTTATTCTTTGCTAATTTTTAAGGACTGGACAATGCCTTATTAACTTGTGCGTTCATACCACAGCACATAAAACCTGGCATAGAAAACATACATGATATGTGGCAGAATCATTCCCGAAGCCTGGAAAAAATATTGCAGAATCTGGTGGCATTCACCCAAGCCTAAATAGTTCCTTTTGTAGTAAATACGATCCAATTGCTTATTTACATGATGGCTACTAAACATATGGCATTCATTACCCTGTGAGGTAGTCCAGGGCTGAAGCAAGAATTTCAGGAAAGACATATGATAGATTTGTGGGCAGTGAATCAGTGTGACTTGCTTAAGTTAGAACGGGCGCTGGGTATGTGCTTGAGGAATGAGAAATGTGCCCTTGCCTGTCATTCCAAGAAAGAGGGATGACTAACTGGCATTCAAAGTCTCTGGAGGTTGTTAGGGCTCTAGGTATATGTGCTGGTATTCTGAAAGCAGGGTTAGGAAGAATGTCTTGTGATGGGCATATCCTAGGTGGTATTTACAGTTGCATGCTGCTTTATACAATCAGAAAGCTACCTTGGTTCTTGGTTGAAGAGACCTTGTTTTCCATAATAAGAAGTCAATACTTAAATATAGATCAACCAGAAAAAATGAAGAGTGGCTTCAATTTTTATTAAATTGAGAATGGCTGATAGATACACCTTCTTAAGAGCAAGTATTGCCAAAAGGGCTTTGTTTCCTTGAAGCCAGCCTGTAGCTCCTTAAGTGCACTTCCGCATTCTGTCACAGGTGACTTCTCACAACAGTCCCTTTGGTGCTTTGAACTGACCCACCTGAAGGCTAACCAGCTCTGATTTTGTACCAGAAGGGTTAGACTAAAGCTCCATAAGAGTTTTGTTGGACTCCACGTGGGAAGCATTTCTCAGGCTAACAAGGCTTTTGGGGAAAGGGGAAGATGGGTGATTTGGTGATGATGGATGCCCAGTGAGAACCAAGAGCATGCAAGCTTCTAACAGTCACACTCTTCCTTTTTAGATCTGACTGACCTGGAAGGAATTCAAGGCATTGCTACCAGTTTCCATCAAATTTATCTCTGGAAAGGTGAACCCATGGAAAGAGCAATAGAGTTGCGGGGCGGGAGTGGGGGGGACTCTGGCTCTGAGATTGAGATCTGCCATTATTCACAGGGCACTCAGCCATCACAAAGTGCTCCCAGGACTCCGTGCCCCATCACACCAGATACACACTCTCAAAGGAAACTATGAGAAAGGATGGAGGGCTGGGAAATGAAGTTCATGTGTTAAAGAGCAGGAGCTAGGAGGCAACCTCCAAGTACAGAAGGTATCTGTTAGGGTGACCTGAAGCCCAGGGCCGGTGGAAAAGGATGCTATGGAATTTTGCTAATATTTTTCAAATTCCAACATTTTTGCCAACAACTTGAAGGATTTAGGATAATTTTCTTTACTTCTTTGAGTCTCTGATTCTTCAAGCATAGAAGCCTCATTTTTTTTACTAGTCCTGAGGCTTGAACTCAAGGTCTGAACACTGTCCCTGGGCTTTCTCAAGGCCCATGCTCTACAACTTGAGCCACAGCACCACATTTGGCTTTTTCTATGCAAGTAGTACCAGGGAATAGAACCTGTGTCTTCATGCATGCTAGGCAAGCACTCTACCACTAGGCCAAACTCCTGCCCCCCACGAGCCTCATGTCTTATGTCACAGGTCTTATAACCAATGTTTATAAGCATTTCATCTACTGTAGAGAATTATCTGTAAATAATGGTAGCGTTATAGACAGACATAAATAGTTCTGTTACTGAGTAGTTGGCTGATGTTTGGAGCCAGGCTATGAGGTACATACTGGGTCCCTTCTGGTCTCATATCTGGTTCTGTGGGCCATGTGTGTTTCCTAAATTGCTTGTATCATCTTTCATTAAAAAAATTACCTGGGGGAGGGAAATGGGAACAAACATATGAGAAGGGGTAGCAATAATTGTTAAGTAATGTACCTTCTATCTGGCCAATATAATGTAACCCTTCTATTAATGACAATAAAAAATTAAAAAAATAGCACTCCTTTTTTTTATATCACCAGTGTTTGTCTTTTATCCTCCTTAGATTCTGACATGGGGTCTCGGCCTGAGTCTGTGGGATGTAGAAGAGACCTGGTACCAAGAGAAGACTCTCCAGCAGAAACAGGTATCAACTGACTGCACTATGGGTATGCAAACAGCAAGCTGGCATTACCAGCATCTGTGAGTTGCTGGAGTGTTTGCTGAGGAAGTTGTGTGAGGCAGCATGCATGTACACTGTGCTTCACTACTGAGGATAATGAGGAGCTTAAGAAGAGACGTAGGCTAGAGACCACAGCATGAGAAACAGTAGGAGAGATCAGGGGAATAGTTCAGCTGTGATGTTCAGATTTGGCACTGGGAAGAACAGATATCGATCTTCAAGGATGAAAGTGGCCAGTGGCCTAGGGCTTGGACTTCTAGTTGGCTTCAACAGTCAAAGGAGCATCGTTGGTCCAAACTTACAGTGAGGTGGACCTGACTCCACAGCTCCTTTGATAAAAGGCTTCTGTGGTTGTTACAGAGGAAAAGACCACCAGCCAGCTTCTCGGGTTTCTTCTAAACCAACATGTTTAACTTTTAGGCACGTTGGAATCTTTTAAAGAACCCCTCCTGGTTAGGCTCATGGCTTTATTGGTTCGAAACTGGCTCTGCTCTCACTTTACCTGGAATGCTTCTGTCTCTGTCTCCTACTCCCTGTTTTATATTTTCTGCAGAGATGAAGATGAAGGAAGTTGACTCCCTCCTTTTTTCAGGTTTGCTGGCAGATCTTTTCTCGCCTGTGGACACCACCCAGATCACTATCAGTGAAAGCCTATCCCTGCCCAGCCAACAGTACTGGCTCTTCAAACATCTATTTTCAGCTCAGCAGGCAAACCTGTGGTGCCTTTCCCGTAAGTGCCATTAGATTTCATTCTTTCATTCCCTCAGACTTTGGGTCACCATAAACTTTTTTACTTAATAGCTTCTGAGGCACAAGAAACACGAAGCTCAGTGGCATGATTTAAAGGATGCTACACTATTCAAAGAAAGACAATCAGGGATTTTTTGTGTCATTTTATTTTCTACTTTTCTCTCAAAGTGGGTTCCTTCCTTCCTTCCTTCCTTCCTTCCTTCCTTCCTTCCTTCCTCCCATTGTTGAATTTCTTTTTTAGGCTTTCTACTTTATTTTTTAAGTTCAAAACAAGACAGAATCAGTAGTGTTTCTTTCTTGTCTTCAAGCACTCACCAGTTTCATCCCCAAAGACTGTTGTAGATGGTAAATTGGGAATCAGTCTGTGCAGTCCAGGGTATCACCAAGTTTAAGATTTTTGCCTCACTCCACTTTGGCTGTGTTTTTCAGGACCATAGAGCCCCTTCCTCCCTAGACAGCAGAATTGCAGTATTCGGAGCCTTCCAAACAGGACAAGTACTATTATCCTGGGCCTCTAGCCTAAGAAGGGTCCCTACCAGACATTTTACTTAGAGGACCCCACTACTTAATGAATAATTGCAAAAGACTAAATACCAACTTTTCTCTTGCTTATAGGATGCATCCAGGAGTCCACTTTCTGCCAGCTGGCAGAGATAACAGAGAGTGGTCCCTTGCACTTTTCCTGCTCTCTCTATCCAGAGGCCCAGGTGTGTGATGAGCTCTTGGAGTCCAACACCAGTGGCTGCAGCCTGATACTGCGCCAGCAGCCAGATGTTCTGTTCCGGAAGAAAGGTGATCTACACAAAGCTTCTGCTTCTATTGACTTCAATTAGTTTTACAGGGGGATTTCATTTTATTTTTTCATTCTTATTTGTTTTTGTGTAGGTTACAGGGCTTGCACTCAGTGCATAAATGCTATCCTTGAACTTTTTCATTCAGGGCAAGTGCTCTACCACTCTGAGCCACAGCTCCACTTTCAGTATTCTAGTGATGAATTGGAGACAAGAGTCTCACAGAGTTTCCTGCCTGGGCTGGCTTTGAAGCACAGAATTTGGATCTCAGCTTCCTGATTAGCTAGGATTACAGCTGTGAACCACCAGCACCCGGCATGGAGATTTCGTTTTAACAAGCTCATTTATGTATATATACAATGCTTCTTGATCATAATCATTTCTTTAGGATTCTTCTTTCCCTCTCTCTTCTCCTGCAGTTAGTTCATCAAGTTACCTTGTTCCATTTCACACATATGTAAAATATTTAATCTATATGTACCTCCTCTTGTATCTGCTCCCCTCCCAATAATGGCTATACTACAGACAAGACATGTTTGAATTCTTAAATGCATGTGCTTGCTCAAGGGTGTTTCTTCATGGTATCACACACATGCATATACTATACTTTAGTCAGGTCAGATTAATCATACATACATGTGTGGATCTATAGATACACATGCATTTATATTGCATATATACATGATACAGATATCATATATAATATATACATAGCCACATGTATAATATATACAGACATATGCTTACATATATATTGATATTTTATATCTAACATCTACATAAAAAGAAAAATACCTGGCACTTGTCTCTCAAAGTCCGGTTTATTTCACTATGACAGTGCATCAGTTTCTTCACAAATGGCCTCATCTCATTCCTCTTTATAGCCAAATAAGATTACATTTTGTAAATCCTCCACATTTTCCTATCTTTTCATCACTTGTAGGACATCTGTGCTTATAACTTGGCTATTTTGAATAATGCTGGAACAAACATGAATGTGAAAGCACCTCTGATAAATCTAACTTATCCCTGTGGATAAATGCTTAATAGTGTTATTCCTGGATCTTATGTTGTTCTAATAGGGCTTTTTTTTCTGCTGCTTTGTGGTATTGCCATATTGATTTCCATAGTGTATGTACAAGTTTATAGTCCCCCACATGATATATTCTGATTCTTCTCTACCTACCTATTTGCCATCATTGTGGTTGCTTGTATTCTCAATACTAAGCATTCTCCCTGGAGTGGGGTGGTTCTCGCTGCCATTTTAATGTGATTTTTGTTATAGCCAGAGACTTTGGCAATTTGTACTTCCTTTGAAAATTATCTGCTCAGTTCATTTGCCCATTTATCAAATGAATTCTTCAATCTTGGAGGGGTTAATAGTTTAGCTACTTATATATTCTGGTTAGTCTTTAGTCAGATGTGTAGCTGATGAAGACATTCTCCCATTCCATGAACTGTCTTTTCAGCTTAGTGACTACTTCCTTTGCTGTGCAGAAACTTTTTTAGTTCAGTTTAATCTTCCCTTTAGTTCAGTTCATGATCCTCTCTGCCATTTTCTGAGCCCCTGGGAGTTATATTCAGCAAGGTCTTGCATATGGAATAAGTTCTAATATTTCCCATACTCTAGCAGTTTCTAGATTTCAGATCTTATACTTGGGTCTTTGATACATTTTACATTGATGTTAATGCAGGGTGAGGGAAAAGAATCCAGTTTCAGGATAGTACGTGTAGATACTCAGTTTTCTCAACACCATTTGTAGAAGAGACTGTCTTTCTCCAACATATATTTTGGCTCCTTTGTCAAAAATCACATGACTATATGTATGTAGTATGAACGTTTTGGGGTCTTGTCTGTTCCTTCTTTCTTATGAACTGAATTTCTAATGCATTGACTGCTCCATGGTGTCATAAACACCAAGATGAATTTGAGTTTTTAAAAACAACAACAATATGCTCTTTTTAGGCATGTGATGCCACTTGGAACCACATGGGATGATCTTGGAGACGGGCCTATTCTGACCTCACCCCAGAGAGCCACAGCTGAATCACAGGCCCACTAGCTCTCCACATGACACAGGGAACCTCAGGGAATCTGCACACCATCAGAATTGATATTTCTCTTCAAGGACACCAAAGATACCACATTTAGGCATTTCCTTTCATTTCTTTCCCATCTTTCCTGCTGAGGTACTTAAGGTCTGGCAGCCTTTAGATTCCCATTCTTATGTAAAGGAAGGCCACAGGAAAACTGAGAAGCTCTGTTTAAGGGAGCTTGCTGTCTGCATGTCTTCTTTTTGCTAATCTCATTGGCTACCCTCTGGAGTTCTGGTTCTTCCTCCAGAGGAAATTGCAGTTCCTAGCCAGGCACATTCACCTGGCTGCTTGTGAGTCATGAACCAAAGAAGGCTGCAAGGTAGATGAGTCTTAGGGCCCCTATCTAACTGGGTACTTGTTCCTTCCTCTTCCTTGGAGTACCCAGGAGATGCTTTCTTTTATCTACTCCTATCTTTCTGTCAGGAAAGCATTCGTCAGTGATGGGAAGCACCACTGAGGCCATCCTGCTGAAAGAGAATGGTCTTAGGTCCTCCCTGTGTTTTAGGCAACCTTCACCCCTGGTGCTACCACACTTGAACTCTCGGAGAATGCAGAGGCTTATAAACTTTATTCTTTGTTCTTTACCCTGAAAAGTAGTCTGTGTGTTTGTGTCTATGGAGCCATGTTTTATTCTTTAGTATGCTTTCCAGCTCCTGAAATTGTGTCACTCAGTCCCCTCTCTCACTCACTTTCTTTATCCTCCTGGGTTCTTCTCTTTATAAAAATCCCTTGACTGCTATTTTAGTGAGATTTGGGGTTGGAGATGAGAGTAAATATGTGAATTTAATATACCATCTGTCATGGGAACTGTTAGTTTGGATTTTACTACATCTTCTTATTTTCACAGGAATTATACATTTCTCTCTAAATAAACACTATTATTTCTTTCTTCTTCTGTATAGTTTTACTGAAGGAGAGAGTGAAGAGCTTTTACACTCGTCTGCCATTCCAAAGGCTGAGGGGTATTTCTATTAGAAACAAAATACCCATGTTTGAGAAACCCATTTCCAATGGGTAAGTGACCTTTGTCCTAAAATCTGATATAGGATGTTTTGTCTTGAAATTTTTGCTGGACTTGACCATGTTGATAGTCAAAATGGAAATGAAAGACCTGGAATCAGCCTAACTTTGGTGCTTAGGTTGGGTAAGGGATAGCTTGTTTAGTCTGATTCAGGGAAGAGTGATTAACTGGGGAAATTCATGACCAGAGCTAGACCTTAAAAGTATTTATTATGAAGACTCAATGGCCTCCACAGAAAAAGTGGTTCCATAAGAGGTAATAGGAGAAACGCTGTAGCACAGTAAAAATATAGCCTGAAGCTAATGGATCTAAAAGGTAATAAGGAGGTAACTATATCTCAAATTCTTGGCTAAAGGCTAAGTGCTAATGGCTTACACCTATAATCCTAGATGTCTAGCAGAGTGACCAAAGTTCAGAGCCTCTTCTCCCCCAGGAGACCCTGGGCTGAGGAGAATCCCTCACACCCTCTCTTTCTCTTCTGACCCCAGGTTCTTTGAATGTGAACGGCTGTGTGATGCAGACCCATGCTGTGCTGGCTTTGGCTTCCTAAACGTTTCCCAGTCGAAAGGTAATCATGGCAGCCATATCCTCTTTCCTAGATATAGCACTTACAGTCTAGAAAACACACTCCCGTCTGTGATCTGTCTCGTCGTCGTCAGCCTCTCCTCAAGGAGAAGGGGAGGGGAGGACTTAGGGAGGCTCATGGCTCACTCACATGCAACTGGAATAGAGCTCCAGGTCCATGACCTGCTGATCCCATAGCCCTCCAGTGCTTTCCTTAGCTCTTTGCTCTTTGCTGTTCATCTTTCAGGCTCTGGCCAAGTGGCATGAGTCTTTTTTTTCTTTGCCAGTCCTGGGGCTTGAACTCAGGGCCTGAGCACTGTCCTTGAGCTTTTTCCTTAAGGCTAGCACTCTGCCACTTGAGCCAGAGCACCATTTCCGGCTTGTTCTATGTGTGTGGTACCGAGGAATTGAACCCAGGTCTTTATGCATGCTAGGCAAGCACTCTACCACTAGGCTAACCTCCCGGCTCTGGTGGCATGAACTTTGAATGCAACTCTACATGATCTGTGTTTAACACTTGGTTCAGTCAATTATCAGTGGTAAAGCTCAGAAGAGATCATTTATAACCTCTCTCAACATTACTTTCTGACAGGAAATTGAATAAGAACTCACATCTTACCATTATCAGAGGTACCAAGTGATGTAGGGCAAACAGCCCAAGCAAAGCTTTGCTTCAGTATGTGGCAGACAGATGCTCAGTTGGTATCGGGTGCTTGCATTCCCTGAGCCAAGTCTCCCTCTGGGGCTGAGATCCTACCTGGAATGCAGTGTTGAACCTCACGTGTCTGTGAATCAGTTTGCGGAATTCCCTTTGCCTATGAGGCTCACCTTCTTAGTCTTGGCTGTGTCTTTCTCTAGGGGGAGAAGTGACGTGCCTAACTCTGAACAGCCTGGGGATCCAGACATGCAGTGAGGAAAATGGGGCAGCCTGGAGAATTCTGGACTGTGGGTCCCTGGACATTGAGGCCCGCACCTATCCCTTCGGATGGTATCAGAAGCCTGGTAAGCACCTGCTCCTAACAGCTACACAGGCATCTTAGTGGACTGTGCTTCTCTGTCTTGCATTAGGACACCAGCTTTGATTTGGGATGTAGATTTTTCCGCCTACATTGGATGCCAGCCAGAGAAGCCGTATTTTATTTCACAGGAGCAAACAAGAAATGCAAAAGGGATCTGCTCATTGACTCAAAGGAAAGATGACCAATTTCACTGGTTTAAGTAAAGATAGATCTGGATGGCCTCCCCTGGGTTACTTAGCATGAAAAAATAGCCAACTTCTTCAGTGTGCCAGACATCACTGGTGTGTTCCATATGAGCTCATTACAGTGTTCAAGGGAAAAGGTGTGGCCTGACATGGATTATGAGACCATGCACTATCAGAGATGGGGTGGGAGAAACTTGATTTATAGTCCCAACATATCTAGATAAACTGGGGAGGACAGGTTCCCTGAAGTATAGTTAAGTTCTTATTGTTAGGCCAGAAAAATCATCATGGGTCCACTCAGCCAGGTTCCTGGGGTCTTTCCACCTTCTTCATTAATCAGGATAGCATGTGGTAATCTCAGGGAAGAAGAGGAGTGCTCTAGGTGTATTGGCAATGTACATCCGGTTAGGATATCAGCACCAAGGCTCAGGGGAGGCCTGAAGGCAGGTGTACTTAAGGTACAAAGGTATGTATGTATTCTGGCACCTTCCCAGAGTGCCATCTTAATCAATCAGGGAAGGAAGGAATGCCCCTTGAGCTGTGAAGCAATATAATTAAAGTCACACAGAGAAACAGTTGCATCTCCTAAATGTTGCTGTCTACTGTAGACTTTCAGAATACTGAGACATCAACAGTCATGAGTCTCATTGCCTCTTACCTTCTGTGTGTTTGTGGTAACCAATGCACAACCACATGCACACTAGGTAAGACTGGACATCTGCCTGTAGCCTAGCAGCAAGGTCACAAAGGAATCCCAGATGCCAAGAGGTGAAATCCTCATCTCAGGAAGAGTCAGAGTCAGAGGCTGCCATCTTAGGAGAGTTAAAAGGCTGATGTGCCTTAAATCTGCCTCAGTATAGTGTTTCTACTTTTTTTCTGGATTTCTTTGTGTTATACCTTGTCACATTACCAGTGGGTCTGTCAATATGGAGTCTGATTGGCTTTCTGGATCTGGGTCACTGTTGTCCTCACACATCCTTTCAAACAAAGGATGGATTTTTGCCAGATGGCCCTTCCAAGGCAGATGTCCATCCTTTGTGAAATGTTTGTGATCAAAGGAGTCATTTTACCAAATGTTTTCTTCCAGTGATTAAATTATCTCTCTTTTTAATAATTCACTAAATGTTGCAGCTTAGGGAGGCAGTGTGAAGCTTTAACAAGTAGAGTTTGTGTTATTTTAAACACAGCATTTATTAATACAATGATAAATATCTCCGGATTTTTGGTCCCTGTTTCCTATGCCTCATTTTCCCCTAAACTATTTTACCCTGATCTTTAGGCAAGTGCATGTTAAAATGTCCAACCACTCTGTCGGGCTGATTTCCTCCCAACTCAACTGAAGAAAGTGATGACTCACTAGTAAATCAATTCCTTTGTGGTTTGGCCTCTATCTAGAGCGACATTGGAACCAAAAGTCCAGCTTGGGCTCTAGTCCAGTTCTGGTCCTTGACTTAGCTCAGGAACCTGATCTCATGTTCCTCGACTTCAAGGCAAGATTGTCTAGGCCAGGTGCCTCAGCATCTTGTGGCTTGATCTAAATTCACTCTGTTGGCCTTTTCTTTTCTTTAACATCTTAGGTCATTTTAGGAAAGCCACTGGAGTTATATAATGAAATGGTCTTTGGGGGTTTCTATTTAGGAAGGATGTTTTGTATATAATAGCCTCCTGTCTTTACCTCACAGGCCAGGGAGGAGAGAAGGTGGGACTACAGTTTCAGTCCTGAGAGTCATTCAAGGCCAGATGTGGGTATCCAGGCAACCTCAAACCAGTAGTTAAACCCAGCGAATCCTTGTCTGCCTGTCCTCTGACCTCCTTACCCCTTCAGTCTGGACAATGTCATGCTCCATCTTCATAGGACTTACGGGAGAGTTGGATAGAAAAAAGTTTAAGCAGTCACTCCTAGAAGTGGAATAAAAATCAGATCAGAGTGTTACAACATCTTGAAGAACTCAAGGTGTTCCTTGTCCAGCTGCTCTGCTTCCTTTCATCTGCTTGCCCAGACCACTCACATTTCCAGAACCTACTCTGTGGGATCAGACTGGGGACTGAGGAGCTTTGACCAGAAATCAAAGGGTAGAGAATGAAAATTTAGGTGGGCTTTTGTTTTTCCAGCTGCTTTAGTGTTAGCTGGGTCACCGCCAACTGCTTGAGTGTTAATCCCTGTTTGTGGGGCTCTTACTTTATGACTAGATGCCAAGAACCTTGCCCTCATGGCCTTGGCATGAAACAGGCTTGAAACAGATTGAAATCCTGGCTTAAGGTTGCACAGCTGGTTAAGGACAGAGTTTGGTTTCAGACCCAGTTCATTGTGATTCGAAATTACTATGGCATATGGCTGAGTGTGGATGAGACTTGGATGTCCACCAGATACTCACAGTCTAAAGAGGACTCTCTCCCCTTCCAGCCATGTCCCTGGATAGGAAACAACCATGGCATTCTAGTGTGAGTAGTTCTATGCCCCATGTCAGCATAGTAGTCACCGCATAGCGGCTCCCCGTATGAACAGGACAAATGCTTTTCTCTTCATCAGCAAGGAGTAGAGAAGTATTAAGACTCTGAGGTACTTCTCCTCCTATAGAGTTGGCCAAGTAAAGGAATTTTATTTAAAGAGACCAAATAAATACACTGGACAACTCCCTCAGCAGGCCATGTTGTCCAGCATATAACAATCTTTTAAGTCAAAGCATCTTTTGAAGTTGGGTTCAGCACACATTTGTAGCACCCTGGATTCTCTTTTCTCTAGCAGATGAAGCTGCACCAGTAGATGTTAGAAAATCCCAGCACATAAACTGATTCTACAGAAACCAGTATATCAGCAGTTGTGACCTAATCCTTTAGAGCCTAGATATGTTCACGAAACAAAGGATACAGCTGAGTCTCCCACTGTCCAGGAGGCAAAGGCACAACCCAGAGGCTCTTCATGGATGCCTGAGTATGGCATTGTGTGAGAGCAATATTATAAAAGCGTAATGGGCAGCATTTACTTAGTGCTAACTGTGTTTAAACATTGTAATACCAACTCCTGTATGCCTCACAAGCCTAAGGTAGTACTATAAAGCCCCTTTTCTATAGACAAAGAGAAGGAAACTGAGAAGAGAGGGGAAATTCGCTTAGGATATGTTGGGAGCCAGAGTGGAATCAAACTGTACCTTGATTTGCATCAGACAATGGCTTTATTGTCTTATTGTTTTCTGGCCTTATTCTGTTTAAATGACCTGAGATTTAACATATGAATGTAACAGCTGGAAGTTCCCTGGTTTCAAGAAGGGATATAAGCCTGGAGTTGAGAATAAACGAGGCGGCAGTTTTTACCTGGGCTGCAGACCTCCCGGACCAGATGTGTTTGTCTCTCTTCTATTTTTTCCAGTCCCTGCCCCCTATTTCAGGAACCCCAATTTGCTGCCAGTAGGCCCCGGCAAGGATACAGCAGGGCAGTCCTGATTTCACTGTGTGTCTAGAGTCCTGTAAAACTTATCATGTCCTGGTGTTCATTTAATTCTTATACCATCTTCATCTTAGCAATGCCAAGATTGAGGGTAGAAATTAGATAATTGTCACACTATACTACTTCTTCATGTCATATTAAGTTCAAATCCAGACCCATCTTTCTTCAAAGTTTAGGTATCTCCTAGCCATTGTTGAGCTTTTATTCTGGACCTAGAGCCAAATGTCAGACATCATAATGCTGTATGTAATCCTGGAAACTACTGTGTGGATGTGGAAACTGAGCTCTAGGCAAGGCCAGGCTTGCAGAATCAGGAGGAGATGATGACAGACCTATGTGTTTGTCATGTGATTCCACTCTGTGGGAAGCGTTCTCCCCTCTGTGGTGATGGCTAAAGCCTGGGGCAGGGGATTGCAGTTTCCTCCCTAAGTCCTCAGGGAGGAGGACATAGAGCCAAGCTCCAGCCCCTCTGAATTAAGGTGTTTAAGTGACTTGAGATCTGAGGACATTTGTTAATTTCAGCATCATCCGGTCTATCCTGGCTGGCAGGTTATTACAGCCTGCCTGCTTCAGAGCCCAGCGTCCCCATGTCATCATCGTTCATCTCTGCTCCCATTTCAGGGTTTGAGGGAGGCGCAGGGTAAAAGGCTGCTTTTCCTTTGTTTCAGTTGCTTCCAGTGATGTTCCCAGCTTCTGCCCTTCGGTTGCGCTGCCACTACTCACTGAGAAGGGTAAGTTGGCCCTATAGTCATCCTCGCAGGAAAGAGCAGCTGCTTTCTCCTCTTTCACCTCCTCCTCCTCCTCCTCCAAAGCTATGCTTTTGTTCCGGGGCTTAGCTCATACAACACTATGATATTCATGGATCCCAGCTCTGTGCTCCATTAGGCGTAGTATGGGAAGGAGACGTGCAGGCAGTGTGTGCCCACTCTTCTGATGAAGGAACTAACCCACAGAAATGGCGCAATGCCCTCAGATAGGTCATTCAACCAGTGTAATATTGCCCCCACTTCTTCCTATACATCCATATAATGGATGCTTCTACTTCCCCAGTCTTAGTGAGACTGGCCCATTCCATATGGAACTGAAAGAGAATCGCTGCTTAGTGCAAAACAGCTGGGCTCCCAATTCCAGGGCCCACTGAGGGTGACAGTGAAGGACAGAGCTCCAGACATGCGCACAGGACCCCAGCTGAGGCTGAGCTTGCTGTATGTAAGTGCTCTAAGCAACTGTGAGCTAGCAGGCATGGTGGGAGGGCCTGGGCTGGCATGGAATGAGATGAAGGGCTGCAGGCTGGCACAGGTCTCCTGCACCAGCCCTTCTTCTCCTTCCCTCTGTCTGGAAACAGACTAAGAAGACTTGTGATAGGATGTCAAACATGTGTCCTTGTGGCCCTCGCTGAACATAGCTCACAGTGTAGGAGGAAGTAAATACCAAGGCTGTGGCTGAAAATATAAAACTATCCTCAAGTCATGCTATCTATCATCTGTTATCCTCATGTAATCGAATAGCTAAATCTGTAGATATTATAGTTGATTTGTGTATATTCTTTCCTGGGCAATCTATATCAAATGCCTGCTATACCGTGAGGTAAGTGACATTATCCACATATGGTGAATGACAGGGACAACAGATAAAGCATGTCTGAGTCAAAACAGTAGAAACATCCCCAAACATTTATGGTTTATATATAAAACAAATTCCCTATCTCACCTCTTGCCAACTTCCATTCTCATGCCAGAGGCCACTACTTCTAACATTGCCCATTACCTTTTCTCATTGTGGAATCCATGTTTCTAAATCATACTTGGATCTTCCAGTTCTTTGATTTGTCACGTTTAAAGCTGGCTTATTTCCTTCCAAACTTGGGCTGTTCCATAGGATCTGACAGAGTGATGTTCCTTCTCTATGCCATGGTCAGTACTTTACATTGTTTACTTCCTAATGGCGAAGTGTGTGTAACTGTGACTGTCTTGCAGATTTGGAAACTGAGGTTGGGGAGTGTTGTCAATGCCACCCAACTAGTTCTAATAATAGAGCTGCAACTCAAACTCATTTTGAATCCAGGCTCAGATTCTCCCCATTGGTGAGGTGACTGTCCCCAGGAATCCACCCTGGAAGGGAGATTGATATGTAGGCTGATTTTCTCTTAGCTGGAAATGAGAAGGAGAAGGAAGAGGGTGGGGCCTGGGTTGAGGAGACTATGAAGTTGTGATGCCATCGCAGAGGAAGCCTTGATGGCCCCAGAGGGAGACTGCCTGTGGGCTCAGCAAGATGCACTCTCATCTGCTTAGCTTATAGTACCATAACGCTAGTCTTAATTTTTTCACTCAAAGGCCAGAGTGGGCAGACACCGACTCCAAAAATGTAAGGTCCATATATGTAGAGCCTGTGTGCCTACGTGCATGCACACACAGCATCCACTTTGTGGCTTTTTTATGAGAACACAGTCAGGGGATTGATGCCATGTCAGGCCAGCAAAGCAGGCAGGGCTGACTGGCACAGCACATTTCCTGTCATGGGTGACAGTGCTGAGAAAAGTGCCAAGGTAACAGCTGCAGGGCTCAGAGCAGCTACTGCCACTCCCAGAGCAGCATGAAGCCAAGGCCTCTGTCAGCCACATACTAGAATTGCTGTGCTGGGCAGGTCTGGCCCAGTCACACATCTGGATGTCCCTGGACTCCTGCTCTGCCTTCCAGAGACCTGGATGAAGAGCTGGGTCTAAGGATAAGGGAGCTGGTCCTAGCCTACGGGGTCTCTGCCCATCACAGGTACAGAGGGAGCTAGAAAGAAGATCCAGCAGGATCAGTTATGGCTTTCTCTGCTTCTGCTACTTTTCTGCTTTTTTCACCCACTCATTTATTCAATCATCATTTACTCAGCGTAAGGCATCAGCTTCTGGGATTATGGCAGCAGATAGAGAAAGGCGACGTGATTCCTTCTCTGTTCTGAGTCCGGTCATCCCTTCAAAGGGACTTCTGGACACCTGTTCCACAGAAGTCCTCAGTTGATTTGCTGCCCCTTACACTATGTCTTTATCTATTGAAGGTATCTCTCCAGAAGGGACTTAGCTGACTTGCTCCCCTCTCTAAGCCAAGGCTCCTGAGGGAGCTGATGTTTAGGAACTACTGAATGGCAGCCTGCCCACTCCTGTTTGTTAGATTCTCTGCTCCCAGAGGCAGGATAGTTTGTAATCCATGGTTGCATTCTTCACACTTGGTAAAATGTCTTGGGTACGGTAGATGGTAATAATATTTCATTGATAGATAGTTGCTTTCAAGTTTGTAGATGCAGAATTCTACCTGGATCTAGGCCAGTATTCTCCCTGGATCAAAGCTAATAGTAATTCAGTGATTGTTGAAAAGAGAAATAAAAGAATGAAAATATAAATGAATGGTGGTGGTTATGGATTTTTATGAAATATGTGCAGTAATTAAACATGATAGCACATGGTTGTGATTCTAGCACTGGGGGGGGTGACTAAGGCATGAGGAACTTGTATTCAAGGCCAGCCTGGGCTACATAGAAAGCTTTATCTCAAAATGACAAAAATAAAGGAAAGAAAGAGAAGACAAAGATGAAGACGAAGATGTAGAAGAGGAAGAAGAAGGAGAAGGAGAAGGAGAAGAAGAGAAGGAGGAGGAGGAGGAGAAGGAGAAGGGGAGGAGGAGGAGGAAAAGGAGGAAGAGGGAGAAGAGGAGGAGAAGGAAGAGGAGGAGGGCCACATATGGTATCATGTTAGGCAGCTTGGCTATGAGTCATTTCTTCATTTCTCCTTGGCCTAGTTCTAGGCTCTTTTTGGGTCACAGTTGCCTCCCATGTAGAGATGATGCATACCTCAAAGAACTGGATCTCTGGTCCAGTTGGGATCCCTTTCACAGATACTGGCTGCTGTTGAACATCAAGCATTTTGTGCAACTGTACGTAATGGACCCGATGGTTCTTGATAAATGTTTGCCCCGTGATGATACCTTCAGCTGTTAGTCTCAGAGGCTGGGAAGAGAGGATTTTTTCATAGGTGCTTCTTTCCCAAACAGCTCCAGGTTTGTACTCATTCCATCAAGAAGTTGCTTAATTGAACCTAAGAACAATGCAAGCGAGGACTATATATGCCAATGAAATCTTTCAGTTGGCTTTTTAGTGGAGAATCGATCCACAGTCATTTGATCAGAAGTGACCCCCATCAAAATGGCCTCCATCTATCACCAGCCTCCTGACTCTTTGCTTCCACCCCTGAGCCAGCCATCCATAATGGCTGATGCAAGGCTGAGCATGAGGATGGAAAAGGAGGTTCTTTCTTCCCTCTGCAAGTTAGCTTGACCCAAGATCACCATCATGTAGAAGATGGACTTGGTTTATTATTCCATTCCCTAGGATCAAGCCTGAACCATTTGTCAAATCAAATGGAATTAACCAGGTGACTCACTCTGTTTTCTCAGGAGTATTCATGATTTAACAAGTAAGCAAACCAGGGATTGCACTTCTACTGTTAGAAACTCAGAATAGTTGACAAACATTTAGGAGAACTACTAAACAGGATGTCCATTCTGTCCCCCATAGATCAACAGAGATGTAGATGAAGTACACATGTGAAATTGACCATCCTTAGTTACCATCCATCAGCAGAGATGTAGATGAAATGTTTAGCCCTGTGCCCAGCACAGCCATTGACAACAAGAAAAAGCTGCTCTTGCAATCACTGTGGCTATAGAGGTTTGTAACGTGGATTGCACAGGGTAGCCAGGATCTGACCATCTGAGTCCCGGCCAGCTGTGTATGAGTAAGTTTCCCAAGATGCACTGGCTGCAGCCCACATTGATTGCATGCATGTATTTGAGTCCTCTATTTTTCTGCCTGGCTACCCAGATGGCCTCCAAGAAAGAGGAGTCCCAGTGCTTTCTACGTTCAGGTAGCCTAGGAGAGGCGAGAGAATGCTGTGTAGTACATTCAATTGAAATCAAACTTCTTAGAGAGAAATTAGACAGAGGAGATCTTGTACATCTACTAGCACATTCGGCTGCCATGCACTTCATAATGTTTCATAAGGACCTCAATGGTTAGAGATCCAAGTGAGGTTTTTCTCTTAGTTATAAATTTCCGCAGAGCTGCATTTGAAGTTAGCAGGATAAATGATTGTGCAGCAGCCCACAAAGTTCATAACTCAGCAGATGTAGACCACTGCAGATGTCTCTGGAAACTTCCGTCCTGGATGTGCCGTTACAGAATGGCTTCCCACATTAGCTGAATCCATCTCCCGCAAGAATGAGGCAGTTGGGCAGAGTGGGAACTGGGAAAGGATGGTGTGGACCAAATGTCAGCCTCCCTAGTCACACTCCCCAGAACTCAGAACTCCTTTGAACCCCAGCTCTCTATCCTGAGAATAGTACTGCAGTAATCAGTATGTGGGTTGATGTAGTCGTTAGTTCTTACAGTATAAATGAGAGGGTTTTCTGAGCTGAAACATACCAGATAAAAAGTAGGACACTGTGAAATCGGCAGTCCTTTGTGTGCGTTCTATGTGATTATTTAATTTTATTAATAATTTATTAATTCAGGAATTACTTACGTCTTGTGGTAGGCAAATAATACTTTTATTAATCTGTTTCCAGGCAGTAATGGGATTGGGACACATGGCCTCATTTTTGCTACACTGGCCATCTATTACTTGACCCATACGTCCAGCCCTGCTTTTTACTGGTTATTTTGGAAACGGAGTCTAGTGAACTTTTCTTTCTGGATTGGCCTTGAACCACCATCCTCAAGTTCTCATTTAGGATTAAAGTTATGAGTCCATGACTTTAGCCTGGCTAATTGCATTAATATTTATAGAGATGGGGAAAAAGAATTATGGCTCCAATGCTTAATTAGAAATTTGTTAATTAATTCGGATGTATTTATAGATAATGATATAGTGATATAGTTACTCTTGCCTAGCACACAGTAAGCAGTTAATGAATACCAGCTACAACAGTATTTCTGCTTCTGTTGTTAATATATTTTTGTATGCTCTTATGGTGGGTCTTTGAGAATTAATGAAAGCTGAAGCAGAGGTTTTGATATCAAGGAACTTGTGATTTAATGACAAGATGAGCAAGTTGATTTCAAGGCAGTGCATTCATGGAGCGGCAGACGTTGGGGTCGTGTCAGAAAAGGAACTATCTAAGTGGGGGCAGAAGCCTCCAAGAGACTTAGAGTAGGTAAGATGTCTGCGGCAGATCTGGAAATGATGTGCGTTAGTCCTGTGAAGAAGCTGATTTCAGTTTGTGGGTAAAGCGTGACATCCTCACTTAGGGGGAAAACGTTCTACATCTTGGCAGACTCGGATCTGTCATCAAGTGGGATTTGGGATGGTCGGAGGCAGCCTGTCTAGAGATGAGACTGGAGAGTTAGCGAGAGGCAGCTGGTAGAAGATGGGCTGTGTTCACCCCAGAAAGAGAATTCACTTATAGTGGCAAATCTGACACTTAGACTTGTCCTTTGTCATTTTCTAGATGCACTGAGTGCACTTGCACTGCTTGAGACCACACTGAGGGGTCCGATTTGGGAAGCCTGGTGGCAGGTGGTATTTGCATGCCATGAATGTGGAAGCAACACTGAGTTCCACTTTCTCTGCGCCGGTTTGGATGCCTGGGGCTATCTGTCCGGAGGCACTGAGCACTGAGCATAGGATATGAAGCCTGAGCAAAGTCCAGTCTGGGTATTCTTGGTCCCCAGCGGCACCCTATAGGGATTTGAAGTTGTGAGACCATGAGTGCTACCTGGAGAATGTGCAGAAGGTAGAGCAAGGGCAAAGGCAGATCCCGAAGAAGCACTGTATTGAACGGAGAAGCAGAGAAAAGGAGAAACAAGAGGGGCACTGAGAAGTAGAGGCCATCATGGTGACAGATGATGCCATGGTAACCAGGACAGGAGATGACTGTCACTCAGATCTGTGATTGGACGAACTGAAAACTATTGGATTTTCCTAGGAATCTAGTCTATACAAGATAGAGAACAAAATTGCCAGGTGGACAGAAATTATGGATCCTTCATTAGGGACTGTAGACAACCCATGATTTCATACTGAAAACCATCCCTTCTACTTGTACCAAACGGTACCTGTGTTTTCAGGATCTTCCGTCACTTAGGCTTCAAAGCCCTAGGGAACAACTGATGGGTTAAGGTATTGTTTTTCTAACAAGGAACTTCCTCTGTGCCTTTATGCAAAGAGCTCTGGTTTCACTTGTGGCTTTGTACTGCCATTTTGGTAAATTCCTTGAGGTGTCCTATTCAGAAATATAAACTCACACACAAATAACTTCCCCCTACCCCAATAATAACCATTTAGGATATATAATAGAAAGACATCCATGCTACTTCTTTGTCAGTCATAGGCTTTGAACTCGGGGCCTAGGTGCTACCACCACTGAGTTATTTTTGCTCAAGGCTGGTACTCTAATACTTTGAGCCACAGGTCCACTTCTGGCTTTCTGATGGCTAATTGGAGATAAGAGTATCACAGGCTTTCCTGCCTGGACTAGCTTTGAACCGCAATCTTCAGATCTTAGCCTGCTGAGTAGCTAGGATTATAGGCATGAACCACAAGTGACTGGCCCATGCTAATTTCAATAACATCAAACATTCAATATCAAATTAAAATTCCAAAACAAACTAACGTTTAACTTTGAGACCTTTCCAGGTGATAACCCAAAGGAATGTTCTTGAAAGATGACCAAATAGTTTTAAATTTCATCCCAAACCATAAATAGCCATGTATTTTACAAAGCAAAATGACATGAAAAGAGTATTCACCAGATGTTACAACTAGGTATAAAATGACTAGGTTTAAAAATGTGAAAGTAGATCTAGAATTTTCAAAGAGATGAATGAAACTTAAGTGGTACCCGCATCAAAGCAATTTCATTTGTAATATTAAGTATTTTATAGAATATTTTTTAAATTCCCAGAAATTATATTTTAATAAATAACAATGGTATTATAAACTATAAGCAAAATTTGGGGAACAAATTTGGGGAAAAGAGGGCCAGGAGTTTGATCTAGTAGTAGAGTGCTTGCCTAGCATGCACAAAGACCTGGATTCCATTCCTTGGTACCACATATGTAGAAAAAAGGCAGAAATAGTGCTGTGGTTCAAGTGGTAGAGCTCTAGCCTTGAGAAAGCCCAAGGACAGTGCTCAGACCCTGAGCTCAAGCCCAGGACTGGCAAAAAAAAAAGGAAAGAAAAGTCAATAAACCATCACCTTGCTGTTGAGAATACCTCCCACTTGGTGATCCTAGAGCACCATACCTCACTCAGCTGGAGAGTGGTCCTCTCTAATTGACTCTGGGTCCTACCCCTTCAGGGCCAAGGCTGGCCAACCAAAATCCCCTGGCTAAGCTGATACTGGTTAAGCTAATAGGAGCAAGTGATCACCTGCTTTCCAGACTGTAAGACATGGGTGGTGACAACACCCACCTCATGGGTCATCCTAACTAGGAAACAGAATTTCCTGGAAAATAGTATCTCCCCATGGACTACCACCAGGAGTTCCCAGGCTTCACACGTTTTCCTCTGTGAAGACCTTGTTCTTTGAATGGCCATGAGATGCGTATGGCGCCTTGGATGTTGGTATGTGCAAACAGCAAAGTCTTATCCATGGAAGTCATGTAGCCCAGAACAAAAACCGATGGAAGCATGCCAGCGATTTGACTCCGGGCCCCGAGACAGTGGTGACAGTGATGAACTGGCTCTCATGTCTCATGGAGAAGAAATTTACTCTTCAATTATATTGCTTTCCACCAGACAGCAGCCTAAACATGGAACGTGGTCAAAGTTCTATTTTAAAATGCTAACTGGTCACTTGGGTCCTGAAACCTGTCATCACCTCTCTCCTAAACTGCAGTATTCTCACTAAAAATACACAGCTCAGTGGGATCCTCTGGCAAAAATGCCACTTGTCCTGACTATAAAAATAGCACCATGTGACATTTGCCTAAGAAAATGAGAGACCAGAGCTGCTTGCAGCCCAATTAACTGGGTTCAAGCATGGCAAGACCCAGGTCCTGAGTCTGAAGGTGGAGCTGTGGCTTTGAGGGTGTAGGAAGGGCTTGCACTCTGAACCCTGAAAAACTCGATTTCACTAGTTGACAGCTTCTCTGGCTAAGTCTTTCTTTTTCTTACTCTTAAAAATTAGTAGCACAACAAGTGGCCATGCATTTTTGCCCCATTCCTGTGTTGAAACAATTGAGATACCACCATCACCATCCAATAACTAGGAGGTGACACTGGAAGGTGACAGGAGAGTGGAGACTGCATGATGGCCTTGCCCTTCTAGGAGAGTCAGGAAAGGTCTCACTTTCTCTCTCTGCTTTTCGCCATGTGGGTTGTAGGGAGAAATAAGCATCTACAAACCTGGAACAGGACCCGTGCCCAGACACACTGGCTCCCTTCCTAGGTTCCCAGCTTGTAGCTCCAGAATTGGGAGAAGTCAAAGTTGCTGTTTAAGCCACCAGTGTGTGGAGTCCAGCTACACTGTGAAGCTGGATCTGCCATCGTGGTGAGGGGAGTTATGGTTATTTACCGCTGAAATCATAGTGACGCCTCTACTCTACAGTGCTAATGCTAAAGACTCGCTGAACTCGGAAATTACCAGCTAGCCACATAGTGAAGAGCTCGGGACCATCAAAGAAAAGCCTCTACCACACCAGGGGGAATAGTCTGGAAAGGGCACTTGAGGGCAGAGACTCAGAGGGGCAGAAGGGCCTCAGACTTAGAACCAGGAGTCCTTGTGTGCTCTGAGGTGGACATTTTCTAGCTTCCTCCTGGTAAATGCTCGTATCTTTGGCTTTTTGTTTATGTGGTAGCATTAGAGTCCCTATTCTATGCAACAAGTAGGGAATTGTGGGGCTCAAAGCTGATGCAGTTCTACACCTAAGATTGTCATAACGTAAATTCTCCCATTTTGTGTTAAAATAATGAACTTATGTGGTCTTTGGAAAAAAAGAGAGGAAGAAAGGAAGGTAAATTGTCACAAATATTCATTAAAAGGATGAACTTTTGTGGGGGGGGGAAGAAAGGAAGGAAGGAAAGAAGGGCATAGACTGTGAAGAGACTGTTGCTCTTACTGCTTCAGAACCCTGCAGCCCTGGCACACTCATATAATGTCCCTGGTCCTTGTGTAAGTGTGAAGCTCTCAAGGATGCTGACTGAGTCGAAGAGAAACTGAAATGGGCTCGATATGCAGAGTTCTGGGGAGTAGGCAGATGTATGGAGCAGAATGAGGGAAGGTTAGTAGAGAAGAACCTCCAAGCAAGTCCAGCAGTCTCCCAGCCCTCTACCCTCCTGTCCTCCCAGGGAACAGAGCCAGGATGTCTGCAGAGCCATCTAGTGATGAGGTCAGCAACTGATCTGGGTCTGTCCATAACTAGTTTGTGGACACAGCCATCTCTAGAGAAGGAGCCACTGTTCTTAAAGCAAGGGCAATTCCTGGAGCACTCAGTTGAGATCCATGAGTTTTCCAACCGTTGAGACAATGAGAGCACCATTCTACAGGGTGGTACCTCCATGTTCCCTGATTCCCTGCAGGGGTCAGCGGGCTTGGAAAGGAAGAAGCTCCGAGGGACAGTGGGCACAGAGCCCCCTGGCACACTTAGCAGGGCTGCTTTGGCATCATTATGCCATGGCATCACCAGGTTCTTCTTGATTCCTCTCCTATGCCACTATCCGTCTCTACTGCTCAGCAGACACTTGGTGCTTCTGCTTGCTTATTTTATTTTTTAAGCTTTTCACCCCCAGGCTTGAGCACAGAGCTTATCTCACAGTGTTAACAAATAGTTGTAGAATGGAGAGATGAATGAAGACTTAGGGCCAAGGAACAGAGACTACGTGGAAGATGGCCCTGGGCCTGCCTTTGGGGACATTGGTTTGACCACATCCTCCTTCCTTTCCTAGGCACGCTGGACTCATGGCAGTCCCTGCCCCTGTCTGTGGCGGTTGTGGATCCTTCCATCCAGGACTTCGATATTGCTCACATCAGCACCACTGCCACTAGCAACTTCTCTGCAGCCCGAGACTTTTGCTTGTGGGGTAAGAGAGTCCTCCCTACGAGGGCCTCAGAAGCAGACAGAAGACTCCAGGGTGGCATGGAGGGCTTAGCAGGAAGGAACAAAAAGTGGAGGGAAGACCTGAGGGACAGTGGGAGGTTTTCCCTTTGCCTCCTCATTTGGTAGTCTACAGAAAAGGTCTACAAGGAAATAAGCCAGATAGCTAATTGGTGTCCTTGAACAAGGATGGAGGAAGGTCAGAGTTAGTGTGAGGTAGCAGAGGTGACTTGGCAACTGGCCTTATACAGCCATGGGCCAGCATGGAAGGGAGGAAGTTACTTGTTCTAGTCAGGTGTGGGTTCAAAGTTCAAGCGGTGATTTTTTTTTGTTTTGTTTTGTTTTAATGCAATGGGAAGAACTTCCTGTTTGCTTGTGTTTGTTTTAGGGCAATATTGAAATTTAAACTTAGAACTTCATATTTTCTAGGCAGGTGTTTTAGGCAAGTTTGAGCCATATCTCTAGCTCTGGAAGAATTTCCTAATAAGCACGGTTATCCAGAGATGCAAAATTCTTTTGGAAAGTTTTTAATCATCGGTGGTAGTCAGTAAAAGCTAGATCTGAAGGTGCTACAAAGACTATTAGCTCCCAAGAATAGCTGAGTTCAGATACCGTTTACAGAGCTCCAATGCCTTGAATACCTCTGAGAGTCTATGTATTTCAAGACTCTCCTCTACAAGTCTGGATGGCACAGTACACAAACCCAGGTTTACCTTGGGTTGTTATGTACAGAGCTGAATGTTGTATGCTTCACAGCTCTGGATTGTGCATTTGCAGACAATGCTCTCACTTGGTCGTTTGTCTATGCGTAGTCTACCCCATGGAATCAAGGTGCACTATTTGCAGAGCTGTTCTTAGTACTGAAAGGCATAATGTAGCTAATATATTCATGCAGTTCCTTGCTTGCATCTGCAAGGCCATAAACCTGATGGAACACAGTATGTTGCAGACTATGCAGGCATTAAAAAAGAGGCAGCTGCCAGGTGACAGTGGTTTGTGCCTGATACTACTAGCTACTCAGGAGGCTGAGACCTCCAGATCACAGTTCAAAACCAGCCCAGCCAGGAAAGTTCTTGAGATTCTTGGCTCCAATTAACTACCAAAAAGCCAGAAGTGGACTTGTGGCTCAAGTAGTAGAGTTGAATCCTTGAGCATAAAAAGCTCAGAGATAGCACCCAGGTCCTGAGTTCAAATCCTAGGACCAGAACAAAAAGAAACCAAACCAAAAAGGAGGATAATGGAAATGAAGCTAAAGAGGAAGCCATGTGCTGCAACTAGCACCAGCCCATCCTGAAGCCCAGAGAAGTCATTTATATGCCATGGACACACAAGGACACACTGATAGGTTAAATAACAATGAACCAGACTAGTGTGGAAAAGAGTTTGAATCAAGAGTTTGGCTCCTCACCAACACCTGCACAGAGTGTATAGAATTTATTGTAGGGGCTCAAATAAATGAGTGACTGGCAGATAAGTGGATGAGAGGATCTGTGTACAGGTCTAGATGTGGATGGTTAGGTAGGTAGATGGATGCATGCATTTATGGAGGCATGCCTGGGTGCATAGGTCAATGGAGGATTGCTAGAAAGATACAATGGATGGATGGCTTATGTGGGCAGAAGGAAGAATGGGCCCTGGCCTTACTTCCTCTTCTTCTCTGTAGAATGTTCCCGCCACCAGGCTTGCCTCGTCACCACTCTGCAGACCCGACCTGAAGCTGTAAGGTGTGTTTTCTATGCTGACACCCACAGCTGCACACACAGCGTGCAAGGCCAGCACTGCCAGCTTCTGCTTCGTGAAGAGGCTACTTACATCTACAGGAAACTCGGTGAGTCTGGGCCTGAGCCTTTGCAACCAGCTCTGGGCCCTGAAGGTGGATGGGAAGGTCTATTTGTGTGCTGACACAGGGGCCAGTGGTTGGATGACTCAGGGGAGTTCCCCAAGGCTTCCTGAAAGGAGGAAAAACTTCCACGTCTGCATCACTTCTACTCATTTATTCCCTTGAGTTGTAAGAGCCACTGGGGCCTTTGAATTTCATAGTGTCACAATTGCAGATATGACATGCTTTGGTGCTGGTTTGTGGTTTATAAAATTATTACCCTGCCTTATCTCATTTGGTCCTCACAGGAATCCTGCAATAGGATTCTGTGGCAGAGTACCTGCTTTCTCCCCCATTGAGTAGCTCAGGAGACTATAGTCCAGAGAAGTTAAATTACTTCCATGATTTCACAGAACAGGGAATTGAACCCAGGTCTGCTATGTCACTATGCCACCTTCTCCTAGTCACCCACACTGCCTACTACTATATCATAAACACTTTGGACAGAGGACCTGTTCCCAGTGAGTTGAGGGTAAAGATTCAATGCTAAGATTATGGCTTGGCAGTAGAAGACTTGCTTAGCATGACAAGGCTTGAGATTGATGCTTAACATTGCCTAAAAAGCAATAGGTAAAGAAAAAACTCATCTAGCGTCCAGCATCATGTTAAGTGCAGGACACAGAAGAATGACATCATCAAGGAGTGATTTAGAGCTGACTAGGGAAAGATGGGAGTTAGGACAGTGGCACAGCCTGTCCCCAGAGGGACGTGCTCATTGAAGAAGTTACAGCTGCTATGATGTCCCTTGAAACTGCAATGTCATATAGAACAGGTTGGGTATTTTCCCTGCGAAGGCTCAGAAAGGAAATATTTTAGACTTTACACCATACCTTCATGACAATTCTGTGACACCTATTCCAGGGCTATCACAATAGGAAAGCAGAAGAATCAATAGATCAAGTAATGATTATGATTATATTCCAATAAAACGATATCAAAATGTGAAGAGAGGACTTGGTTTGGCTTTTTCCCTGTCGTGCATAGACCGTCCTGCAGTTCTGTCTGGAGATTAGGGATATCACTCTTCAGACCATGAGAGAATATCTCCAAGACCTGGAAAGGTCTGAGGCCCTCAGGCCTGTCTTCTTTCTATCTGAACATGGGTAGCATTGAGTGAAGCTGGATAGATTCTCAACTTTATTTCACCTATAGTGTAGTAGCCGAGTGGTAGTTCTGCTGAGAATGCCTTTATGTTGAGATATGCCTTCCATAAGACAAGTTGGGCTACTTCTCTCTTAATTTTGTGAATAAAGCTCACTTCCTGAAGAAGTAGTCAGCATGTATGTACGTATGAAGATGCAGATACTTTTCTTATCTAGGGAGTGACATGAGTAATATGTGGGTAGAATGGAGGGAATCCACTTCTTCTGCCAAAGAATTCCGAAAGGAAAACACATCTAAGGTTCAGGTCACATTTTATCTCCTGGGGCTGCCTTTCAGGGTGGATCAAATAATGCAATCCATGGGAAAATAGCCCTGCATTCCCTTGGACCCTCAGCTTTTGTGTCTGCCTGGCTTTGCTCCCATCTTAGAGAGAGGCCGTGATTGGGCAATGAGGTTCTTTTTCCTCCAGCAAGAGAAAGCTTGGCCGCCTTAACAGCCACAGTCCTGAGTGCCTGCCCGAGACCCTTTGATTTAAGATTGTAACAGGAACTGAGTGAGGAAGGGGGGCAGTCAGGGTTTGTAACTGAGGCCAGATTAGAAAACAGCAGCTATTTCTTTCCATTCCAAGTTTCCATTGTGGTTCTAACTTTTAGTCCAGAGCTTTTTTTGCAGAGGCTTCATTCTTTCTTCTTTTCTGTTTCTCTTTTGTCCTTCCTTCTTCTATTCCTTCTTCTTTCCATCCTTCCATCCATCCATCCATCCATCCATCCATCCAACCACCCACCCTCCAACCATTTACCCATGTACCGTTTACCCACAGTTCAATTATTCATACTATCTCCTATCTAACCTTCCTACCTCCCTCCATCAAACCATCCCTCTGTCCCTCCATCTCTCCTTCCACTTGTGAAACTCCAGCACCAGGCCAGAGCAGTTCCAGTATGGGTATTTCGTTCCTGACACCATTATGCTGCAGAGTGGCTACCATTCCTATTACACAAAAGGAAACTGAGTCAGAAAAATTACCAAATTCTCCCAGAGAACCACTGGTTCATGTGAACTACAGGTGTGCTTGAAGCCCAGACCATTTCTAGGTTCCAGCTCACCCTGCTGATCCTCAGTGGCAGGCAGTCATGTCATGAACAGATGATATACCATTAGCCTCACAACCACCACATTTGGCTAGAGAATCCCTCATGGAGTGTGTGTCCCACGTGGGAGAGTGATGCAGCGATGCATGGCATGACAGACTGTCCTGGCTCTTACAAGATGCTCAGGATTTCCCACTAGATGCCAGTAACTTCAGCCACCCTGTGATAACCAAGACTGTCTTCAAACATGGTCAGATATTCTTTAAGAATCAAATCATTTCCAGCTGAACATCACTGCTTTTTTTTTTTTTTGCCAGTCCCGGGCTTTCTGTCCTTGGACTTTCTCAAGGCTAGAGCTCTACCACTTGAAGCTCAGCATCACTTCTGACTTTTTTCTATGTATGTGATATTGAGGAATTGAACCCAGGTCTTCATGCATGCTAGGCAAGCACTCTACCACTAGGTCAAACTCCCGGCCTGTATTACCGCATCTTATCAGTTCCTAAGGAAAGGATAGGCCTTTCCATGCTTGCTTGCTTTCTCCCACACTTCTGGTGATCACTGCTGTGATGTACACATTGGTATGGAAGGAATGGCTGACCGGGAAGAAGGGCTTTGCCTCTCTATCAGCCCCGCCCCCAGCACAGCAGCGCAGTCTCCGTCTAGCTATTACCTTTCCACCTTTGTCTTTTTTATCCATCCTCTCTCCATCTCCATTTGTCTCTTCCTATCTTTTCTTCTCCCCCTCCCCATCCCTCTTCTTGTCTTTCTCTTTCTCACACACACAAGCAGCCTCCACATCCCCATGCCTGTGTGCACACACATATGCAAATACATACCACACGTGTGTATGTGTGTACACATACACATTCACAGATATCTGTCTGTTTTCACCAGTGAGTTTTTCTGCCTCCTTGTTCGGGGCCCTTGGTCCTATTTCAAGTCCCTGTAAGCAGAATTTGGCACTGAGCCTGGGCCAAACTAAAGCACACTGAATTGATGAACGAGTGAAAGAAGACACAGTGGCAGAAATAAGATAAGGTGGCAAAGGAGCTGATAAGAGTGGCCAGTGATTAGCGCTGCCAGGGGGGAGGTGGAAAGTGGCACGGGGAGTGGGGATGGCATGACAGGCAGGTGGCACCAGTCTTGGACCTTAAAAACTGTGGCAGACAAAGGATACCCAGGAGTGTGGTCTGTCCCTTGGCTCTGCCCTGTCCCTGGCTTGTGCAGATGAGCTTTGAGTCTGTGTCACTTTGTGACCCTAGCAGGCAAGTCACCCATAGCCTTAACCCTACTCCCCCGCCCCGTCCTCCCCAGGGCAGTATCAACGTGACTGGATGTGAAAATCCTAACATGCTGAAAGTGCACTTTTTATTTAATGAGGTCATTTGTTTTGGGTAAAGTTCTCTGCAAACTCACTTCTTGGTAAAAATTTGACCTGCAGTGTGACTGAAGAAACAGTCATTAGTCATCTCGGCTAGAACGAACAGTGTGTGCACTTTGTCCAGAAGTGTCTGATGTGTTTGATGACAAGCTGTATCCAGAGCTCCTAGGAATGGACTTTGTATCTCCTCGTCCCTCTCCAAGGACCCAGGGCATAAAATAAGGGATGCGGCACCTACCTTTTCAGGCACATTGGGAAGAATCCAGGAGATAATCTTTAAATAAGTAGAATTAGAACTATGCTTCACACATATTTGATGCCCTATAAAATCAGCTTATAGCTGCAGTTTTATGTTGCTGACACTGAAATCTAACTTGACTAGAAGTCTCGATAGACTACTGATGTTTTCAAAGTTGAGAAAGTAGGGACTGGGAGTTTGGCCTAGTGGTTAAAGTGCTTGCCTAGCATGCATGAAGACTCAGGTTCAATTCCTCGATACCACATATAGAAAGAAAAAAAAAAGAAGCTGAAAATAGTGCTGAGGCTCAAGTGGTAGAGCTCTAACCTTGAGAAAGTCCAAAGACAGTGCTCAGGCCCTGAGCGCAAGCTCAGGACTGGCAAAAAAAAAAAGTTGAAAAAGTATTTTTCGTTCATTGAAAACTCACCCAGAAAACCAGAGACCAGCACGGTCACTCCCCTCTCCCCCATCCCCTACCCTTCCTCTCCACCAGGTGTCCCTGCACCCCGCTTCTCAGCAGCATCCGCACCTTCTGTGACTATTGTCACACATGGCCAGCTGCTAGGCAGGTCCCAAGCAATCCAGGTGGGCTCTTCCTGGAAGCAAGTGGATCAGTTCCTTGGAGTTCCGTATGCCGCTCCACCCCTGGCAGAGAGCCGCTTCCGGGCACCAGAGCCTTTGAACTGGACAGGCTCCTGGGATGCTACCAAGCCAAGGTAGGAGGCGATCACACACATGGTGACTGGGCAGCAAAGCTATGCATTATGTTCTGGGCAGTCACAGAATGGGGCTGAATTAGTGCATTGCCCAGGCAAGACCCATATGGTATGGAGGCACTGGTTGGTTCTCTCCACGTGGTGACTCGGTGACCCTGGATGCTGGAGGCTCTGCTTCACCTGCAGAGCCTGCTCTCCCCCTGCTCTCCCTGCGCTTCATCCCTCAGGCGCCATGGCTCTGTTGTCTACTTGGAGAGCCTGGCCATGCTGGGATGGACCCTCTGGATCCATCACAGGAAAGTGGTGGGTTACATACATACTTTGTGGACCACCATCGGAGGCTTCCGCTTACTGTGACTAGGACTAGCAAGGGTCAGGGGGTGAATCAAGTGACGCTCGTGCTGCCCTAAGGTGGGTCTCCGGGGTGGCGTCTGCACCTGTGCTGTGACATGTTCACACAGGCAGAGAAGACATGTCAGACAGCTCTTCCTAGTGGAAGGCCACAGACATGTGAGTCTCCCACTGGCTATGAGCCCCCTCCGCTACCTCAGGCCCTTGGGTCAGCACATTTCCCTTCAGGAGCCCACAAAGCCCCTTGGAAATGACTCATCGCAGGTGGCCGAGAGAGCCCTGAGCCCTGCTATCTCTTCCATGCACCGAAAGCCTGAGAATTCTTAACCATCACAGATTAAGTGGGACAGCAGGCCATTGGGACTGGGCAGTGGCTGGTCGTGGTTGTGAGAGGGAGGGAGGTGGAGCATGTCCCCTTGCTGTTTCTCCTGAGGTCACACTTCTGTCCCCGCAGGGCCAGCTGCTGGCAGCCCGGCGCCCCTACCCCCATGCCTCCAGGAGTCAGCGAGGACTGTCTGTATCTCAATGTCTTTGTTCCTGAGAGCGTGGTAAGTTCTCAAGGGTCTGTGGGCCTGTGAACTCCCCTTTGAGATTCTTGTCCCTGCTGTGCCTGCCATGTCACCCCTTCCCTTGTCTCTGCTTTGCCTGTGCTTCTGGAGCACCTCACCAGCCCAGTTGCTTGCATCTAAGAAGCCACTGTAGTCCTGCTGCTGACAGTCTGAGTTTCCCTTATTACGGGGTAGACCAGGCCTATGAGAGAGAGAAGGAACGGACGTTAGGAAATGTGAGTCTCTCGTGACATTGACCCAGGCCACGTTCCTGGGCCTCTAGCTAAATAACAGTAAGAATAAATTATACTTTGGTGGTTTGTTCACCACCAGTTAATCTGAACAAACTTTGGAATCAGCCTGGAAGCTCTCACTGGTTGCATTAATAGAAGTACTGAGCCGTTGGGCGAGTGAGGTGATAGTTTTGCTCTGTTCAGTGCTAGTCACACCATATTCCTGCCATGCTGCATGAAGCAGCTCTGGCACCTGCTGCTAGTTCTTCATTGTCTTGGAGAAGGTTCTACAGTGTGCTAGCAACCTTACCTGGGATGGGAAAAGAAATCACACCTGCTTCTTAAAGCTCTGGGAGAAATGAAGACCCAAAGAGGGGAGGGCTCGGAGCTGGGTGTGCCACATGCAGGGGAGCTGAGCTGATGGGGTGACACAGGAGCAGGACCAAAGAAGGAGATGCCTCTCAGTCAGGAAGAGGAGACATGTGTGTAATGTCAGCCACCTGGTGTCAGAGCTTGAGGACATGGGCAGGAGGGTCAATACGGTCTTGAGCCCTGCCTATGCTGGGATAGAACCCCGATTATGAGCCACTCACATACAAGCTCTTCCTCCCTCGTTCCCTCCTTCTCTCCCTCCCATCCTTCCTAGATCTCAGATCTAGGTACTTTCTGAACTACAAGGGATTTGAATTATGATCCATGAGTTTACAGGACAGAATCAGGCTAAGTATACCGCTGATTAGTGCTAACTAAGCTGGGCTAAATATGCTATTGAGTAGGGCTAAATATATCTCCAGGTCAGATTTGTAGGAGTGTGGTCTTGTAGCCTAAATCTTCCCATGGAAAAGTGCCTCCTCATTAAGGAGCCTTGACCCTTCCCACAGGTCCCCAATGCATCCGTGTTGGTGTTCTTCCACAACTCCAGGGGGGGAGAAGGAAGTGATGGGCCGCTGACCGTTGATGGCTCCTTCCTGGCTGCCATTGGCAACCTCATTGTGGTCACTGCCAACTACCGAGTGGGGGTCTTTGGCTTCCTGAGTTCTGGTGAGTCACTGGTATTGGTGGGTATGTTATTCCGATTTCCATCTCTATAACATAACACCTAACACTTACTTATAACGAAGAAAGGCTGGTTTGGGCTGACCATTTTGGAGTCCACAATTGATGGGTACTGATGCTTTGGGCCTATGGCAAACAAGGAGATAACACATTATGGCAGAACCAAAGTCTCACTCATGACCAGTGAGTAAGTGAAAGAGAGAAAGGAGAGAGAGATGAAGGACAAGTATCTCCATCAGAATAATGACCTTAGGGACATTTGGACCAACTTAAAGTCGTATCTCTCAGGGGTTCTACCAAAAGAACAATCCTGAGAATAAGCCCTCAACACAAGGGCTTTGGGGACCTTTGCAGGCCTTTGAGACCCAAACTACAAGGAGGGTTAGGGTTAGGCCTAGGGTTATCCTGAGCTGAGACTCCACAAGCTTCTTCCTTCCTTCCCTGAGGCTCAGGGCCACTGTGCCCATGCCCCATCTTGAGCCCTGCTAGACTCATACCACAGACTGGAAATGTGAACTTTCAGAGGCCCTCCCTCAACACTTGACACCCACCCTTAGGTAAGAACAATAGTTAATTATTGAGAATTTGCTGCGTATTTGAAACATAGCTCATATTTCATTCACAGTGTGATGGGATGTGACAGGTGTACATGTGTGTCTGCATTTATTCATTTTGAAGAGGAAAAAAATGAGATCCAAGGAGGTTGGAAATTTGCTCCCATTCACATAGTTAAAAAAAATAGGCAAGCTGGGTGCCAGTGGCTCATACCTGTAATCCCAGCTACTCAGGAGGCTGAGATCTGAAGGTTGCAGTTTGAAGCCAGCCTGGGCAAGAAAGTCTACAAGACTCTTATCTCCAATTAACCACCAAAAAGCCAGAGTGAAGCTCAAATGCTAGCCTAGAACACAAAACTTCAGGACCATAGTTGGATACAAATGTTCAGGACCATACCCAGGCCCTGAGTTCAGTCCCTAAGACCAGTAAAAAAAAAATTGTGATAGCCAAGTTACAATTCACTTACCAGTTCTATGGAAGAAGAGATTATCACTCTTATGCCAAAGAGATTTGGAGTGAGATCTGTATCAACAGAGTGATATCACCTCTTTCATTTTTTATCTCAGCTGGCTCATCCTGTATCTCTGCCCTAATCTATTTCTGTGGGTTTTGCCCTCCATTCTTCCCAACTGCTAGGGCAGAATAGAGCTGGACCATCACAGACACCCCCTTTCCCCCAATCCACATCTTCTCCTCCAGCCTCAGCTACCACTGAAGGGAGGGAGGCAGTGTGGTATGGTACAGGTACATTGGCATTAGAATGTGAAGAGCCAAGAATCAGCTCTACTCCTTACTGGCTGTGTGAACGTGAATCAACCCCCCACCCTCTCTCCTAGTGTTAGTTTTCTTCTGTACAAGCTGAGACCCATAAGAGGGTTGTAGAGACTATGTAGGATTTCTAACATCTTGTTAAAACCCTGGCTATCTCTCATGCTAAGTGTGAAATGATGGGTAGATGTAAATGTGAAGACAGACTAGATTAGATGACAGGAGAGGGATGCAGCTTGTGCAGGAACCAGGGCCACTAGGTAAGGATGCTGGGTGGGTACAGGGTCTGAGCTTGAGAGCCATAGAGATGTTGGGTTAAACATCATGCTAGCAGGTTCTTGGCCTAAGAAGCAGGCAAGAAGTTAAGGCAAAACACAGCCCAACGCTGGTAGGGAATGAGAAACAAAAAGTAGGATTCTGTTTCTGATGGATAGCGGATGGCTGGGAGCCAGTGGGAAGCAGTGGGCAGAGATGAGTAGGGATGGGTCAAGGCTTCTTCTTCCTCCTGGTTCACTGTTCTCTAAGGAACTGGGAATGGTAGTAAGAAATGAGCATGATAACTGGAGTTTGTGAGAGATCTGGGGAAGTAGGGAGAATGATTCTCATTGACTTTATGCTCATTAGAGAAGAGAAGCCCCTGCAGGGGCTTTCTGTCTTCTTTTCAAGCACAAGACTGACAGTGTCACTGAGCCAGCTCGTGTCAAGCATGCAAGCATGTGCATTTCAGGTCTCGGCTGGCAGAAGCCAGTCTTGGGGAGCTCATCCCAGACATGGATGACTTTGGCTTAGAAAGTTTCTAGACAGAAGGAAAGTGAATTTCCATGTGTCCTCTATCCCACAGGGGCAGGGGATTGTAATTTCAGAGAGTGCAGTCTTGTGGAAAACTTAAGTGCTCCCAGAGATGCAAATCCATTCTGGATGCTGACATGAGCGGTTGGTGGGGAGGCTAGGGAAGCTTCCAGACTACTCAGGAAACCGACTTGCATCAAGGCTGCTGGTCCATTTTGCTTGGAGGAAAAGATCAGGGGGATGTTGCACTTCTCCAGTGCCTCTCTTTCCCCAGATCTTTCCTTTAGATAATACCGGATTCTTGACTAGTGGTGTAAAGCTAGTGTCATGTTGCCACTTGGCAGAAAAAAGCTGAAGCCTGGTTTTTAAACCCCGGGTTCAAAGTCCAGGAGTCCTAACTTAGATCCAGACACTCACTGCCATATGCTAGATAAAGGAACATGGAAAAGGGAAGAAAAAGATTCATTTCAAGGTACCCATGGGAAGACAGCACCTCAATATATCTTTAGCCATCTTTGGAAGGATAAACACTGGCATCAAATTAAATAGGGAAATTGAGGGTGGAGAGGAGATAAGAAAGGTGTGCAGAGCTAAAATAGTCCCTAGTCACAGATATGGCTGGTTTGACCTTTAGCTCAGTCTTTGTCTTTGGAGGAGTTCTGGAGAAGTTATTTTTTTATTACTGGAACAGAACAGGAACAGATTGTCTCCTGAATGTGTAGCTGTTCGCCTTAAGACACTAAGAAGACTTCACTTGTTTGAGGGGAAATTTCCCTTATCTGTGAATCAGGTCTTCTTTGGAGCCATTGGTGACTACAAAGTTGACTGCAGCAGAGAACAACTCAGATCAAAGAGAACAGACTTTAAGTTGAGGGCTTTTCATTAATTCACAGGACCCAGCAAAGGCATCTTCTAAGTCCCGTCTGCCAGCACAAGGAGGCCTGGAGAGCCTTTGAAGCTCACTCCCCCAGTGTCTCCTGAGAGGCCCATTGTACTCTGCAGGGCAGCAAGGTCTCCAAGTCTGTGCATACTGTTTGATTGTCAGGATCTTTGGTACTCTCCCTACCAGAGGAAGCCACCTTTGATTTATTTTCCAGGCCTCTTTTGGAATCCCCTGTACTGGAGTTCTCTGACCTCTTTTTTTGTTGTCAGTCATGGGGTTTGAACGCTGGGCCTAGGGGCTGTCCCTGAGCTCTTTGGCTCAAGGCTACTGCTCTACCACTTGAGTCACAGCACCACTTCTGGTTTTCTAGTGGTATATTAGAGATAAAAGTCTCATGGACTTTAGTGCCCGGGATGGCTTAGAAGTGCGATCTTCAGATCTCAGCCTCCTGAGTAGCTAGGATTACAGGTGCCAGGCTTCTGCCCTATTATTTGAGCCTCCCTACTGTTCAGCCCAGAGAAGGAGCCTGGATCACAGAGCCCATCTCCCCAGGACCTGAAGCACAGCCAGGTGGTGGTGGCAAGGCCCATGATCCCTGTCCTGGTGCTGGCAGGGGCAGCTGCTCAAGTCCTACAGCACGTTCCTATTGTGGAAGGGGAGAGGCAACCTTTCACCTCAGCCTGCATCCAATAAAGAGCTGCAGATCTTATCATTAGTAGCAGTCATGTGTATATAGAACAATCAAATAGAAAGTACAGAGTGTCTCTACACACTCCCTCCCCTGCTTTCAGTTTCCTCTGTAATCATTCACCATTCTTGGCTGGAGGGCTCCTGCATCCACCACTCTTAAGCAGAGCACGGTAGGCAGGCAGTACCTTCCAGTCACAGGCTGTGCCTCCAAGAACAGAAGACTTGTGGGGTAGTTCATCTGAAATAAGTGGATGCAAGATTGACCTAGGCAAGAGCACCTTCCAGGCAGGCTGTGGACTTACTTCCCAGCCAAGCACGTGGCCTGTACTTCCTAATTACAGGGGCAGGCTCAGTAAGCCTGGAGTTGGGCTGAGCCACTGCTTGGGCTGTTTTTTATTTGATAGTGAATTTCACATCTTCTCGGGGAGCCCAGTGTATAAACGATCCCCTAAGAGTCTTACTCTATAGTAATACTTAGCAAAAGGAGGCAGGTGGCAAAGGAAGACAGGTCATAAGACAAACTCTCCCTCTGCAGAGAGAAGATCAGGCAAGGCCAGTTCTGGAGGAGATGTTAGCTCCTGTCAAAATGAAAAGCTAGAAAGAAAATGTTTGGAGATGGGCCAGATAAGGCCATGTCCTCCACCTGGGTCCTACAAATGCCACAGACCTTGAGGCATCTGGTCCCAGATTGTCCTTTTCTCTTGGCCAGGGACACTGATAGTAACATAAGGATAGAAGAAGAAAAGGTGGGAGATGGGCTTTTAGGCACCCGCAAGGTAGGAGCAGAGGAAGTGTGCTTTGTCAGGGAGACAGATGGAAGGCCAGACAATCATCAGTAATCACACATTGCCTTGTCATCTTCCCAGGTGCTGGGAGATGTCTGTGTTGGTTTGCTATCCTCTCTAATCAGAAAAACAAGGAAGCAGAAACTGCCCTTGTGGGTTCTCTACACAGCAGCTACATCTGCCCCTGAAGGGAAGGCACACCCTGCTAAGGGGATTCGAAAGACAGTATTGGGATTTAGCCAGTTTCATATTTCTTTTCTAGATCCAAAAGTCATCCTTTATTACTCTAACATACTTTACATAGCACATCTACAGGAATTCTGCCATTTCAGATCCATCTTTATATGTCCTTTTATATTCACACTTGGATTATAAATAGATCCTCTGATTAAATAGTTTCCCAAATGCTAAGTACATAGAATAGAAGAGGATTTATTTCTGAATGTGAGAGTACATTATTTCATTTTAACAAGCAAATGAGTGGAATAGTGAGTTACCCCAAGGAGATCAGGAGGGCAAATTCCTAAATAATAAGGTGCTGTAATATCAGTGGGAATATAGGGATAAACTATAAGTAAAACAGAAAAATCTGGTTCCTTCAATTATAGTCATCTAATAGCTTTTAATGCTGGGAAAGTACTGAGAAACCATTAGAAATGTCTACAAATTACCACAAGATGGTTTAAAGGAAAAAGAAAGAGATTTTGCCCATGGCTTTGTTTGAATGCAATCACCATAGGTCCTACATGTACTTACATTTTTGATTCACAATAAGCAACTATATTAACTACAAAATGCCAGGTTTTTGATTATTTTTATTCCATATATTTTATTGTAATTAATTTTTGATTCACAATAAGCAACTATATTAACTACAAAATGCCAGGTTTTTGATTATTTTTATTCCATATATTTTATTATAATTAATAGAAGGGTTACATTATATTCACCAGATAGAAGGTGCATTACTTCACAAACATTGATACTCTTTCTCATGTCTTGGTCCCCATTTCCCTCCCACCCCTGGCCCTCATCTTGTTTTCCCCCCTTCCCTATCCGATTTAAAATTACCAAATAAGCATATATACAATATATCAGATAACAAGGTAAAATACTGAAACAATATGAGATAACCAAGGGACAGCAAAAGAGATGAGAGATAACAGTACATTAAGGACAACAATCACTCATTATATGGCTTTGTTTCTACATCCTGGAGGTACTTTCATTTAGTTCATACTATATGGCCTTATGTATCAAGGTTTTGCTCTATTGCAGATCTCTGCTAGTAGAGCCAAGGTTTCTACTGATTATGACAAATGAGGGAAACCATTGAGCCTATGTTCCTTTGAGTCTGGCTTACTTCACTTAATATGATTTTTTCTAAGTCTTTCCATTTCCTTACCTACGGGGCAATGTCGTTCTTTCAGACAGCAGCATAGAGTTCCATTGTGTATAAATACTACATCTTGTTGATCCACTCATCAACTGAGGGGCATCTGAGTTGGTTCCATATCTTCGCTATGGTAAATAGTGCTGCAATGAACATCATTGTGCTAGTGGATTTAGTGTGTCCTTATTTCTGGACGGTTGGGTAAATACCTAGTAGTGGAATTGCTGGGTCATAGGGGAGATCTATGTTTAGTCTTTTGAGGCACTGCCATACTGCTTTATAGTGGTTGAATGAGTTTGCACTCCCACCAACAGTGTAGTAGTGATCCCTCCTGGCCACACCCCCTCCAGCATCTGTTGTTATTAGATTTCTTGATCCTGGCCATTCTAACTGGAGTGAGGTGGAATCTTAGAGTTGTTTTGATTTGCATTTCTTTTATGACCAGAGATGTTGAGCATTTCTTCATGTGTCTTTAGGCCATTCTTATTTTTTCTTCGGAGAAGACTCTCTTTAAGTCTTTGGTCCATCGTTTGATGGGATGGTTGTTTCTTTGGAGATAAGTTTTGGAGTGATTCAATTTGCCAGTTTCACATTTAAGGAAACAAAATCCTGCATCATCTGTAATGCCCTAGAAACCGTTTTGTGGCCTTTAATCATTGACTGCTGAATGAAGCTGGCACTGTCCTGATCCCTGCTTTATCAGTGGGGAGAATAGAAGTCCAGAAGTATTCATTCAATACTAGCGTGCTGTGTACCCCTTGTAGAGAAAAGTTCTGGTCCATCATGAATTCCGATTGTGAATTAGGATCTGAGTCCTAACTTGATCCCACATTCATTTCTTGCTTCTAAATGAAATCTTTCACTGGCTGAGCCACATTAGCTCATTGCCCGGTGTTTTGGTCCCTGCCTCCTGTGTGCATCTTTCTCTCTGCCCTCAGCTATGCCTAGCACAGTACCTGGCTAGAAGTCCAGTTTGTATTTGTTTACTTGGGGCCCTCCTGTAGCACCTCACCATTGGCCTCCTTAAACCTGGAAGGTCAACAATGGTCTTCACGACCTAGTAGAAAGTGGGTTTGCAGGAAGTGAGAGTCAGAGCAGTTCCCCCCATGGTCCCTGGCCATGCATGCTGCAGGTGTCACTTCCTGCACCTGTAGGACTTGGTTCTCCTCAGTTTGCACCCGGCTCTCCTGAGCTGCCTGAGACCTGGACGGAAGGCAAGCAACACATCCATCCTGATGAGCGGAACCTATGGGCAATCTAGCAATGCCTGTCGTGAGGATCGGGCTGTGTCAATGGCTTCACCAGACATGGAACATGAAAAGCAGTGGAAGAAATTCTGAACATAGCCCCAGCTGGAAGAACAATTAGTGTGACCAGCATACTCCCATCTGGGGTTCCCTTCAGCTTTGTCAATTCTAGGTTGGACAATGGGGGTAGAAGCCTTTCCCAGTTTTGTCTAGGTGGGGATGTGGAGTTTTGAGAAGAGTTTCCTGCTTACTACCAAATCACATTCAGCATCAATGCAGTGCTTCCTGGTGGCCTGTAAGGATGGTCAGGCTTCTGGAGGCCCAAGAGTTATGTACATGCAAGCTGAGATGGGAATCATGGTTGAGCCTACTGAGTAGCTAGGAGTCACTGGCCAGCTCAGGTTTGTTTTTGTTTTTTTTGCTAGTTCATTGAAGATAGAGACTTTTCTTTCTAGATTGCCTTCTAAAATCTTCCAGGTCTCAATCTCCTGAGAAGCTAAGATTATAGGTCCTGAGCCACTGACGCCTGGTGTGATTTGAAAATGAAAAGTTGTAAAATCACAAAAGACAAACAGCTTTCTTCTTTTCCACAGGCTCCAGTGAGGCCACTGGCAACTGGGGGCTGCTGGACCAGGTGGCAGCTCTGACCTGGGTGCAGACTCACATTGGAGCATTCGGTGGGGACCCTCTGCGTGTGACCTTGGCAGCAGACCGAGGTGGAGCGGATGTAGCCAGCATCCACCTTCTCACAGCGAGGGCCAGCAGCCCCAGGCTCTTCCAGAGGGCTCTTCTGATGGTGAGTGGTCTTCCCCCAGCTGTTCTTTGTGCCTCTCAGGCCAAGCTGGCATCCATGGCTGGGTCTTACTTTGTGTGCTGGGTGTGGATCCTGCTGTCCACTCTCCCGGGTATGAATGGATTTAGGAAGCTGAAAGTTCTCTGTTTCCCATGCCTGTGTGAAGGGCTGAAAATTCTAGATAGCAAATCTAAATGGCTTCCTGAGAGAGCCTCTGTAGGGTGTGGTTTACTCGTCAACCAATGGAGGCCAAGAATAGAATTTGTCTATTCAAGAATCTACAGAGCGGGAAGAAATGCCTGCTGGATGAGGAGGAGGAGGAGGAGGAGGAGGAGGAGGAGGAGGAGGAGAATGATAGTGATGCTGTTGCTGCTGAGGGTGATGACAGTGATGGTGGTGGTGATGTGGTGTGATGCTGACAATGGAAATGGTAATGAAGATAGTGTTGTTTATGACAATGGTGTAATGTTATTGTTGAGGGTAGACATATAGTGGTAGGGATAATGGTTTTTGTCGTTGATACGATGATGATGATGATGATGATGATGATGATGATGATGATGATGATAGCACATGATGGTAAAGATTATAGAGACTACAATCAAAGGAATAAGCCAAATAGCCACAGTATGCACTCTGATGTTTATGCTTCTAACATTGATTCACTTCTAATGAGCAATCTTCAGCTTCCAGCTTGAGCAAGATGCGGTACTAGCTACTTGAAATGCTGCAATAAATAAGCCATAGCACATGTCCTGTGAGGTTAGCAGGAACTGGGCATGGGAATATATATTAAATGTAAAGATTTGCACAAGGATCTTGGAGCAGGTCATAGAGGAAGCTTCAACCAAAAAGAGGAAGTAGGAGGAGACCATTGTCTCTAGAGACCATTTCCTGAAACATCTGAGCTAAATGCAGAAGGGCTGCGTAGGCCATAAGTTCAAGCAGAATTCTGATGTCAGGGACAGGTGGAGAAGGGGTCTCTGGGTGACAGTGTGGAACAGAGGAAGGCCAGACTTTTCTGGCAGCTCAGGCTTTGTGCTCAATATATGCGGAGCTGTCTGAACATCTTGTTTTTATTTTCTTGTTTTTATGATTTTATCTACAATTACAGGTGTGTGTGAAGCATATCCCCAATGCTGTATAACCATGATCACTATCCACCATCACCCCAACCAGAAACTGCACTCACTAAAGACTAACTCCTCACTCTGTCCCCTGAGTCTCTGGAGACCCCTATTCTGCTTCCTGTCTCTATGGATGTAACACCTCATTTGAGCAGATTCCTGTGAGATTTGCCTTATTGTGTCTGGCTTATTCTACTTCGCATTTTGTCTTCAAGGTTTATCTACAGTAGGACACTGTCAGAAAATCCATCCACTTTAAGACTGAATATGATTGCATTGCAGGGCTATCCCTGCATTTGCTCTGTCTGTCCATTCACCTGTTAATAGATATCTAGTTGTTTTCCCTTTTGGCTACGATAGATAGTGTTATTGTGAACATGGTGTGTCACTGAGGACTTTGTAGGCTTAGAGCTTCTCTGAAGGAAGGCTTCCCTTGGAGCTAGGTGGAGAATGAGTTGCTGAGGGACATGGTGGAGGTAGAGGAACATTCTAGAGACTATCCAGCAAGGTAAGCAGAAAAGCAACGAAGAGCCATCCCACCCAGTGTCATGGACAGCGCTCCTCACTGCAATGTTGACCATATAGCCTCTCACAAGCCCTCTGGGCCCTTAATCAGGAGGAAAGAGCTGTTGCCTCATGTTGCATCAGTGTTGTCACCCTTTCTGCGTCATCCGTTCCTCCTGCCAATCTGCCTCTCTGCCTTTGATGAGCCGTGTGCCATCTTGTATTGGGCTGACATGTTGGTGTCTCAAACAAAGAATGAAATGGAAACACGCACAGAAGTAAAGAAGCAATGCTATACGTATAGAAAGAGTAGAAACTGTTGCGCGGACAGGAGGGCGTGAGTGAGGCAGCTTACGAGCACCAAGATTGCTATGGCTTTCAGATTTTACAAGGCTTGTGGAAATGTGGGAGGAGGCACAGGAGGATGGTAGCTGTCTGGTTCTAGGGAACTGAAGGATAAAGATCAACTCTGTGTGTGCGCTTACGTGAGTGCATTTGTGCGCGCCTGGAACTTGAATTTAGGGCCTGGGCGCTGCCCTCTGAGCTCTTTGCCACAGCTCTACTTCTGCCTGTGTGCGGTTAATTAAAGACAAAAATCTCTCCGACTTTTCCTGCCAATGCTGACTTCCCAGCCACGATCCTCAGATCTCCCCCTCCTGAGGAGTCAAGGTTACCGATGTGAGCTACTCACGCTCAGCTTAGGGTTTTTGTTTTGTAATAGGGCATGCAAGGTTGGCATATCATAATTTTAAGTATATGTGTGAGATATAGTCCATGTACATGAAGCCTTAAGTAGGGAGTTCTATTGTAAACATGATCCAGCTGGGGACATACTGGATTCTACCATCATATGCCGCTGTCTAGTTAGAAACAACTTCAGCTAGTCCTACCACCTAAGATTAAACCAACAGTGAGGAGGCGCGGTCATGGGCAGAGCCAGAGAGGAGATGCAGCAACTGGGTCTGAAAAGGGTTCTGTTGAAGACAGAGAAGCAATGGGGAGACTGTACCATAATCTAAGCGAGGGAAAGACAAAGAAGCATGGAGATCACTGCAGTGGACAGAATCTCCCAGTGGCTTGGAAACTGACCATGTCACTGCCTCCAAGCATTCTAGGGGTGACTAGAAGAGGAAGATTGGGGCTTTCTTTCTCTGTAGCTAATCTGACTCACATGGGTTCATTCTGCCCTTTGTCTGCCCAGTTGTTTAGGAAAACTTTGCAACCCAGGACTTGACTTTTGCTATGCTGTCCTGTGCCACGATTTGCATCAATAATTAATTGCTGTTAGTACATCTGCTTGATCACAAAAGAAGCTCCAAAAGGCCTTCCGCAGAGCCGGGGCCATCCTGCTCAGCACACCTTGCCATGGGCAAGTGACGGGGCCCATTTTCCAGGGGCACTCCACAAGGGCTCTGGGCCAAAGCTAGCCCGTGATACCCCCTTCTCCACCCCTGTCTTGGGATTATTGTCCATCGGCCCTGGTTTTCTGCCTCAAATTATTCTGTCTTAGAGGAAGGGAATTTAAGTATAAACAGCTTTGAATTCCTGGTACTGAAACCAAATTTTTCTTTCTGAGTTGATGCTGGAGCATTTTCTCCAGGGCCCTCTCAGCAACCAAACCAACACTCATCAGGACCCAGGAGATGCCCCAAAACTCAAATGGTCCCAGAAGGCAGACTTTTCATTTTGAGGGTTTAGGTGTTAGGGGAATTTCAGAAATGAATCCATTTTAACAAATGTCAGTGTGTCTAAAAATAAACCCACTCCATTTTATGAATTTGGAAGCTGCTTTTACAAATGCTCCCAGAAGTCCTTGGATCCATGTGAGATCATTTGAAATTGAGAGGATGAAAAGCCTTCAATATATTAATATCTTATAAGCATATTATTAATCAACAGATGCCTGGGGAGTGAATGTGAGTTAGCAACTTATTCTTTGGTTAAAAAAATCTTAAATCTCTGCAAATCTGGAGCCTAGAACTGTAAAAACCTCCATTCAAAGCAACTTTGGATGGTCACATGTAGCCTGGATGCGTTTAGCACAATTTGGACTACAAACTCTGCATCTTATCTCAGATTCCTCACATTACTTGGCACAGGGTCTTAATTGTATTTCCTATAAAAAATAATAAAAAGAAAAGAGAAATTTGAAGTCTGGAGAGGTTTAGTGGCATACCAAAGGATACTCAGCAAAGATGAGACTAAATTAGGGGCTGGATGCTAAAGCCAAATCCTGTGTTTCCCTGAGGCTGGCTTTTGTAGGAATTCAATGTCTTAAGATGTAAGAGAAAGATCTAAACACAGAGAGAGAGAGAGAGAGAGAGAGAGAGAGAGAGAGAGAGAGAGAGAGAGAGAGAGAGAGAGAGAGAGAGAGGGAGGAAGGGGGGGAGAGATCCCTTTACCTCAAATTCTCATATAAAACCTGTCATTACTTCTGTCTCTCAAGGCCTCAGGAAGCCAGCGCGGTATAAGGTTTGCAAGGTGCCCTGTTCATCATAGATACTCAATAAATTCATGTCCCCTGTCCCCTGCCTCAGCAAGTCACCTCCAAACAGAAGTAAGCCCTGGGTACTTTACCTGACCTGGGGCCAGGTGAGGGGAAAGAACTTGTTATAAACATGACTGGTTTACGGAAGGGAAAAAGAGGGTTTGCCCCAGAAAAGACTGCCTGCCCTCCTTACTGCACTGTCCCAATTCTGTATCCCTCCAGACAGCCCCTAGCCTCTGGAATTGCCCTGGAGTAAGAATCTCTCTCCCTTTCCTATTTCACTTCTACAGGGGCCTGCAGGACCCACTCACTGCAGGCAGATAGGCTATACTACTCCTGCAGAAAGCCACAGCTCATTGAAGGCATATCTGACTTTGTTTGGTATTCAGCGTATCCCGTGTGCCCTGGACACTCAATACCTCTTATTTATCAGGGCCCAGCTGAGTTGGTACTTCACAAGATTTTTCCAGTCTTTCAACACAAAAGGAAATCTCGGGGCCGGGAGTTTGGCCTAATGGTAGAGTGCTCGCCTAGCATGCACGAAGACCCGGGTTCGATTCCTTGGTACCACATACTTAGAAAAAGCCGGACATGGTGCTGAGGCTCAAGTGGTAGAGCTCTAGCCTTGGACAGTGCTCAGCCCCTGAGCTTAAGTCCAGGACTGGCAAAAAAAAAAAAAAGGAAATCTCATCTTAGGGAGACTTTTATTTACCCGCTTTTTATTTTGTTTTTTGTTTTTATTTTTTTTTTTTTATAAATTCTGCCCAATGCTTCTTTGCCGTTGGCTAAGATCAAGTACAGAAATTCTACCTTATGTTTGTTTTTGTTCTTTCTTGTTTCCTTCCTCCCTTTTTTCTCCTTTCTTCTCTTTTTTCTTTTTTGGTGCTAATCCTAGGGCTTGAACTCAGATCCTGAGCATTGTCTGTAAGTTTTTGTGCTCAAGGCTCGTGTGCTATCATAAGTCACAGATCCATTTCTGGTTTACTGGTAGTTAATTGGAGGTGAGCCACACAGATTCCTTGCCCAGGCTGGCTTCAAACAGTGATCCTCAGATCTTAGCCTCTTCAGAAGTTAAGGTTGCTGGTGAAAGAACATGCAGAAGTTTCCTTTCAGTACATTCTTGGTTTGCACAGACACCCCCACACCTAAGTCGTGGTGGGGGAGGAGAAGGTGGATTTTGTGCAGAGTGCTGCCTCCTGCAAAGTCTCAGTGTGAGTACTCTGTCTGGCCCAGCTAGACATAGGCATGGATATTTCTGTCCAAATTTCACAATGAGTTAACTGAGGTTTGTTCTGTTCTCATATTCCACTTGGGAATCAAAGTGCAGTTTCACAGAATTCATCTGTTAATTTTAGAAAAGAAAATGATTTTTTTCTGATATCTAGTCTTGTATCCACAAATTAGGGTAACATGGGAACCATAACTATAGAATTTTGACCTTCCGAAGTCTTTTTGTGGAGCTTTGAGTGTTTATCTGGGCTAGCTTTCTGGAATGGGTTGGGAAACTGTCTTCTTCATTCGGCACAGCTCACCTGACATTGTGAAGGTCATCTTGTTCTTCCTTGTGACCCCCACTTGGAAATGCTGTGATGGGAAATACAATGATCTGGAACTTTCCTGAGTGCTCGCCTCACTTTGAATGTGTTGTCTCTTGGTGTCATTGGGCTCTCTGTGAGGCTACTTCATCCTCCTCAGATAATTGCAGGTTTCTTCATGTTTTGTAATTTTTTTTAAATTATTATCTTTAAGTAGTGACACAAAAGAGTTACCATTTAACAAAGCAGTTTATGAGCACAAGAAATCTGTACCCATTGCTCAGCTGCTGTAACAAGTCCCAGTGCCAAAATGAAGGAAGAACCTTCTTGTATTCCTCTCATAGTTTCCCAAGGCAGGTATCACCCCACCACTCTGGTCCCTTAGTTCTTCTGGGTACTTCTAAGACATCGAGGGCTTTGTTTTCCTCTCTCCAGAGTTGAATTTCCCTGGAGGGAGACAATTGCTCCTTTCCCTTCCCCTTAGAACTTACCACAAAGGGCCCCACTCCTGCACAATTCCTTACAAGCAGACGGGACTTGCCTGGGCTTGGCTTGCCCTCTCTTCTGCTTGTTCTGCTTTCTCTTTCCCGATTGTGCTGGTTCTGGTTGATATCTACATGCTGATCTCACTGTTTGAACACTGTCAGTCATGGGTGTCATCACTGCCAGCCTTTCCCTCAGCCCACCACTGTGATGTTCTCAGAGCTCTTGAATTGGTTGATAATCTTGTTCCCCTTTGCTTTTTGGTCAGTGTATTGTATTTCCACTGATAAAAGTCACCCATAATATTTAAAAGCTATGACTAAGGAATTCTGAAAAATAGTAAATGTCATTTAAATCTTCTTTATGTCTTGCAGGATTTTTTGTTCTTTTCATTAACATACAGTCATTATATAAAGGCTTTGTTGTGGTTTTATATACATGTATGTATTAGGCCTTGATTCTCTATTCTTTATTATGGCCTTCTACTTATTACTGCTTTTAATGCTTTTAGTGGATTTCATTATGCTGTTTCATACCATTATTTTCTCTGTTCACTAACTACCCCCTCCAGTCTCCCTTTTACCACTCATGCCAGTTATAATGTTTTTTTATCTCAATCCCAATAATATTCATATGTATGAGGATATATGACCTAAAAATATGCATATCCATGTAAGCCAGTGGGAAATATATAGAGATATATGGATACCTAGTAGAAGGCACACAATAACCAGGAGACTTTTCAAACATCTGAATGAGATGCCACTACTTCCCTTTCTTAGACCCTTACTATTGCTTCTTGTTTCTCCGAGAGAAGTGTAAAGCTCTTCCCTTTCCTTTGAGGACGATGCAGGCCTCCCTCCTCCATGCAGACCCCTGTCCTACAACCTCCAGTGCCGTCCACCCTGTTCATCTCCAGTGCCCTTGCGGGAGAGGCCTTAACATCCCTGCAGTGTCTCCAGATCTTTACATGGTGTCTGCTGTTCCTCTTTCAGGCCACAGCTCCTATGTTGCCTCTTCTTGCAAGAATTTCATTATTTGCACACCACTCCTCTTCTTCAGAAAGCATCCAGCTTATCTATAACATCAAGCCTTATGGCTTCAGGGCTGTGGCCACCACTACAGTCCCAGCACCTTTACAGCTGTCTATTGAATAGGTGCCCTGAAACTATGTCAAGAATGGTAGCTTGGGCACCATATGGGTGTTTTCTTGTTTCGGCAGTACTAGTGTTTGAACACAGAACATTGTGCTTGCCAGGCGAGCACTCTACTACTTGAGCCCGAGTCCCAGCGCATTTTGTTTTTCAGTTATTTTTCTGGTAGGGTCTTCTATTCTCTCCAGAGTGAGTCTCAGGCCTCCGTCACATCTATAGCCTCTGGCATTACTGGAAACCCTGGTGTAAACCAAAACATCCAGACTGTTTGTTTTTTGAGATAGAATCTTGTTAGGTTTTTGCCCAGGCTGACCTAGCCCAGATTATAAGTGTGAGCCACTATATCCAGCTCAGTCATAGAATTATCCTAGTGATCAACGAAGAGTTCGTTTTCTCCTTCAGCCCGAATCCCTGCCTTCAATATGATGAGAAATCCCCAGACAAGAGACACCTTTAGCCAGAACAGTTTTTCTTTCCAACCTTTGCCCGTCTTTCCAGTTACACGCTTCCTTAAGAACTCAAAATCCACAGGATGTCTGAGAAACATCTCATCCTGAAGCCGTCTTCTTCCAAGGTTAAATATTTATTAGGTTTACTTTAATCAGGAATAAATACATGATTCCACAAAATGTAATGCTCCCCACTTACACATCTCCCCAAATCCTCCCCGCAAAGTTCTCAGTACACAAGGGAATACGACACTAAAGACGCTGAACTGGCATGAGGAGTCTAGAGGTCACCTGTCCTGGGAGTGGGGAGACACCATGCCCACTAAAACAAACCTCCCTCACTGCTGCCTAATCTCTCTGAGCTGGCCTAGGGGAGGGCTAGGAACTGCAAGTGTCTTTGGGGTCTGATGCCTGCTCTGTGAGGCATGTGCCTGAACTCAGGAGTGTGGAATAAATGGGCCAGCATCAGGCACACCCTAAGCACATGCATGCCTACATGCACCCCTCCTCCCCAGGATTCTTCACACTCAGATGGGGTGGGGACGCTGACTTACGTCTCCATCTCTCCTGCCTCGTTTCCAGTAGGATCCATCTGGCAGCCACCTGGACCAAGGCTTGCCCTTCTCAGGATGCTCTACCCATTCTCCCTTACCTCTCACATCTGGATTTGGCAGGACTCAGTTCACCCCTTTTCTGGGGTGCAGCATCTTTATTCCCAGGAATGCCACACCCTCTTGAGAATCGCATACAGGGTTCACTAGTTCTTTAGGATAGCTCTGTTTCCTTTTGAGAAGAAAATCCAACCATCTTCCTCAGTCCAGCAATCCTTCCATGTTTTCTGGTCACCCTCACCTGAACCCACCCTGAGCTCACTGTGGGTGGGTCTCTTCTTTCATATCAATGTCTACGTAGCTGCTGATCTGCTCTTCTCCCTGCCTCCTCCATGACTCATTGTGAGGGCTAGAGCTTCTTCATGCTGTTCTGGGCCTCACACCATGCAGCACCTTTCCTTCTCCCAGCCACCTTGCCAGACTATCTGGAAAGATCCACGGTGCCATCACACAAACGAGAGCCTCAGCAGTTCCGTTCTGGACAGGGAGAATTCCAGAAGCCTGTGCCATTGTAGCAGTTTCTGCCTTTCCCCCAGCAGCCTCTTCTCCCACATTCCCTACTGCGAGAAGGGCAATCAGCTGACCACTGCCCCAGTGGACTGGATAGCAGAGAGCCCAAGGGGCCTAACGGCTCATTTGACCAAGTCTTTCGGGCTAATGCCTAGTGTCACAGGAACCCTAAAAGAGATGAGATACGTCCTCAAGGGGTCCCTGGGCCGGTGAAGGTGGCGTCATCAGGGGCCATTTTGCAGACACAGCTACCCATCCATCAGTAGCTGCAGACTTTGGCTCATCTTCGTCTCCAGCCTGGGGCGGTGGAGTGGGGCTCTTGGCACTGTATGCTAGAGCAAGGTTCCTGTGCACATCTTTGTGAATATCTCGTTCTTACCCACACACCAAACATACACTCACACGCATGTACACACACCCACACACACAGTCATACACATTCGACTCTCGGGAGTGTGCCTCCTTATCATGAGTCAGCGGTTGTGGTATCACAGCACTGCTCAGACACCTTGGGTCATAAGGCAGCCCCTGTGTGGCTTCTTTTGGCCTCTGGAGGACCTGTGGCATCCAGGGAGAAGAGGACCCTGCCTTTGGGGGATCCTGGGTGAGAGCCAGACCATGATCCTCTGGCTAGTCTTCAAAGTAGGGTGGGGATGAGAAGATGCTCTTCCGCTTGTTCCCACTGTACATGAGGGAGAGACTCTTCTTCTTCCGGTCGAAGGGGCTGGCGTCTGTGGTGAGGGACAGGTAGGATGCGATGCTTTCCCGAAGACCATAGCTAAAGAGGGACTCATCCACCCCCAGAGGGTTCTCCGCAACTTCAGGGTCTTCCTGCAGTCTGTGAGTTAGAAAGCAGAGGCCAAAGGAAGGGAAAAGAAGAGAGCGCGCAAGAGGAGAGGATGAGGAACAAAACATGAGCAGAGGAGGAAAGGAAATGAAAGAGCCTGGTTAATCTTCTCACAGACCATTTCAGTTCTGGTGTTTGCATGTGTGGACTGGATATGTGGTTTTGGACAGACTCCTTAACCTCTCGGAACCTCTGTATTTTCAAACAGCTAAAACTTTCCATTATAAGAAGAGAGTTCTATTATATCTTTGTAATTTTCATCTCTGATTTTCTTTGAACTCTCCAGTGGTACATCCTAATCTATGTTCAGTTAATAGTATGACCATGGATCATACTCACAAATAAATAAACAGCTGAAGAGTCAGCCTTGATAGCAGAATGGACACAACAAGCCAGGAGACTATTTTATTTTTTGGTGGCCCTGAAATTGAACTCAGAACCTTGAATTTTCTAGCATTTTACACTTGAGCTGTTGCTTTACACTACTCCTGTTGCTTATTAGTTTATTTTGGAGACAGGATATTGTGCTTTGGCTAGGCTGTCCTCAGGCTATGATCCTCCTACCACTGCCTCCCGAGTAGCTGGCATGATAGGTATCCACCACCATGTGCCATGCTCAGTCTAAGAGGTTTCCTTTTAGGAACGAGAATGAGTCACCTTAGGATTCTGGCGGAGGTGTCTAAGTCTTGAGTGAATTTTAACTGATACTAAATTTACACAAGACACGTGTGTATATCAGTCTCTAAAATCCTAAGAATAAGAGCAAGGTGGTACACTACTGCTAGAAAATGTACTATTCACACTGACTGGGGACTCTGTAAATGTTCTCAGAGCAGGGGAACTGTGAGCCATGATGGGAAATTGCTTGATAGTGTGTGATATCCCAGGCTGGGTCTATGGGATGGAGAGTCTGGCCCCATTTTCAGGACTGCTGGCTGTGGTTTTCATGTGCCTGGCTTGCAGACTGTTTGAGGGACACACACACACACACACACACACACACACACACACACACACACACACACCTGGGTGTCCTCTTCCAGTTGAAGGTCTTCTGGCGCAAGGTGACAGGTGACACCGGGGCACTGGCTGCTGGTGTGGGTGTATTCTGCATCAGGCAGGGTGTGGTGAGCACGCAGCACAGGCCGTCTGCCACCTCTGTGGAGAGAAGCGGAGGATGTTAGGGTCCTCACATCTCACAGCTAGTCAGAAACGTGACTTCCTAGGTTGCTGGCATGAAAACTGAGGCCAGGATGGGAAAGGGGAGTGAGGAATGGCAGAACTGGGAGTCACACCGGCAGTTGTTTGGGAAATGTCACCACCCTGAACCAACTGTACTCTGCACTCAGCTAGGGAAGGCGGAAACAGGGGTTTGGCTGTGCCCCAAGTGGAATGACTGGAACCTCCCTGGATTTCATTTGCCTCAGGGGCAGAAGGAGGGAAGCAGGGAACATACGTGAGAGAACATCAAGCAGAGGCCCACATGAGGGTAGCATTTCAGACCACTACTTGCAGGCTGCCTGTGTTCAAGAATGGTGCCGTGTGCAAAGCCAATGTTCCTCTCACATACAGGACGACATGTAGAAGACCAGAGGGCGAGTGGGCCATGTACATTGAAGGGAAGAAAACAAGACAGAGAGAAGGAGACATGGAGAGAAAAGACACTGCAGAGAGAGCATGCAGGTTAATTCAACCCACTTCTCTGTTCCTTAGCTTGGGAACAGTAGCTCAGCCTACATGGCCTTGGGTTAAGGAATCGAACCCGGGTCTTTGTGTATGCCAGACAAGCACTCTACCACTAGACCAAACTCCCGGCTCCCGTGTATAGAGCCATTTTTGTATCCATTTTGGAATAAGGATTCTTTGTTAAAGCTACATTCTAAGGGGCACAGAAAAGTGAGCAGCAGCCCCATCTCCTTGGCTGTAAACCAGTGAACCACCTTCCTCTTGAGTGGAGGACAGATAAGCCCTGCATTACTGCAGGGGAATCACAGAGTCTTACTTACCCTTCTACACAACTGCCCCAAATGCCCCTTGCTCTTACACCCTGGACTCCAGCAACTCACATTCAAGCTTCTCCTTTCCCCTTCATTTTCCTTTGTCTTGCTGGTCAGATCCTAACAGGAGCATGGGTGGCATGCCAGGGTTTGAGCCCTTTCCAAATAATTAGAGGGAGCCAGTGGTATGTGCCACTGCTCTGGGTGATGCCAGGTCATTGTCACTGTGAGGTGTGCCCATGGTTCCAGACTTGGCTTTCTGGTCCCTGGGAACTCTGCTAGGAGCATCTGTTTCATGTTTGTTTACTGTTGTCTATGCAAAACTTCTGGTTTGTGCAACCCCTCAGATGATTGTCATTAAGAGCCAAATACCACAACCAACCTGGGTGTGTACCCAGCAAGTGGCTGTCTCCAGGACTCCCTTCCTCTTTCAGTTTTAGCTAGCTTCTAGTCTTTTATCCAGCACAGAGGAGAATTTGTTAGCATTTAGTTTGCATCTGATACATGACAAGCAGTGCAGGACGCAGCGTATGAAGGGCTATGTTAAATGATCACGTAGTCCTTTGTGAGGGGCCTGTTCCTGCCCTCTAGTTTTCAGGAGCTCCTAGGTAAACACAGTCTTGTTCATAGTCCATCGGGCCCTATGACAGAACAACCAAAGCCCTGGGGAGAGAAGTGCCTGGCAGGGGAATGGAGTAGATAGAGACCCATCCTAATTCCTTGGGCTGTGTCACCCAGGTGGGGTTCTGTTGGCCTTCAAAGCTGAAGAGAGCTCTGACAAGCAGAAAAGGGGAAGACAGTCGAAGTTCAGGACAAAGCCCGAGTCCTGGAAATATAAGGCTGTCATGCTGAGGTACAACGTGCCAGTATTTATGCATTCGGGGATAGCTTGGTCTGCTTTATTTCCAGAGCCTGAGGTTCAGTGCCTTGTGATTCTATGTTGTATTCACAGCTAGTCTTGGTCTGAAATTCATTCTCGACAGACACATGGATGTCAGGGTGACAGAAAGCAAGAGTAAATCTCTCGCTTTCCCTGGTGGCCCACACTGCAGCCTCCACCCTTTGTGAGCCCGCAGAGGACAGAGACTACCTGCGCCTTACCCGAATAGTGGCTCACCAGGTCCTCCAGGCACTGAAAGGTGAGCCGCGGGGAGATGTAGTACCAGTTGTTGGGCAGACGGAAGATGCGGTAGTGTCTCACCTGTCTGTGCCTCACTGACAGTGAATAGAAACCTGTGGGAGGTAAGGACCCATTAGTGGCAGTCACATGTCCCTACCCAAGGGTGACCAGCAGAGAAGCTCACCTCCACCAAGGCTTACCAAGGCTCACCTAGGGGTACGAGCAGTGCACCAGGACTCCTCCTTTCCAGCCCCGGAACACCCCCTTAGCTGTTGCTCCTCTGTACAGCCCTCAGGGAACTCCCTTACCAACCTACTAAACCTGCAGTACAGGCATTGCTGCACCCAGGCCTGATTTTCTTGCTGTCGGAAGTGAACATTTGGGGTGCTCTCCCATCTCTCCGACTCCAGAGGTTGCTTCATGGCTTGTAGCTTGGTTGTCACCTGCTGATCCAGACTCAGCAGCCTGAGTCTTTCCTGAGAGTTTGCTGAGATGTGGGAATTGCTGCCTTCCCCCGGTGGCTCTCTACCTTCCAGTGCTACCCCACGACACACTCGGGAGCCTGAGTTAGTCTTGCTTTCCTGGTCTCGCTTGCTGTGGCCTTAAGCTTCGTTTTCTCAGAAATACAGAGGGGTGGATAGGACATTGTTGATGGCTTAGTAAGAGGAGACACTCGGGTGTGTGCCACTTCCTCTTCTAAACTCAGGTTCCCAAAGTAGAAGTGGAAGAACTGCACTTAGGTCATGTTCAAGGGCAGACTCCCTGCTCTGTCCTCCAGGATTCCTGGGGTGAATACTCGAGAGGTTCTGAGGGGTGAGGGCACCTCCCCCAGGTCTGTGCTGTCTATCTGTATGTAGCAGAGTTGGAGGCATGTCAGGAAACACCTCCATTCATTCTCAGAGTGTGGGAGCGATTGTCCCCAGGTGGTCTATGGGTAGAGACCTGGAGGCTCAGAGCCTGTGATGCACTCTTACCTCCAGAGCACAGCATATGGGGACAGAAGCCCTGGGTAGAGCCTCCTGGCCCGTCCCAAGCAGTCTGTGGACCCAGCTGTGCAGAAATACCCACTGTGTGCTGTCCCCGCATTGTTCAGGGGCAAGTGGAAACTCATCAGAACTTTTTGCATATCCAGGACCATAACAGCACCTATCAGCCTATCAGCCCCAGGGCATAGGTATTTTCTGATGAGCTGTGCCTCTGTGGAGACCTCTCCTTCTTGGCCAGACCAGTCTAGGAGGCTATGAGCCTGGGTGGACTCTGACAGAAGACCCTTAAGACCTGTACAAGACATTGTGGTTCTGGTTTTGTCTTGCTCTCCCTCAGCACATTCAAGATGTGGGGCAAACATTTGTTCTAGGACATTTTGAATGATGCCTCCACAGGCTTGCTACTCCAGCAGCCATGCTCGTGATGGTTTTAGTTCCAGTAGGGGCCTGTGAAATCCTAGATGCTGTGTTTTCCATTCTCTGATAGCACCTGGGAAAGAAGCAGGCTCAAAATCTGAACACTCCCCTGCATTCAAAGTTATTAAGAGGACTCTTCGGTGGGGAGAGCTGGAACTGTTAAATGTTTTTTTCCTGTGACTTGAAGGCTGGACTGTTTTCCATGCACTATGCGAAGTGCTTTCCCACTATGAAACCCCATGCTATAGCTAAGGGAACCTGGGTGATAGAGAGAGGAGGTGGTACTAATAGAACTGCTGAAACTAGATTTTGGGACCCGAGCCCTTGCCCATGCAGAAAGGACAGTATGTTCTATGCTAGATGACACAGGAAGTTGTAAGGATAAAAATCACGGCAAATCTGTGAGCTCTGACTTGGACTTGGCCTCATTTTCTAAGCTCTGTCACTTCCTTGGGGGGGCAACCTCATGCATGTTACCCCAATCCTATAAGGGCAGGGCTTTCTCTCCATGGAACAGGTGGAAAGACTGAATTCAGAGGAACTATGATACTAAGAGCACAGCCAGACCTATGCCAGTGCCCTAGTACCCACACCTGGCACTTAAGTTTTATTCTCAGCCAATGGAACACTCCATCAAGAGTCCATGGGAGGCTGTGTCATTCCCACCCCATGGCAGTGCCCAGCCAGCTTACTCCTTGTTGGTAGGCCTCTTGCCTCCATGTAGGGCCTTGGCTCCAGGAGCTGACCAGGCAGATCCCTATGTGTGCACAAGGGAGAGTGAGTGGAGCCTGGACCGGCTCATGTGAGGTGCAAGGCCTGCTCACCTTTCTTGGTCTCGCTCTCTCTGATCATGAAGGAGCCCATCTTCGTGTCTGGCAGCTGCAGCAGCTCCTCTGCCTTATCCCTGCCCAGCCCTTCAAACAGCCAGCTGGGGAGGACAGAAAAAGGACATCTTATTCCTAGGGAAGTTGTGTCCTGAAGAATAGTCTAAATTAGCCCACGTCTCATCATTTCTGATGTCCAGAGCTGGAATAGCAGTAGCAGTGCCCCCGCCCCATCTTTCCACTGGACGGACCACGCCATACAGACATACAATGAAATGCACTCACCCATGGTAGACTCTGGCCACACACATTCCAGGAATATAACTCTCCCGGCCAGTGCTCAGAGAAATAGCTTTCCACCATCCTCCTTCGCTGTCAGGACAAAACACACAGAAACAGGTGGGGAGGTAAATGGCAGGAACAGGGAGACAGGGACTAACCCACAGTAGATGAGACACGATTTTTCAAGATCCGTCACTGGCCATGTTGGTTTTTATAGCTGGTCGTGGCCATCCTTCATGTGCCAGCAACTGGTGTCCTCAACTGATGCTTACAGTTGGAGGCTTCTAAAATTAACTTATTTTCTGCCTTTATACTCTAAAGAGTAAACCAAAGATAGTACTCACATCAGGAAGGATTTATATAAAGGGGCTCAGGGCCCTGTTTTGTTCCATAAATTATTTGGAATACAACTGAAGGGAAGCGGGAATAAAAGAAGATACTATCTATTTATTATCAGAAGTATTTTTAGACCCTGACATCTTTTCAGCTTTCCTTGGTGTATAATATTCCATACACAGCATGATGTGTGACAGCAGGCAAGGCCAGTACAAGAAGCAGAATTGGGGTCATCGAAGGTCTCAAAAGTTAAGTATCTAACTTACGTAACTTTTATCTGGTAGGCAATAAGGAGCCAAGGGAGGTTTAATAGCCCTGGCGGCATTAATGGGTGGGTGAGATGCCACCAAATGGACTAAATTTCTTACCTCATGGTAGGGCCAGCCAAAAATCTAAGGATTCACATCTCAATCTAAGGATTTCCTGTCTTGAAGTATATGAAAGTTTTGAAAAGCTAACTCAACTCACTCAGAAATCACCCGCAGTTTCTCTCCTCGATGGAAAATCGGGGGGCTGATGTCAGGAGACGGGTAGTCACTCAGCACAGCCAGGAAGTCACTTTCCAGCCCTGGGAATCAAGGCAGATGGTCTTGATAACCAAAAACAGAGGCAGCTGGGGGTAGGGGGTGGCGCCACAAGGTCCTGGGAAATCTCAGGCACCTGACTTGAGCAGACAGGGAGGAAGCCCGAAGAACCCAAGAGCAGGCAATATCTCCCATTCACCGGCCTGCCTCATCCCAGACCCATGAGTTGAAGTCACACAATCTGGCTCCAAGGTCTGCCTTGTTTCTCCACAAGCCTTAGCCTCTCCATCCTGCAAATGGGGCTGAAATCTGGTTCCAGAGTCCTTTGGAGATGAGATACAGTCTGTGTGATACCATCTCAGGAATGACAAAGGACTACAGAAACCCCTGGCCTCATGCCCTCTCCTGGCCTGTGGCTGTCCCTTCAAATCTTTTAGAGATTAGGAGGTCAGGAATTAAGCCAAAGAATCTCAAACTTTGGACATTAAAAAAAAAAAATAGTGCTCAGGCCTGGAACCCTAACTGTTTAGGAGACTTGAGATCTGAGGATCAAGGTTGAAAGCCAATACAGGTAGGAAAGTCCATAAGACTCTTATCTTTAATTGAATGCCCTAAAGACTTTGGCTCAAATAATAGTACAGTAGCTTTGACCAAAAGCCCAAGGATCGTATCCAGGTTCTGACTTCAAGCTCCAGGACTGACATAAATACATACATGCATACATACATAGTAAATTAAGACAGACGGACAAACACACTTTCTTGTACAGTATGGGCATGAGGTTGGGGATCTAGCCCACAGGAATTTTTACTGGTTGTGGGTTGGAAGGAAGCAAAGTTAAGTACTTTTCATTATGTATATGTCAAGAGTCACTTCGATTTTAGGAAGGAAGGGATACTATTTTGTTCACCTGAGGGATAAGATAATATAATATGAATTTCCTTTGTGATATTAGATGATATCTGTTCTACATCCTTTGTAATTTACCATAATTTCCATGCATCAGACAAGAGTGATATTGTGTGCGTTTAGGGGAAATAATGTCTTACAAAGCAGTGGATTTAATCGTTGTTCACTGTGATAATTATGGCTCTACCTGCTGCTTCAGAAATTGAGTTCACAGTTCCAGTAGCGGATTCTCTACCCTAAGCCCAGCATGGTGAGCAAGTCAGCTGCCCCCCTGCTCTCATGGAGCCTGTGTTCTAGGGACCATGTGGTGATCAGGGTGTGACAGACGTACCCCCTGCTGGGACCCCAACTAGCCTCTTACAGCCCATGAATCCTGCATATAACAAGTATCTAAGACAGGTTAAGTAGACAGACTGAGCTATGAATGAGAGTCATGAATGGGGTTTGGGTAAATGATTTGGTTATCAGCTGGAAAATGAATCAGAGACAAGTTATCAAAGCACACTCAAATGTGCTCACCAGGGGAAACTATGTAAATCTGAGAGTGGAAACCGAGAGTGAACTTTGCCATCTTTATGTCCAGGGTTCTGAGTAAAGCAGCGGCAAGGTCACAGAGGGACCAGCCCGGTGAGTTTGCTGGCCTGTCCAACTGTGCCTTTCCTGAGCCTGCTTGTATGTATGTGTCCGGGAAATCCTCCCTCTCTCTACCTCATTGAATTAAAAAAAAAATATATATATATATATATATATACTTGTATAGTCCAGTCATTAGAAGCAGCCCTAATATTGTATGGATCAGAAATCAGAAGGCCAGAGTTCTAAGGAGGGAAGGATTCAGATCCGTGGTATGTCAAGTTGATGCAAATTTAGACCCTTTTTAGAAAAAGAACATGAAATGGTGCATGCCAAATGAGGTGCAGACCCTGGGAGGGGGTTCTCCTAGGAAAGGCTCATGGTTGCCATGGTTTCTCAGCTTTCTGACAGTTCTACTCAACTGCCCAGGTGGGCAGTGCAGAGGGAGGCGGTGGGCATGAATCATCTTCCCCTCCTGAAATGTGGGAAATTTCACTCTTCCTAGGGGATATTCACTAACTCACTCAGCTGCTTTTTGACGTCAGAGACCCTGATTAGACTGCTTCTTTTGGTTTTCTCCCTTACCTCCCCACAAGCTCATCCTCAGCCTCTTGAAAGAGGCTCAGATGTAGCCTATGCTATACACACTCTGGAGGCAAATGTCCCAAACTTGTATTGTCACATTTGTAAGACTCTCGGGAAACTGTCATCTCTCCAGCTGGCTATGGGATCCCAAAAGAATCCCACCCTTTCTTTAGTCTGAGCCAGCCCTATTGGAGGCTCTGAAACCCAAGACACAGCTGTCCTCTTTCCACAGGGTCTTCAAGAGTGACTCCGGGCTTGGTCTTTATGCAGTCTGGACATAAGGGATGTGTCATGGAACTCCTTGCAAGAAAGAAGGGCAGAGATGAGAGGCACAGGATGTTTTATTCTGGGCCAAGACAAGGGCTTTAGATTAGTCTGTGTCTATGTAGGGGTTGTTGTTTGGCATCTGGTTTAAAGAGACAGCAGAAACAGAAATGACATCCTACTATAGAAGCAAGTGTTCTTAGGGGAATGGAAGCAATTGGGCTACAGTTTCAGTTTCATGGTAATAATATGAATTTCCTGTGGAATTTCCATACCGTGATGTGTTTATATCAAAAGCGGTTAAGCATCACCAAGACTACTGGTGCAGGAGCTTTTGTCCCAGGACCTGGTGGCTCAGTGGTACTCTACCATGGCCTGGCACTGTATCATCAGCATTAGGAAAGTAGACAAGTCACTGGAAATTATTAATGCAGCTCATTGCACCCTGTGGGGAAGGTCAGCATTGTGACAAGCTCGGGTACCAGGTCCATTTCCATTTCCCTACAGGAAAATAAATGCCAGGTGGGCCTTTCCAGTTGCTCAACTTCAAGTACCTCATCACCACATATTCCCAGAGCCCATTGGGTTTGTGGGAAACTGAGCACTGGAATCAAACCTGATGCCTGAGTAAAGCAAAGAGAGAATGGTGAGAAGGGAGGAGAGAACATGATCACAGATTTGAGAGAAGGAAGCAAATTGACTAAGAGGTGTAAAGCCTAGCATGAGAGACATCCAGGCAGAACTTTTAGAAGGACTTTACAGGAGGAGAACTTGCATTAAAACTAATCAGGCCTGACTTAAGGTCACCTCCATCACTTAATAACTCCACTACAATTTGGGGAAAGATTTGTTCTTAAGTACTCTGTGCTCAAGTTCTTCTGCCTCACGTGATGGGTGGTGGATTCGTGTGTCATCATGATGGATACGTCTGCCGTGGTGACGGCAGTCAGCCTCATTTCCCAAACTGGATGTGACCATCATATAACCCACAGCCCGTCCCAGCCACATGTTCTTCACTTTATGACCGTCTAGGTGAGCAGATACGAATACGCAGTCCGATCTTCTTGTCATCTAAACACAAATCCCTTTGATGAGAACAGAAAACAAAACTCAAGACGCCAAGTATTTGCTGAGAGTGCAAATTCAGCAGTGAGGCAGGGTGAGCAGAATGTAGAGAAGCGTACAGCAGGAAATGATACGGGGCAGGAAGCAGCCCCAGGCAAACTTCCTGGCCACAAAGATTCATCAGGGAAAGGCAAGCTGTTTCTAGCATTATCTTCTTGGGAGGAGTGTGATTGTTTCTCAAAGCTGAAAACATATCAGTCACTGTTATTGATAACTGAGTAGGAAACTAGTCATTCATATGTCCAGCGCTCTGCCTGGCCCCAGCCTAGCCCTTCCAGTTCTGCCAGAACATGGATTCTTATCTGAACAGAAAAGAGGCCAAGGCCATAGATATTGAGGGACATGGCCAAGAGACTGTGAGGACTTCAGTGCCTGGGGTCACTTCACTGAGGCACACATTTCTGGCTGGCTCTGTTTCTAGGCCTACCCCCATCAACACCCAGTCTTCAGCAAATCAAGACAAAGGCCCACTCCACGGGTGCCTTAAGAATTGGAAAGGGTGCCCCGCACAAGGCTGAAAGGCCCAGTGATTGCCACTTTTGGTTTGACATTCTCTCGAGATAGTCCCATGCAGGAGTTCCAATCTTCTGAAGGCCCAGCCCCTGGGGTCTGAGGGTCTTCATCGACACATGAAGGGCTGCACCAATGCCTCAGAAGTAGTCCAGGGAGCTCCAGGTGTTAGTGGGAAACGTGGAACCTGATCAACCCTGAGGCCACAAGAGGTCAGCAGAGTTGACCTCTGTGTGCAAAGCTGGCAGAGTGCAGAGCAGAAGGGAGGTGGCCTGCAGGCCTCTGAGTCACAGAATGTATCCTGCTTGGGCGCTTGTTTCCCATTCCTTCTCTTTCCATCACCATCACACAGCAGCAGCAGCAGCAGCAGCTGCAGCAGCAGCAGCAGTACAGGCGAAATGCACCTTCTGCAGGGAGACTTACTGACCAGCCAATGATGCCAACCAGACAGCTTCTTTTGTCATAGTCAAGAGTCATAACACCAGTGGCCCAATGACATGGCCCTTAATATTAACTGTAAAAAATCTGTATCCTGTTGTGAGCAAGGCAAGATTATGATTCTGATGGATGGGTTGTGTTATGATTTTCAGTAAATGGAAACTGACTGTTCAGCCCGAAAACCAGCCTCTGTGCTGACAGGGGTGGGTGAGAATTAGTAGAGGTAGTAATCTAGTCCAGTATTTCATATGGCAGGCTTGCTTAGGGGTTCACCCAGGGACAAATATCTGTATCACTGAATCTAATAGTCAGGCTCTCCCTGCTTGAGAGAGAACGGCCTCTCTCTGAACACCCAAACCTCTTGAAAGCTGATCAGCTCTGCATAAGTTGAGCTAGTGAAAAGATGCTAGATTCAGGCCCCTTGGCCACTTCTGAGCTGCATGCCCTTAGCCAGCTCATTCGATCTCCATGTTCCTCAGTTTTCTTAAGTGAACTTTGGAGAGATAACTATAATCTCTTGATGGGATTTTGTGAAAAGTAATAGTTTCTCTGTGTAAATACACATGTCGTATGCACTCTGTATAACATGCAAATATATGGTACACTTGCCTATGTAAATCATATATTCACATGCATAAAGCACTTGGAATTGTATCTGACAAGCACTTGTAAGCACCCAGTCACTCTGTAATGATTCCCACTGTCCAACCTGAAACAGAGAACTCTGCTGTGAACTCCCATCCCATCCCTGTGATGAGCTGCAGCAAGTCTAGAAACTGGCCTGAAGTCCACCAGCTGTCAGGGCTCACGGATGACAGTTAGCTTCTGCTGTTCATCCTCACCTCATCATCGTGGCATGTGACAACTAGTAGGTTCGAGGGGTGGTACTTGATCAGATGTGGGTGGTTTGAAGAACACTAATGAGAAAGTAAGAAGTTCCGAGATTTCGGTCTTCTTCCTCTCTGCCCACCCCATTTTTCCATGAGCAGCCATGAAGATGCCTACCCTAGGTCAGTAGAAAGGTGTTGGTTTTCATGGCCACCTCTTAGCTGACATGAAGGGAAGAGACAAAGAAGGGAAGTGAGCACAGCACAATAACTGAGTTGAGGTCAGGTGGAAAACGCCATTTTACCCTTGGCTTGGAGTTCCCTGACTCTTCAACTGTTCTGTATGCCTGTTACCAGCCCTGAGGAGGTGTCTGAAGTTTGTCAGTGGCAGAAAGTATTTACTATTTGGGACTCTTTGGAAACAAGCATGGATTGGCAGTGTGGCAGGTGACCCCAGGAGAAAGTGTTCAGACTTCCCAGCTCACTGCAAGCTCACTGCAGGCCCTGCTGTGGCAAAGACAGATGGACACCTAGTCACCGGTAGAAGCCAGGAAACTTCTCTAAAGCGACACGGCTTCCCAGGGACATGACCAGGGGCTCGGCTTGGGTATTCCTATCAAGACCTGCCACTTCGATGGGGATTATCATATGACTTGCTGGGAACTGGCCTAATGCAGAATGTTCTAAAAAGCTTAGTTTGGAAAAGAAATGTTGTCAAAGCCACATTCCAAAGTGTTCACAGTCTTAGTGTGGGGGACAGAGGCTCTCCTCAAAGATCTGAAATGTTTTCCTTGAGTCCCTAGGTTGGCCTCTGCTGGTCTTTGGGCAGAGCCATAGGTTTTAGTGCCTTGAACCCTTTGTCACTGGGGCTGATGTCAGAGAGAGAGCACTGTTCTTACAGGCAGGCCTGGAGCAGTGAGTGGGGGTCACTGGGGGTGGGGACTACTCAGATGAGTATGCGAGCTCTCCCCTGGCATCCTGCAGAATGGAAAGACAGCTTCACCTTCTCCCTTAGGTCTCAAGTAGATGTAAGAGGAAAGAGGAAACAAAGTTAGGACAGATGAGAAGGGGAGCTTTTCAGAGCTGGGGGTGCAAAAGCAGCCACCATTGCTTGATGTGGCTGCCTGGCTCACAAAGCGGTATGACCTGGGGAATTCTCCTGAGCAGGGGTGGAGGGGGAAGACCCCTCAACCTCCTTCTTAGAGGTGACCTCCCACCCACACAATGGAAAAAGAAAAACTTACTTTGTGACAATTTGCATTTGGAAAAAGAAAGGCAAATAAGCAGGTCCTTAGAGGCTGGTGTTTTCATGGGGCTTGCTCAAGTGTGTAGCCCTTTCTGCGGCAGGCTGAAAGGCCACAGCTTAAGATGTGGTATCTCCCGAGATAGCTGAGCCTCCAGGCACTGTAAAGACAGCTTCCTGATAGGAGTAGTGACCAGAGCAAGAGGCTGTGACCTGAGTCCAGCTGAGAAGGCAGGAAGGGGCCCAGCAGGGCTCCTCTGCCTGGGGATGCACTGGCCACTGACAGTTCATCTTTGTGCTTTTCCCCATTCGGTTTGGAGAAGTCAGATATGGGGCTGGGAATGTCCTGAGGCGTGAGCCTTGGAAGGATGTGAGGGACAGGCCATTCTCATGCTCTGTAGGGACATCAAAAGGGTCAGCCAACAATGTAGCTTGAGCAGCTCAGTGGTTCCATTTTGGAAGACGTCTTTGCCAAAGAGCCACAGGAGTCATAGAAAGAACAGTAGCCAACAGCATGGCATAGCAGAGCAGGGTGGCCTCTTTCAGTACAGAGGAATGGGGACAGGATAGGCCTGGTCGCCTTTGCTGGGAGTGGGCCAACAGGCCCCAAGTGCTATGGCGCAAAGTGGGAAGCAGGTCACCCCCACACCCACCCTGTGGACACCTGACCTTCCTTTACACCCTTCCCAAGCTCCCAGGGGACCTCCTTAGAGCATTCCGCCCAAATGTGAGAAATAAAGACAAGTGTGTTAGAGAGGACCTGAGTAAGGCCAGGAGCGTAGCCTGGTGACAGAGTGCTCACCCAGTGTGCACAAAGCCCTGGGTATGATTCTAAAGTACCACATACATTGAAAAAAAAAAGCCAGAAGTGGTGCTGTGGCTCAAGTGGTAGAGTGCTAACCTTGAGAAAGCCCAAGGACAGTGCTTAGGCCCTGAGTTCAAGCCCCAGGACTGGGGCAAAAAAAAATGTGAGGAAAAGGACCAGCACAGCTGATCTCAGATCAGCCTTTGCCTCCTGTTGTCTGACGGCCCCTCCACATCCCCAGCCAGTGGCTGAAGGACTTGGAGGCTTTGGGAGTCAGGCACAGCCTGACTTTTTTCCATAGGGCTTAAACAGCGGTCATCTCGGTTAGCCTGCAATGTTAGCTTCTCCCCCCGAAGCACTGAGCACCTTATCATCTTACAGTGTCCTTAGCATTTAGCAAGACCAAGTGGACAGTGCCCAGCTTTGTCCCTGAAAGATCAGCACTGGTCAAACTCCAGCAGAGCTCATTATATGATGGATGGGGTGGGAGCAGTGAGATGAATGGGGAACAGTGAGCAAGAATCTAGTTTTCAGAATTAGACGCCTTGGTTAGAAATAGGACTTTGAAGAAGCTAACAACATGAGCTCCATTTTCTTCCCAGGCCTCAATTTCCCCCAGCTAGAAAGTAAATGGATTATACCAGCTGATCTCAGAGATCCATCTCAAAATGTCAACCATTTAGAACCATTGCCAAGTACCTAGCCCTTTTCAACTTGAAATATCTGAACCATGGCAACATGAGAGACAAGTATAATCTACTACGATTCCATTGCCCCACATAACAGCGTCCAGCACTGCGAGTATTTCTCAAGGGTTTCCAAGGGCAGAGGGAAGCGTATTGCTAAAGCAATCAGACTTACCATCTGTGCCGGGTAGCGGCCTCTCGGGGGGCACCGGGGTGGATTTCATGCTGTTTCCCATTTCTGTCTCTCCTGGAGCTGTTGGAGATGTGTAAAGCCTACAGCACATGAGACACACAGGCAAAGTCAGGCGGGCCCTGAGCCTTCTGAGCAGAGAGTGACCCAGTTTAAAACACATTGTACACCATTCTCCTTCTTCTCTGCCAGGCGGCTGTTTTCATGTGAAGATATGGCTTGTGAGTGTTGTTACATTTGCCCTGTTCAACTACTTTTATCAAAGGATTGGCAGAGAAAACCACAGAGAGGGAAGTTGAGAACAAGTGCTGTTGGTGACAAAAGTTTCCATTCCTCACAGTCACTGAGGAGAGCAGTTTGTGTTCAAGGCTGAGCTGACTTGCCCAGGCACCTGAAGAACCCAGGCCCATAACCCCCCGCAATCCACAACCCCCACAACTCCCAGCAATCAGCTCCTCACCACAGAGAACAAGGGTGCACAGAACTTACTAGCTGAGTGGCTTTACAATTTGAACTGGTAAGAAAGTGGCACTTTCTGGTTTTACATTTTTCTTGGCTGTGAGAATCTTCCAACCTGGATTCCCAGAGCCCCAAAAAAGTACAGCTTGATGAAACATTTTTTACTTAGAGCATGCTATCAAATGTGGTCCTATCTCCTGTGATTTGAACCACTATGACAGCCCCCGTATCCCCATGCCCAGTTTGCAGGGAGGGAAACGGAGTCTCAGAGAAAGTAAGCGACTTGTCCCAAGTCATGTGACAGGTAAAGGGGCAGCTGGAGCTTGAACCATGCATATTTACTTTCCAGTTTTCTTCCCATGGCTTCTCTTTCTGGCCCCCAGGCAAGTGGGAATTTATTAAAGCCCATGACCTTTGGGAAGTTGCTAACCTCTCCCTGCTTGTCTTAGAGAATAATCAAGTAGCTAGGAGTCACTACAGAGGTAGTTAAGACAGAAGAGGCAAAAACACTTAGATATGGCCTGGCATCAAATATAATGCCAGTTGTTACCAACTGTCCCAACTGTCCTTCATGGGAAATGTCCAACCCTGGGCCCCTCACACAAATACTTTGAGAAGGGACCAGAGGGTTGAAGAACAGAGCCATCGGGAAACTGTGTCATCTGAGGGTGGCAGAAGATGATGAATAAGTTTTCCTTTTCAGTCCTTACCTTCCCTCAAGAGACTCATCCGTGAGTCTTTTAGGTGTTTGGAGAAAGGCTTTAGTGTGCAGAGGCAAACACCCAAGTAGCATGAGTGCTAGCCTGGCCCGTCTCCCACTCTCCAAGTCTCCCCATTCCACACTGCAGAGTGGCATGACACCATCCACAATGCTCGTGGGTGCCCTTGAGATTCGTCAAGTGTCATTTAGAATCTAGTGATAGTCCCTTCCTCCTTCCAGCCCATCTTCCTCTCATCCCATCCTCTCTTCTGAGACATTTCCTAGCTTCAGGCTCCTGCTGAAAGCTATCTAATAATAAGAATAAACCTGGGGTCCTTAAACCCCCAGGAAGGTGAACTAAGCTCCCGCCTGGAGCCCGTTCCTTCTCCTCCCTCCCCTTTCTGCAGGTCCTGGCACCATTCCCTCTCCCATCCTGCAAGCCTTTGGAGTTCATTGTCCATGAGAGGATGGTTGTACATGGCTGTGAGGCCTCAGAAATCCTGTATCTCCTTAGCTATTCGCTCACTGACTGCCTCTCAGAGCCTCCAGGAAAGAGTTAACTCTTCAGAAAAAAAAAAAAAAAAAAAAAAAAAAAAAGACTTTATTTGAGAAGAGTGAAAATGCCCCTTAGGGCTAGAGCCTGTCTTCCTAATAAAAGTGCTAAGCAATTTGATTTAATCCATAACAGTTTTATGCAGTGGCTGGAGGTGGGAGGGAGAGTGTAAGAGACATAATTGCTTCCAGGAACAATAGTAAAAGGGCAAAAGAGAAATGAGTTAATTAACACTGGCTCTATGCAGCATTCTTGATTTCCTTCTCCCTTGTCTTTGAGGAGCAGCTCTTAGGTTTCCATGTTAAAGGACTGTAGTTTCTAGGCACCATATTTTCCCATTGGTCTTTGGAGTGATGTTATTTTCTCTGGGCGACCTTGGGCCTTAGTTTCCTATCTGGAAAATGAGAAGAGTGGAAAAGATGCTCTATAGAGAGAGACAGAGACTCTTTGAACCTCACTGCAGTCTAACAATCAAGACTCGTGGCTCTTTGAAAATTACTAATACGAGAAAAGAACCATCGTAATTTTTCATGACGTCCCATTGCCTTTCTATTCTTTGGGACTGAGGGAAGGCAGGTAACATACAGGCCTACCTTTTATATTTCTCTCCCAGCATCCCCTGGGTACACACTTCTCTTTTGCTATAATGTATCGGATGGGAATTAATTCACCTGCCCACAGTGTAGAGCTAGAAACCTGCTGCTCCTGACTTCTATGTCTTGGTCATTACTCCATTATTGAATGGAGTCCCCCCAGAGGAGGACTCTGGCCGGAAGACTAAGGTGAAGGTGAATGACGTCACTGGGGGAAACCCTGATGCCTGCTGGACCTGCTACCTGAAATCATAGCTGCAACACCTCCAAAAGCCCATGAACCAAGCAAGTCGTGGTTTTTCTCTGTGCAAGCAAGAGTCTGAACTTCATGTGGTCACCATGCCAGGGATTGTCCCAGCCTGATTTCAGACTAGAGAGATGTGAATTCAAAGCAGTTCTCCCTGGCTCTAATCCCCAAGTATCTGATTGGCACACAGTGCAGCCCTGGCCTTCTACTTCATGCCCAGTTTGAAGAGGCAGCAGGAAGGAAATCCTTAGAAGTTACCAAAGCAAATTTCAGAAACCATAAACTTTGAGAGAAACCATTAATGCAAAATACAGAGTAGGCTCTAAGAAATGACGTGGATATACGGAGCAAAGATTAGGGGCCGGGGTTAGGGAAACCCCTAGGGTAGGCCGGGGAGATCTCTTGCGGTAACAAGAGAGGATTGTGTGGTGTGTCTTATTCTTAGCTTTTGTAATTTTATTTTATAGACTGCTATTGCCATTGGTGAAACAAACAAGGAAAAACTAGCTGTGCTTATTGAATTACAATCTACCGGTCAGAGAGAGAAGCCTTCATTTTAGAGCTACGATCTGACTATGTAGCTCAGGCTGCTCTTGAATTCAAGATATTTTCTGTCTCAGCCTCTTGAGTGCTGAGTCTACAGGCATGTTCTACAGTTGGATGAAAATTTAACCTCTAAATACCATGCATTCAAACTAGTGAGACAAAATTTCCACCATGTCCTTAAGGTTCTCTCTGCTTGGTAAAAAGTAATGTAGGTAAATATGTTAGTGTCTCCTTTATGCATTTCTAGACTTTCCAAATTTCTTCCATGTGTATGAATAAGTTTTGTGATTAAAAGCTAGGGAAGAATGTGGGATCTGTGATGCAGGGATCAGGGCAAATGGAAAATCCTGAGCAGTGGTTCCAGCTCTAGGGTTATTAGCTACGTGTCCTCTGACCAAATCCCTTCATTTCTCTGAGTCTTGGCTTTCATATGCATTGAGTTGGAATGCAAATATCCCATAAGGCTGTTTTGAAGATAAATGGTAGCTAAAACATCATGAATATTGGAGCCCAGGGAAGAGCTACCTGACCAGTTAACTCACTGTGCCAGTTTGAACAAGACCCTGTCCCTCTGTAGGCCCAGAGCCTGCTGATGCAGCAAGGAGAGAATTGAGCCAATCATCTCACAAGACTTGTTGGCCTTACTCAACACCACTTCCACCATGACAGGACCCCTGTGCCCTCAATGAGCCCAAGACGTGACCAGCAGTACCTGGATTCTGCTGCTACACTGAGGGAGAGCTAAGAGCTGGCCCAGTGGCTCAGCATTGTTTGCCTCCTCCCCCACCAGAGATCCCACCCAGTTTCCGGGGAGCCCCACCACATCCTGACCTCAGGATGCATCCCAGGTGCATCAAGGCCCCCCTCCCCCCATCACCCCATCCTTCCTCGCTCTCCTCACAGGGTGGTGCAGCTGTGTGTTTCTCCTGCTGTCACTCCCTCATCTCCCTCCCTGCACAGCAAAACAGGGTTCTCATACCAGGACTCCAGGGCTCCAGAGCTCCAGGGAGGCCCACAGAGGAAGGCCGCTGCTCAGAGAGTGCCCACACCAGGCTTCCCATGACCAACTCACAACCAGAGGCACAGGGGGTGAACTTGGGAACTCTAAGTTATTTCAGATTTGTACTGGGGCTTGAACTTGGGGCCTAGGCCTAGGCACTGGTCCTTAGGTTTTTTCACCCACTGCCACTTGACCTATAGCTCCACTTCGGCCTTTTGATGGCTAATTAGAGATCAGAGTCTCACAGACTTTCCTACACAAGATAGCTTCAAATCGAGGGCCTCAGATCGTAGTCTCCTGAACAGGTAAGATTACAGGTGTGTCACTGGCTTAAGCTCTCTTATATTATAAAGGAAATCTCAGAATGTAAGCAGCCTGCTCAAGCACACACAATAAGTGATATGAGAAAGAGCCATTGCCCATTTGTTGGCTGTGACTCACTTGACCACAAGCCTATGCCTGATCCTATCTATAAAGGAATTGTAGGCAGGCTGAGCTTTCCCTAACACATCTCACACTGAATGAAATTTTGCACAAAGAAGCCAGAATCTAGCCAAAGCAGAGATAAACCTCACTATCACTAACTTCTCTACCTCTCTCTTTTGCTGGGTTTTGCTTCGCTATATTTTGTTTGCTAGTATCAAGGTCAGAACTCAGAGGTTCATGCTCATTTCACTTGTTTTCCTAGCTGTCACTCTACCATATGATCCACACCATCTGTCTGGCATTGTTCTGGTTCATTAGAAATGGAGTGTCACAGACTTTCCACCTAGCTTCCAACGATAATCCTCCAGGTCCCAGATTACAGGCATGAATCCATGAAACCCACTGGCACCCTTGCAGGGAAGATTAACAAGAGTAGTTATGGAAGCCCCCGTGGCTACATTCTGCTGATGCAGGTGCATGTGTCACCCTGACATGTCAGGCAGAGGGGCAACAGTGGCAGGGGCTTCTGTCAAAACAGAGATAGATGACAAAAGCCAGGCTTAATAGGGCTTTGATGATCCATTGAAAAGCTCAGCCTTCTGATCCTTTCTGGATCAGCTTTTCATGCACAGAGGCCTCAGGCCCCAGGTGGTGGGGCACAGGGATTCCAGGCTGTGGCCCTGTATCCACCAAGTCTCCTCCAACCACCAAATATCAATGAAGTTGGACCCAGGCCAGTAATGACAGCATTGAGAGAGTCACTTTGACCTGGAGAGGAACAGGATGACTGCGATATGGGCCTCACCTCACATGGAGGACCCTGGGAACACAGGGTTCATGAGAGCAAGAAGAGGCTGAGGGACACTGCTGTGGTAACAGAGATGCTGAAGGGCAGCCAGGAAATTGGAAAGGCTATGACTCTTCATGACATCATGCTTCCCAGCAAGAAGTCATTTTACTTTTCATTTATACACGTGAGTCACACAAGCAAGCTAGAAATGAGTTTGCGGCCCGATGAGCACGTGCCTATGACAGGCCTTCACGGTCTCCCCTCCTTGTAATTTGTTTAGAAGAGATAGCTGCCAGAGCCCGAGCTCTCAGGCATGTGCTCTCAGATCTAATGGGACTTAGGCATCTGGTCTCTGAAGAGATCCCATGTCCTGTCTCTGGGATGCTGGGGGCCTTCCCGGGCCACTCCTCATCTGGGGTGCTGAACATCTCTAGGGGTGACTTTGTCTGCTGTTGGCCTGAGTATTCCAATCATGATATTGACCACTGACTGTATGTGCTCTGAACCCTACTATCCCTTTAGCTCTGCATTTTCTCTCAGTGGGAAAATAGCAGGTGTTCTTCATAAAAGTGCACTCATAAAAGTGCAGTCAAGTGTGTGTGTGTGTGTGTGTGTGTGTGTGTGTGTGTGTGTGTGTGTGTGTTGGGGGGAGATCGAGTGGATCAGTTTTGTGCTAGTAAATGTTTACCTTTCAGTGCTCTAGGGGAAAGGCACATCCCGTTTGTAGTGTCTGCCAATTCCTCTGGTGTAAATCGCCACCCACCACAGCTGATTTCTGGCTTTTCCTAGGTGACATCTCTGAGAGTATAGGAGGAAAACTTCACCCAGTGGTTTCCACAGCCAGGGTGGGCTGGCTCTAGGTGCTGCTGGAGAAACAGACACTTTACTGAGCCTTTCTCTTGACGAAAATTCTTACTGTGAAGCTGCCTTTAAGTTACTCACTTGTTTCAGAGGAAAAGAGACACTGATCTCAATGGCAGGCCTGCTGTGGGAATCCTGGCTGAGACGCTCCAAGTACTCTATATAGTGTGTCACCTCAAAGAGCCCATCTGCTACCAGAGACCTGAAGTTCCAACTTCATGTTATGAAATCGTTTAATGTCTTCCTCTAATACAGAGCTTCCCCTGTTTCCCTGAAGTTTGCTTTCCATCCACTGCATCTCTATGACCTGCAGTAATCCACTCAAGTGGGTGTTGGGCAGGTCACGTTCCTTCTTCAGTGGCTTTCTGCTTCTCTGTAAAGAAGGTGGACCAAAGAACATTTCTCCATTCTCCAGTTTCATCCAGAGGGAGCCAGGACCCAAGTGTGATATCCTTGGGTCCTTGGAGGAAAGGGCATGACACTGGCTGGTATGTGGTAAAGGCAAGGTTTAGAACCAGGTACTCTGGGTCAAGTGATGGTCCCTGGATCCTCTACCCTTAAGCCAAGTCTGTCCTTTCTCATCACAAGCACATGAGGCCACTTGGTGCACAGGGGCTCAGGCTCATTATAGGTACTCTAGAGTGGCAGGTACATTGAGAAAGCAGAAAGTAGAAAGCTGTGTCAGGACACTCAGGGGAATTGAAATTCAAAATAAATAGATGTACTGAGCTCTGGGGGCTTCTGCCTATAACCCCAGCTACTCAGGCGATGGAGACCTCATCTCAACCAACAAACTGGACATGAGACCTAATCACAAAACCAACTGAAGCAAAAAGGAAATTTTGGCTCAAATGGTACAGCACTTGCCTGAAAGAGGCCTAAGAAACCCCTATCTCAAAGAACCCTAGTTCTTTCCAAAAGGTAAAGTAAAATTAATTTGAAGCTGATTGCTATGCGCTGGGTGGGACATAGTCCTCGGTTCCCAGAGACTTAGAACTATTTGAAGAGGTGTTACATTTACTGCCAGGGAGGGCAGAGGTGGACAGGTGGTCACTGGCCTTTGAGTACAATCAGGGTCCTCCTGAAGCTCTTTGAATCTCCTTGACTTCATTGGTAATCCCCCACCCCCATCACCACACACACATGTCTAAGCCACCAGGTGCCAAGGAACACGTGTTAATTTGTAAAGCTGTTTGATCACAAAGGGTGCCACTGAGCCCTAGAGGCCCTGGGTTCAGGCTGGAGCTGGAGTTCCCATAAGGGAACCTGCCCTTCCTTTGGTAGCACTCAGGGGAGGAAGTGGTTTGGACTCAATGTTCCTAATTCTTTCAGACCTCTAGGGAGTCTGGAGAGGGAGGAAGCTGGTCACCTGGTGTGGCCTTCATGCAGAGTCACTGGAGGGGGATGGATGGGTGGGTGGATGGACGGGGTGGGTGGATGGATGAATGGATGGGCAGTCACATGGAAATGAATGTACTACTGTGTCCCTTAGGTTTTGGCCTGACATGCTAGAAATCCTGGAGAATTTCCTCTTGTGGCCTCTCTCTGAGCTAGGGGGAAATAAATTCTCACTGAAATGTGAAATGAAAAGTTAAAACCCTGTAGCCCCTGCAAAAGCAGGAGGAGACACCATGGACGAATGGCCTCTATGATTAAGGAAGGCACAGTTCCCCAAGCTCGGTATTGCTAAACTGGTTCCCATTTACTGTAGCACAAACTTGATCTGCTCATTTCTCATTGGACAGGCAGAGACAGGGATTTGGGAGAAGCAGGAATGCCCCCAGATCACTGGCCTTGCAGTTTGGCTCCCCTAAATTTAACTGCCTGCTAGCAATGAATGCCCTGTCAGGACTGACTGGCTTGGGAATAATAGTATTAGCCACTCTTAAAATCTCCTAGGTATTCATCACTAAACTTACATGCATTTTATAACATGGAAGCAAGACATTTGATGAGGAAGAAGTTGACTTTCAGAGAGGCAAAGTGACTTGTCCAGAATCGCAAAGCCCTTTGGAGGCTAACTCAGAAGCTGACTCTGGTATATAGATGGTTATGAAACATGGCCTCTCATGGTGGTCTCTCATTGTCCCTGATTTAGACTTGTTTAAGATGCAGAAGTCTCCTAGGATTTCAGTCTGGTTTCTATGCTATCCTTATACTTTTCATAGCATTCTTCTAAAAAGAATACCAGATGCAGCAGAATTTACCAGAATCCACTCTCCTCCCAAAATCATTCTCTGTCCCATGGGTAGAAGGCCCATTGTCCGGTTCCATATACTAGCAGCTTAGAATCTCATCAGACTCGGATTTTCACAGCGTAGGATGTATGGCCCTGTGTAACCAGGGAACATATTCCTTAGCCACTCGTCTTCATGGGATACTCTTCCCTCAGCCCTTCTGCCCTCTCAGTGCCTCTGCCCACCAGCAGGGTGACTTGAATAAGTCACTTAACTTCTCCCTTACCAGAAGCAAACAACAATTACAAGCTTGCAGGATTTTTCAGAGTATTACATGAAAATGAAGTTTTCATGCCCTACTCTTTCCCTGTCACTCACGATGACTGACATCTGTTTATACTTTCAACATAGCCCCAAATTAGGCCATTCTGAGGCCAAAGCCCAGATCACTCTCTGACACCAGGTGCTCTCTGTGCAGTCCCTGAGAGAGCCCATTCTGAGCCCAATCCTTACAAATCTGTTCCTCCCTATCTCTGCACTGTCCACTTGACTTCCACATTGATTTCTGTCAGTGAGCTTTGGCTGAACTACCACATTCCTCTGTGGCTGTTGTCCTCTCCGCTAGGCCCTTTCCCACCTTTAGATCTCACAACTCTCAGCTGGGAACCTTTACGGAGCATCTTCTTTGTGTCTGAAACTGTCTTGGGCCTTGTCCTATGTTAGTTCATTGGATGGGCCGTACCTGCGTGAACGTAGTACTGTCAGCCCCAATCTGCACATGGGAAAGTGGAGACATCTCATCTAAATGACTGATCCAAGATCACTCAGCCGGGATGTCTAATGGCAAGTCCCGGTTTTCACTTGCAAGAAGCCAATACACTCCCTTCTGGCAGGAGTGTGGCCTGCATGCCCTGCCTGTTCACTTTGCCCACCTCTGTGCTTCTTTCTTCAGTATTAGCTGTCAGCACGCACTGAACAGTCCCGTTGTGCCAGGTGCCAGGCCACTTGCCCTCAGACCTCGTCTCTGGCTGGCTGAAGTCCCTCCCCACTCCATCCCAACACAACCCTTCCCTCAATTACCTTCAGATGCAGGCGCGGGGCATGGTCTGTGGAGGACCACCAGGTTGTGGGTCATTCGATCGTCATCCGCTGCTGCTCTAGGGCGAGCTGGTGCTGGGCTTCAGGAGGGCAGGGAGGGCCAGCCCATGTTGTCAGAGCTTCGCTTGCTCGCACTTCCTCTGTTAGAAACAGGGAAGGCACTCAGCTGGCAGAAGGCAGGTTCCTGTTTCACTAACACACGGAGCAGGCTGGTCTCTGCAAGGACAGGGAGGAGAGAGGCATTATTCATTCTTTTACAAACCACTTGAGAATACACGCAGCTTGATTCTAAATGACCAGGGCGTTTGGAATCATGCTCTTGTTATTTTTTTCTCTAATGAACAGGCAAATGGGGTGAAGATTTGCTCCTGCATATCCTCAGAGCTTACTGGGCCCAAGGAAGCTGTGGCTTAACTGACTGCAACTTCTCTTTTCAGAGTTTCCCAATTTTTACAGCTTCCGTGTATCACTGTAGAATGGCCCCAAGCAGAACTCCCAGGCCTTGTCTGGGTCATAAGCCAGAGATGGTGTACAGCAAACCCCTCTGTGCACAGGGCTGCCTGGAAGCCTTCCCACGTGTGGGATTCCACCTCCTCTATGGTGCTGCTGCCAGAAGACACTAGAAGGCTCATGACAGAAGGAGGTAGCACTTCCAAGTCTTGATTATAGGATGCAAAAGAGGCCTGGCAACTGGATGCCAAGGGTGACCCCTGAGTAAGCACTGAAGGAAGGCAAAAGAACCAGAAAGACCAGGAAGGGAATAGAGAGAGCTTTGGATTTAGGGGACACAGTAGAAAGCAAGTGTGGGGAGGTCTGTGCTTGTGTGCGTGGTAGTGAGATGATGCTGGTCACAAAGGCGGATGTCCTGTTTCCTAGAGGACCTGTGTGCTTGTTGACATATGTGAGGGAAAGCGCCATGATGCATGCAACTTGAAAAGGATTACTTAAAGAAAAATAGTGCAGACAGAGAAAGAAACAGGCAGAGAGAGAAAGTGTACCTACCAAACTTCAGATACTTGGTGAATCAAGGGGAAGGATCCATACACATGATCTTTCTCCTCTTTCAACCTTTTCACAAGCTTGAAATTATATTATAGATTGATGCATTTATGAAATATTGTCCCTCAAATATATGTATACAGATAAAATAATTATTTATATACGTATATGTGTACATAATATATAAAATCTCTCTTGTTGCTCATCGTGATAATCTGGAGCCAGGAAAATCCAGGCCTATGGTCCTATAGGCATAGCAGGGAGAGGTTGAAGGCTCCAGAACACCAGGTCCAGGATCTCTTGAGACATGCCTGTTTTTGAGTATCAGGTGGTCTTCTCCTGCCCCGTTCACTTCCTGGACAGGGCATCAGAGAATGCAGTGGCTTACCTAGGTTACACAAGATACACCCTGCTCAGAGCTAGGGCAGAGCTGAGGGCCTGTGGCCCGTGGCCCCACCCAGAGAGGCTAATACAGTCACCCCAGGACAGTCATTATGAAACCTTACTTGGGGTGTAGTTTGCAAAGATAAATTAGAAACATCAGGGCTGTGTGTAAATTTAGAAGGTAGCCTATACTAGATAGAGGGCTTTTCAGTCACTCTGGGCCTGAGGAGCTGCCTGTGTGCACTGCATGCTGGGAAGGTATGGAGGAAACATTACTGAATGTGGGGCCTATCTACGTGGGGAAAAGGGGACAGGGCTGTGGAGGCGAGTTTAGTCAGAAGGTGGAAGCAAGGCAACTACTTCCCAATGTTTACTGGGAATTGATGTGGTGTTTCACTGAATGTAGTCATTGCTGACTGCCTTCCTTCATTTATACTGTTCAAAGCACCATCCTGACTTAGATTCAGCTATGATTGCCTCTCTGTGCTCCTCTTCCTTGGAAGAGACAGAGGACAAAGGCTCAGAGCCTGCCTCAGGGAATGGCTTGGCTAAGACCTGCAAGAGGGACAGGAAGCAGCCATTTGACAAGGCAGGGGAAGGGAGGTACATCTGCTTTGAGAGGAGGAGGTCTGGGGACAGACCCAGGCCGTCCTTAAAGACACTCCAGTCTGAGAGCTGAGACACAGTCAGGTCAGGACCTGTTCCTGAGCAGAGGTTCATCAAAGGAAGGTTGCTTTGTTAATAAGTTGTACCCCAGCCCTCTCCCATTGCATCTGCCATGTCCTGACCATCCCTCTGAGGGCCACTTTCCACACTGCCTTGTAACAGTGTCCAGTTTCTCTCCTAACCCATGAAGGAGTCCTTGAGTTCAAGAACATTGTCATTTATTCAGGCATTTATTCTATGACCCATTCGTTCATTCATCCAGTCAATCAACAAACCTTGGTTAGCACCTGCTCCATGCCAGGCACTGTGCTGAACAGCATTATGTAGCAGCAGGATTAGGCCCTGTGCTCAAGGAGTTCACTGCCAAATACTCCTTGTCCCCGGTGCCCAGGTCCAGCACAAAACACAGATCATTATATATTGCTGGGCATTGGATGTAGTAGACATCTATTGGTAACTTCCTTCTCTGTGTAACTTGCCCTGTGGGGACACATGGGGCAGAATCCACAGAGATGGATAAATGGCCCCACCCCTGTCCTGTCCTCAAGGAGTGTATGATCTAGTGGAGGAGATAGATAGATGCTCATGTTAAACCCTCAGGAACAGAAGCAAGATGGCGATGTAGCCAGGGAGGATCCTGGACAGACACAGGGTTCTGATTCCATGCAGAAGGGTACCAACTCCTGGTGGAGTTGAGCTGTATTCCATCTATGCCAGGAGGTCATCGTTAACTTTCCAGGTCATCGACATGCCCGGGCATTACAAGCGGGAAAAACAGAGACATTGGCAAGGGATGCTCCTTCAAGATAAACATTCTGCGCAGCTCCACTGCAGCAGGAGATGATGCTTCAGGGCGCAGGGAGATGTCCCAGACCATCTGTGTAAAAACAAGATCCCTCTGGAAATATTCGCAAATGAATTAGCTTTCAGGACCCAGACAAATGGCCGCAGGAGGCCACCAACATGCCAGCCATATGTAACTTCAGGGTGACGCAGTTGAATGGAACAACACTGTCACCGTTTTTGATCAGACAATGGGGCCTCCTGCCAGGAACCAGATGTTATATTCCCTGCTGGAACTGCCTGTAAGAAGCAGCTCCAGTGTCACTGGCATTGCACACTCCATTGCACTGAGTCAAGTTCCCAGCATAGATCCTGTGGCTTGTTTTTAGGCTAACCAGACCAAAAAAAGAAATATGAGTCCCTGTACAAAAAAAAAAAAACTACAGCAAAAAAGATTTGGGTATGGCTCAGGTAGCAGACTACCTGCCTAGCAAATACAAGGCCCTGCTTTCGGATGCCAGTACCTCGTAAAGAAAAGTGAACTTGGAGTTCTCTCCTCAGAAGGGTGACCTTACAAGAGGGCCAGTGCCCACATGTGAGGATCAAGGAGAAGAGCCAGGCAGGGAAAAAGCAGCCAGCACTCTGAGCTGGAAACTGAGTTATATTGTGGACCAAGGCGAAGCCAGGGGACTTTGAGGAAGCACACTGATAATGCAGGGCTCATGCTTTCTGGGTAGGTGACCCCTGACCAAGCCCAACTTCCCTTACTTGTCCCTGAACACCAGCTTATGCCATGGCACCATCTGGTCTGTGCTGATGGACTCTGGAGGTCGTGGACTGGTTGTCACTGCCATACTAACCACCTAACAGTCTTCCCAAGTCTGACCTCAGCCATGCATTGCTTCCTACTAATCCTTTCCCATCCTTACATTCCCAGTGAAACCTTGGGTCCCGTTGTGTCCTTCTTAGGCTGCTCGCAGGCCTGGCTTCCAGCAGGGCCAGTTGTATCCTAGTTTCACAGCTCCTATAAGGCCATTGCCACTGGGATTCCTCTGTGCCTCACCCCATAGACACTTCCACCCCTCTGCCCTGCAAATAGGTCCTATACCCCCCACTATTTACCTTGCCTCCACCCTTCCCAAACTATGCCCATTGTCCACCCAGAGCTCACCCTGTCCATAGGAATTCCAGGCCTCCTCCAGCTAGAAGTAAGTGTGCCTCCCACCCACCCTTGGAATTTTATCTGTACTTCAAGAATGGAGCACATTTCATGTTGGAGACAAGGTCAAGCAGGGAGCCCTACCGATATGTGACCTTGAACAGACTTCTTAGTCTTTCCTGGAGTCTACAACTTACTACTTGCTATGAAGATCCCTAGTAAGATGTATATAAACCACCTAACAAGAGCAAGATACAGCGCTCTCAGCATCCGGACCCAGACAAATGACCTTTCCCATCCAAACAGGGATTTGGGAAGGTTGGGTTGTGTTCAATAAGCAGGTATGGAGCCTCATCCAGAAGAGATGACCCATCCAGTGAACCAAGAACTAAACTTACATCTGTCGCACACAACCACTTAGGTTGTGACTGGACATTTTCAATCCTGGATGACAGTATGTGAGAACTATCCTACCTGAGGGAGGGCAGACATTACTATTTCTATGGAGGTCAGAGTTCCTGTTCTGGAAGCCAACACCAGAGTCCCAGAACTAAGAAGGAGCTGAGCCCCCACGGAGAGGAACCTGAATGTGTGTTGAGTGTCAAGAGGCTGGGTCTTGGTAGCAGGCCCAAGGGAATGGGAACTGTCTCAGTCTGTTTCCACCTCCTTCTCTGCTAAGAGATATTTACTCACTAGAGCTAGCCCTTGCTCAACCAGGCCACCTCCTGTGGATTGCAGAGGCTGCCCAGCTGCTTTGCAAGAATCTGGAGAAAAATGGGGTGATGGTAACCCCAGAGGACTAGAGGGTCCCTGCGTGATGCTCAACTAGAGCAGTTTGCATCTCTGCTTTCCTTATTGATTTGAAAGTCCGTTTCTTTTCTAGAATCCAGGAAAGATGTATTCATTCCTTCAAATAGATATTTATACAGGAACTCTCTAGATTCAGTTCGGAGCCAAGCTGGGGTGGGGATGAGTGCAAGGGTGGCCCGTGCCTGTTCTGCCCTGCAGGAGCCCTGAAGAAGTCTGGGGCCAGAAGTGAACGGAGTAGGGTAGTGTGGTGTGGCTCCAGAGTTGAAGAACACTCACAGAATCAATAACGCTTCTGTGACCCAAGGTCTGACAAAGGGATGGTGTTTGGGGGGACCTCAACCATGAGGGAAGTCTAGCGAGGCTAGAAGATCGATGAGCTCATGGATGCTTCCTCTGTACCTTCTCATTTCCTTCTCTTCATGGCATGACTTTGGTTAGGTCTAACATTGGATGTCAGTGTTCTCACCTCCCGAGCTTGCTGTCTGCCCTGCCCGCCCCCCCCACCCCAGTCCCACCAGAGCAGGCTAATGGGCTAGAGCAGTGTCTGCCTTTCTCTGCCCCAGCTTTCTGTGCCCTGGGCACTGCGTGGATCTGCCCCACATCCTCACTGCCTCCTCCTCCTTCTCAGTCCCTTCCTCTACTGCCTGCAAGCAACTTAGATAGCAATTCTGGCTTTTGCTTTGGCGATTCCCGCCCATCTACTCATTGCTCTGGAATGAACAGTCCACCCTTCTCCTCATGCCAAGTCTGCATTTTGCAGGAGAGCTTGCTCCTGTAGAAAGAACTTCGCTGCCCACCTCCCTTCACCCCTGGCAGCTCCTGGCCTCTATACCAGGTGGGGTTCTTCAGGTTCTGGTAGTCTGAGCCCTAGAACTGCTCCATTGGCAGTGGAGAAGATGAAGGATGACAGAGGAAGAGCCAGCAGCCCCGCTATTACCAGCATCAAGTACAACCTGTCCAGGCACAAAGGCAGTATCCTAGCTCCACTATCCCCTTCCTTGTCTCCTGTAGTCTGGATTGTCTTCTAACTTCTGATTATGCAGAGACTTGTTAGTGAGCAACTGTAGTCTGTTCATATTCTGTTGCTTTGCAAACAAGCAAATGTAAGTTTCCTTAAGCAATATTGGTAAGTAAACACCCTAGAGCTTTCACCCTCTAGTCTAGTGACTACCTCTTGGGTACCCTGCTCTGGAGAATGTCAGAGGAAGCAGATATCCTGTCATTTCTAAGCAATAAGAAGTCTTGACAAGGGATTGGAATGTATTACTTGTTATCTTCCCTCCATGCCAATCCACGGTCTGTCTGTCTTCTGAAATGTGTTGCGATCTTGGTGAGCTTTTCTTGAGCACAAATCCAGTCGTATCTTCCCATGAGAAAGGACAGAGTCCAGGCATAATGGATTGGCTGCTGTCATTTGTCAAGGGAGTCACATAAAGCCACTTTCCCTATCGCTGCCTTTCAAAAGCTCTCACGTCTGAGAAGCTAGGAGATCTGTCTTGTCAGTGTGACACTGATTGCCTGTACTTTGTATGGCTAGAGCAACCAGCTGAGTGGAGGGGAGTGAGGAAGAGAAGGAAAACAATACAGAGAAGCTTTCTCTTCCCTTCATTGGCAAACTTCCTTGAAGTCTAATTATCCTCCGATTCCTCAGGCATCTGTAGTAGGGGCTGCTCAGAAAAGTCCCAAAATAGAGTAGCTAGAGGCAGTGGGGCAGGCCTGCAATCCCAAGAACCAGCTGGCTGGCTGGTGATAAAGCTCGTACATGTAGCTTCCTTCCTGACATGGCCTGAGTCAGCCAGGGCACATTCGGGAGCCCAGTGTACTCATAAGCCACAGTGCCAGTGAGGCTGTGCCAGCCATCAACAAATGTGCTTGTTCTGTATGAAGTAATGTCAGGGTTGAAAGTAAAATGACTCTGGCTTATATTCATCCCCCTCCAATGTTCTCATTATGAGATGCCTTGATACTTCTCAGAGATACTTGCTTTCCCGATGACAAGAGTCTGTTATCAAAAGCTCAGAATTGACCTTGATGCCATATGATTTGCTGTCATTCAGTTGAAACTGACTAGAAAGGTGTGAAATTATAAGAGCATTAATTTCAGTGCCCACCGAGCCAGGACTAATTGTACTCAGCAGTGCGCAACCATATTTTATTGCTTAGACATTAACTTGGACCAGAAATAAAATTTCAACTCAAACGTCTTTTCTTTAGACTTCTGTTCATTTAAAAAATAGAATATTTTTACGTTTGAGACGTTACGAAGTTAGTGTTAAATTAACCTTACAACTGCTGATATTTTGGGAGGGCTTTATGAATCAGTCATAAGGCTAATGAGTTTTTTTTCCTTTCATTTTTCACTAGGACTCATTGAAATATTGCTTGTGATCCCAATAACTTGTCCTGTTTATTGCAAACTTGGAGTTCCTGAATACCAATTCTTAGGAATCTGTCCACCCAAATGAATGAGGTGGCTCTTCTCTTCATCTCTAGTTTGCATTTGGAAAAACAGAAGCAACGGGAAGTTAGGTCGCTTTTCTTAGGGTACGAAACTGATGACTAGGTACTGGACTTGTGCCTGGGCTGAGGGGTCCCCAAGACCCATGGTCAGATCCTGCTCCCCTCTTTTTTATACATGAAGAAACTAAGGTCTAGAGTGTGTAGACCAAGTTATTAGTGAATGATTAAGATTTCTCAAACCCCAAGACCCATTCTTGCCCGATCCTTTTGCATCTCTTCCCAACAGTAAGAATGTGTCCTTGTTCTTCTCTGACAGGTGTGTAGGGGTTGGTGTTGGACATGGTGTGAGATGGATTCCTGGGGTGAAGCCAATCTAGAGGTAGATGAGTGCCTGTTTAGTTCAGAGAGGTACATGAGCACTTGAGCAGAGTGCCCCGGGGGAGGGGGGACCCTTCAGGAGCCCTGTGGGTGAGAATCAGCTCAAGTGGGGAGCCTGGGGCTGTCAGAGCAGCTCTTATTCTAGGTGGGGGATGGGTCATGAGAAGAGGAAGTGAATACCACAGGGAAGTACCAACCCATCTGAACACACAAACTTGGGGGCTGGGTGAGGTTCGGGGCTGGGGAGATAAACACCAGGCAGCCCAGAACCATACATTGTAATTCAGCTGGTCAACTGGACAGTCAGACAATGCAAACCTCCGAGAAACTCCCTGCCAGCCAGGACCCTGCGGTGGTGCTGGGCATTGTCTCCTCTATAGCTATTCCCTCTGCCATAGCCTGTGTGAGCTTCCAGAATCTCACATCTGGCTCCAGCCCCTAACCTGGAGACTCCTTTGCTCACCCCTTCTACCTGAGCTCTACTAGGCTCAGGTCCAACTACCCTGCCCAGCCTTCCTCCAAACCCCTTTCTTGGACAGCCCCTGTGTATCAGTGGCTGTCACCTTATTGCTCAGCCTCTACCTTCTCCACACACAGTCGCCCTCAGCCTCTGGATCCTGATTTCTATGGGCTGTCCTGCAAGGCCCCTGCGGGATTCTCCCTTGTGTTCTCAAGGTGGGGTAACCCCTCTCTTACCACAGGTCTTCCTACTCGTGGGCTTCGCTCCTGCTGACCATGAGCTGGCCAGCAGCACTGGGAGAAGGAAGAAAAAGAGGGGACCGAGGACACTGGCCTTTTGGCTATGTCTGGCTCATTGTGGACATCTTTACTGAGTTCTATTGACTCCCTTCTCCAGTCTCATGTCTCGGGGCTTATTCTTCCTAATCAAGCTTGTGGGGAACAAGCTGTCTCCATACTGTGCAGAGTCTTGAGTGGAGGCGTCAAGCTGGAGTGTGGGATCCTGTCTGTGGGAGCAGGGTCACCCCTCAACCTCTCTCCACTCAGTCTGTCCAGATAGAAAGCAGGGCATCTAGAGCCACTGCAGGGGCTAACACCTGTGTCATGCAGCTGTGGGCCACTCGTAAGACATGCAAGAAAAACCCCGCTCTCGGCAGCGGAAACCAAGTTCAGTGAGTGGAGAGGGTGACAAGTCCACTCAGAAAAGAAGCACAGATTGCAGTGTGACAGAAAATTTCCAAATTCATGTTCTAGAGTGAACACAGTTCTTGAAAGCTTTTTCCTTTAGTGGGCTTTAAAAAATTGTTTTGAAATGCCCTCTTTTTTTTTCCTTTAATTCTTTTTGGTGAACGTGCAATCATTGCACGTATCGCCAGGAACGACGTGACATGTCTGCAGAACGTGTGGATCCAATCAGGAGAATTGGCATTCCAGCTCACTGTTTCTTTACTTCCCCTCATCAGTCCTTTGAGCTCCCCACTTCTTATGTTTCACACATGTTGATGATGTGTGGTTGGTGGGTTGATTAGGCTTTTTCCTGAGACAGAGTCTCACGAGATAGGCTGACAGGATTCCTTCTGGGACCCAGGCTGGCCTCTAATTGGGAATGCTCCTTCCTCAGCCGTCCAAGCGCTGGGATTACAGGAGAGTTCCACCATACTTGGCTTGTTTGAAAGAAAACTAGGGAGAAGCACATGCTCCTTTACAGGCTCTCATTAGGAAGTTTCCTGCGTGGGAAGCAGATGCCCATGTGTATGCATGAAGGGCCCCCTGGCAGCCCACGGACACTGGCATTACCAGACCCCCCCCCCCCGAAGGGGGAGGGCCACCACCACCTTGGCGGTCTCTCACCCTGGCACTTCATGTATGACACCTTGGCCTGGGAAGTCAGTAATTTTCAAGTGTCACTCATTTCAATGGCTTCTGACAGCCGGAAGGTGACAGAAGCAATTAGACATCATCTCTGTGACAGATGGAAAAAGGCATTTTGTCAAGTCTGAAAGACCTGGGAAGGGGAAATTCATGTCAGGTATGTGCTTAAATCCACAAGAGCACAGCCAAGGCCAGCTCCCATCCATTCCCAAGCCCATGAAGTACCTGGGATGGAGTTTTTGGAGTTCTCCCAGCACGCGCTCACTCACACACACACACACACACACACACACACACACACACACACACACACACACTACGAGACCTTCTTAACAAAATGTTTTAAACCTGATTATTTGTAGAATACAGGGCAGAATTTAAACAGTTTCTTAGCCATGAAAACAAAAGCACTAGTAGGAAAAGAGAAAAGACAGATCTACTAGACTTGGAAAAATTTAAAAAGATGCTGTCAGGAAAGTGAAGAGACAGTGGATGGAATAAATGAAATATTTACAGTTGTGTACCTGATGAGACACTTGTTTTAACCAAGTATAAAAATTATTTACAAGCTGAGTGGTGGTGCATTCCCATAATCTCTGTTATTCTGAGGGCGGAAGCAGGAAGATGCTTTCCCTAAATGTACAGATAAGTATGTGCACATGCACACATAATACCACACATAGCACAGACCTGAGTGTACACATTCTAACACACACATACACACACACACACACACACACACACACACACACACACACACACACACATACACACGGGGAGGTAAACAGCACAGCATTCTTTGATGTGGGAAGGGGTTAGATATAATAGCAGCACTTTCTTTTTGACACCTGTATTTTCTTTTTTACTTTTTTTTTTGCCAGTCCTAGGCTTCAGCTAGGAGCTGAGCACTATCCGTGGACTTTCTCAAGGCTGGAACTCTACCACTTGAGCCTCAGCACCACTTCTGGCTTTTTTCAATGTTTGTGGTACCGAGGAATCGAACCTGGGTCTTTCTGCATGCTAGGCAAGCACTCTACCACTAGGCCAAACTCCCAGCCCCCATATTTTCTATAGTTTTATACTGGTGTATATTTGTGTAAAAATATCACCTCTAAAGAGAATAGCTTGAAAGGCTCCCTTCTCAACAAAGAGCTGGACGTAGTGGTGAACGTGTTATCCCGGGTACACAGGAAACCGAACGTAGATGGATTGTGCCAAGGAGCATGCTTGGACAGGAAGTGAGACTCCATCTCAGAGAAAAAACAGCCAAAGTCAGGGCCGGAGGTGTGGCTCAAGGGTAACCGTGCATGCATGTTTCAGTTTGCATGCATATCTACATCTGTATTATGGATGAGTGTATGTGCTTGCATATCTGGCTGTGTATGTGTCTGTGTTCCTATGGGCAGTCTGTATTTATGTGTGTCGTGTTTGTATGTATCTCTTTGTGTGTATGTTCTTCTGACTGTGACCAGTTACATCTGTAACTGGTGCACACACACGTGGCAGGGGCAGATCTTTGAGTTAATAACCAGGGCTAACTGAGGTCAAAACAGTATGCAGAGCTTCCAGGAAAAAGCCATGGTCAGCAGTTGTGGTTTGGGCCCATGCTATTTTTGAAGTTAAATAAAACAACAAGAGGAAACTCATCGCCACTTAATAGCAGGTCAGATGTAGATAAGCACAGGCCCCGAGCTCCAGAGCCACTGCCCTAGTGGAGTGGCTGAGAGCTGGGACTCTGCACAACACAGGCCCTGCTCATCACACAGCTGTGCAGGGGCTGGCACATCTCCATCCTGTTCCCTCCAGCCCTGGGACATGACATACCATATTCCCATTCATGATGGGCAAGTGCAGGCCCTGAGACCGCTCACCATGTCAGCGGATGACAATGACAAAGCTGGAGTTCAGACCTGCTCCTTCTGTCCCCAGGATCATTGTGCTTTGCCCAGCTCTGTTCAGGAACTGCCACCCACCACCAAGTTCTTAGTCTCCAAGAGACAACTCTGAACCAGGCCTGAGCAGCTGCTGATTTTCCTAACTGTTCATTTTCCATGGAGAAAGAAGTTCACTTCAGAAAGATCGATTAAAATGCAGTAAGAGAGAGGAAAGTTCTCTAAGCGATCTCAGGATATCAGTGTAACCCACGCTTTTAACCACTTCCTCCCTGAGTCAAGAGCCCTGGATATTTATAACTGGCTAAAATGTTGACAACATCAGAGAATGATCCTGAAGTCTTTGTGTCCCCAAGCCTGCTTCTGGACAGTACTGGACCCAGCAGCTGTACCTCCCCATCCCATTCACAGTTTTGTGAAGAAAACCGCAGCTAGTGGTTCTCAGAATAGCCGCCACCCTGGATATTGGACCAGTAAACCTATGGTACAGACCTTACTAGTAGTACCAAATCAACATTGTGTCCTATTTTACGGCTGCCTTCCCTGAGCTCCAGGTTCAAGGTCAGTGGCTCAAGTTCAAGTGGGGAGTAGGTTCTTGAACTTGCATTGCTGCTCGATCTCACATGGAGCCTCACTCAGGACTCTTTTATACACGCTGAAGCTCAGAGACCCACTAGCCGGCAATCCCAGCTCTGGCACCGAACAATGTATCTTCTAGTCAACTAGCCTAAGCCAACGCATGAAACATTTATTACCTAAATAGGCGAAGGACAGAAAAATCCCATCTCTACATGTCTCTCTTGAGTCTTAAACCCAGCAGCTGGTCTGATCTAAGCAGCTCAGAACTACAGGGGTGGCTTCCACAGATTACATGGCCACCATGCTATGCTTTCCAGGCCCTTGGCTAAATCTTTTACTATCCAACTGTACCTCAGGCCACATGGACCTCTGGGATTTCATAACAGAGGTCAAACAGCTTCACCAGGCACTTCCCACCAGCAGCCTGCGTAACAGTGTACATGAAATCCTCTCAGTGGCCTAATGCTTGACCTTGGGGCGTGACCCAGGCTCTGGCTCTTAGTCCTGGAGCCTTAGGCCACAAAGTTTCCTCCTTCTGTCTTGACTCCCCAGTCCATGCAATGGGAGGCGATGCCATCTGCCCTGCAGGACAGCTGGGAGGCTGGGAAGAACTCGTGTCTATAGCACAGGGCCGAGGTTGGTGCCTATCACAGAGGAAGATCTCCATCCTTGAGCGCTACCATGGATGTGAGCTAACTGTTCAGAACTCAGAAACTCCTTACTCCTAAAGACCACCTGAGGCTGGCATCACCATGTTCCTGAAACTGTCCCTGGCACCATCCCTGTGGAGCTGGAGGCCAGGCCTGAGCACAGGGCTTCTTCCCAACACAACGTTTGGCTGCCTCTGATGGCATGTGTCCTTGGACCCAGAGCTGGGCTGGGGGCTCTTCTGGCCAGGTCCCTCCTCTGGCTCCTCACTCCTGCCGTCCTCATTGCACTAACATGGTGCCTGGGCACCTGCCTGAAAGAATGCCCTCTTCTGAATTCCTATGACTGTCCTCCCAGTTGCCATGACAGCAGCCCTCTCTGGTAACCCCAGCATCCTACCAGGCTCTCTCTAACTACTGCCTTGGGAACATGGAATTAAATGGAAATAAGACGAGCCAGATGTAATTATGAAGTCGTATGACCAAACGTGTCCTCAGTCAGGGTCCTGGAATCTCCATGTGTGGAGTCTCTCAGGGGCCCTGAAGTCCCTGAGCTGAGCAAGGGCAGAAGGTGGGGACCCCATCAGCACTGAGCCTATTTTCTCTTCCAGGGAGGCTCTGCCCTCTCCCCAGCTGCCATCATCAGCCTCCAGAGGGCTCAACAGCAGGCAGAGGCCTTGGCCAAGGAGGTCAGCTGCCCTTCCTCTTCCAGTAAGGAAGTGGTGGCCTGTCTCCGCCAGAAGCCAGCCAGCATCCTCAGCGATGCCCAGACCAAGGTAGGCCCTGGTATGCAGCAGGGAAGGGACAGTTACTCGAAAAACAAGGTACCGGATAGACACATGACCCACTCAAGCCAGGCTGTCAGGCAGTGACACTGGAGCTGGGCTGCAACTCCCCTACCACCCCAGCTCTGTGCCTGCAAGGCCACAGGCTTCTCTAGACCACATGTGTGGGTACTGAAGGGTGATTAAGCGCTCTGTGACTCCTTGTCTTATCTGAAAATGGAATCATGAAGCCAACCTTGAAAAGAAGGAGGCTAAAATGAAGAAACCCACACCACATTGTGGTCAGGTCACAGCTCATGCACTGGGCATGTGGTCATGTCTTCACAGATGGGCAATGGATTTGGGCCACCCACTCCTTAGACTGCTATGTGCCTTCCTTTGTATGTCAGTTGTAGGACCTGGGTGATGTCCCTGAGCTCTTTTGCTCAAGGTTAGACCTCTAACACTTGAGCTGCAGCACCATTCCCTGTTTTCTGGTGGTTAACTAGAGAAAAAAGTCTCAACTTGGCTGCTCGGGCTCGCTTCGAACAAATATCCTCAAATCTCAACCTCCTGAGTAGCTAGAATTACAGGGGTGATCCAAGACCTTGAACAGCCCAAGTGTCTGGATGTCCTTGTCATTGGTAGAGGAGACACCAGCAAAAATGACCATTGTCATTTTGGTTCACCACTGGTCCCCTCAGCAAGGAGTCTGGACTCAGGAGCCTGTGTGAATCTTGGCCTCACCACTGCTAAATGCAGGCTAATCTGAATGGGACTAAAGTCTGCTCAATGCACCTGGTGGGACCACATGCCTGTTCTTCCTGGGAACCTGTTGTTACTTTAGCAGGGGGTGGAGGCTCTGGGGTGCCTGCCTGGGAACCAACTATCCAGTCCTAGACATTGCCACCTGCTGTTCTTTTCTCTTTGGTTCCCAGAGGACCCTGACTGGATAGCAGCATAGGCTCTCATTAAGAAAAACTAAAAAACAAGACAAAACAACAGCAACAAAACATTATTCCAGTATGATGGCAAAAGGAAGGAAAGGAAGAGCTGGCAGTAACAGCATGCCTTTGTACCACGCAGCTCCTGGCCGTGAGTGGTCCATTTCACTACTGGGGTCCAGTGGCTCATGGTCAGTACCTGTTTGAAGCACCAGCCAGAGCGCTGCAGAGGCCTCTACGGACCAAGGTGGACCTGCTGATCGGGAGTTCTCAGGACGACGGGCTCATCAACAGGGCCAAGGCTGTGAAGGTAGGCAGGAAGGGTCTAGGAGGCCTTCTAGCATCATGCTCTGGAGACCGAGAGTCACCACCTTGCTTGCTTGTTCACAAAACATGCAGGTAAGTAACCGTGTGCACGGACAACTGGAGTTTGGAGGTGATGACAGGGGCGTGAGCAACCACGCTGGACGGTTAGGAACAGGAGCGGGAGCCTGGGCCAGCTGATCTTGCTTGGGCCAAGCTGAGAGTGCTGGGCCAAGCTAACCTGATTCTGAGCCATGGAGGCAGAACTGTGCCTGCTGAAAACGGGGTGAAGGAGACACGGGGAGATGAGAGGCTCAGTGGAAACCTCAGTATTGGTAATGCTGTAAAGACAACCTGACACCAGCCTTCCAAGCTCACTTTCTTCTTAGAAAAGTATCATGCACTGGCAAAATGCAGCTCTCTGTGGTGTGCTGGAGGTAGGTGGTAATGAGCTGGCAAGGCTGCTGCTAGCCCAAACACATAGTCACAGCTCTGATTGGGGGCTGCAACCCCTTGCTATGGTAGAGTAAACACACGTCTTCTGCCTAGACCCCTCTCCGCTCTTGACCAAAGTTCTCAAGGTAGTCAGGTTTAGGATGGGTATCACAGCCATACCCCCAGGGGACATGACCTCTTGAGGGGGCACCAACCTTGTACATACATGGTATAAGTCTCTGTTACTTCTACTGAATATAAAACAGTATCAAGAAATTATTAATGCCTACAGAAAGGATCCTGCATTCCACAATTCTATTTCTCCTGAATAATATATCACACAGCAATAGAAGCACTCATTTTATATATGTGTACAAGAGTGTTAGCACAGCATGAATTATTATGGCCAAAAAAATTTGGAAGCAATTCAAATGTCCATTAGCAGGGAAGTGGTTGACTGAAGTAGGATATGCACAAAACATTTAATATTATGTAGCTGTTAAAAAGACAAAGCAGGTATCTGTCTGTCAGACTGAGAGATGCTGTAGGTAGAAAACAAAGCTGTAAATAAATGCGCACTTGAGAGACACACACATTTACAAAAACAACAACAACCTGTAAGTCTGCCTATCTTGGGAGGTGTGGAGGAGAAAGAATTCTAAGAATGAATCTGAACTGCTACTCTGCATGCATACATAATACAGGACATGCAGTATAATCTCTTTCTTGTGACGCCAGATTTAACGAGGGGAAAGGGTATACAATCATTGTGCAGAACAAGTCCTGGTTGTTTCTTTGGACTACTAGCTGAAAACCACCCAGCTACCTCCATGTTCAGAGTCCCAGGAGCACTAGAGGAATCTAGACAGGTTGCATGGAATGGGAAGACTCCTCTGGCAGTCCCCTCTCTTCCCCACAGGAGGATTTAGGGCTGTGGCAAGCCAAAGCAGTCCCTGGGTCACATTTATAAGTTGTGCCAGCCAGTTGTAACAGGGTCACATGGCACATGGCTACCTTGGGCTTGCCTTAACCAAGCACTAGCTTCATAGTATCTGCGGGCTTTCCCCCAGTCTATCCAAAATTTCTGAGCCACTCCAACCAAAAGTGGGATGCAGAGGACCAGAGTCCAGCCGCCTCTTGATGAATTTGCCCAGAGACCAGATTTCCTTTGTGCTCCCAGTGGGAGGTGCACTGCACAAATCAGGCCTGGCCAGAAAGAAAAGCCATGTACCTGCCATGGTAATCAGAGCAGAGACTCCTCTGAGAGTGTCCTGCCCCACAAAGGCTGCTCAGAACCCCCTCAGGGCTCTGGGCCCCAGTGTGTACATACTGTTTCAGGATATACCATTCCTTTCTCCCCCCTATCCCCTTCTCAGGAGCACATCTGCCTCCTGCCAGAATCTGCCTAGACACGGGCTGGGATAGAGGGCAGCCTGTAAGGTAGATGGTAGCAATTCCTCCCTCCAGTAGAGGTCAGCTCAGGCAGCTCACAGACTGGTCTGAGGCATGCCAGGGCCCAAGACTTCCTGTGGTTTCCAGAGCCCTCTTCCCTGGGGACCATGTTACTCACTTCCAGCTCCCTCCTTTTTCCCTGGTCCCTTGTTTGAGGGTAGCAGCAGGTCCCTTTGGTGTACCTCAGATTCCAAACACATTCCTGCCTGAGGGGTAGGGCAGGTGCTCTTCCTGCTTCTAGAATGTTCCCAGGGAATGCAAAGCCTCATTTCCTTGAGAGTCATTTATCACAGCCTGATTGCAGTACATCGTCCTGTCTACCTAAGCAGGGAGTCATCCAGGCATGTCCAACAACAACCTGTGTCCAACACTGCAGTCTCCCACTCTGAGCCAGATGTGGGACTGGGATGTGGCATCTGAACATCTACTGAATTTCCATCCCCTAGAAGGACACAGGAAGGCTTAGAACTACAGAACGAGGCAAACAGACAATTAGCTCTGTTGAGAGGACAGCTCGTCCCTGAGCCTTGGAGAGAGTGAAGGGATCACTGCCAACTGGGTGACACATGGCCAAGAACTGACCAGGACTCCTTCCTTGGCTGTCAGCGAAACAGAGAGACAGACCTGACCCTGGTATTGAAGTTAGGAGCACGTGAGTTCCCCAGGGGTGAGCCTCAGCTTCCCTCCCCGTTCGTTAGGAGCTCACTGGTAAACATCCTCATGCAGACCGGCAGAGGTGGAAATACAATCCTGAATCCACAGAATAGCAGGGCCTTGGTAAGTGCTAGTGTTTGTCAACTTCTTTAATTTGAATAGAAAGATCAATTTCCCCAGCCTGAGAATTATCTATAGACACTAGGACTATGGAAACAAAACAAAAAAACAGATCCACATTCGATTATGTCACTCACCTGACCTGAGACCATTGTTCCAAATCATAGCAGAAGCACCACACACACACACACACACACACACACACACACACACACACACTTCTTCCCCATGCCAACTTACAGAAATGCCAGCCGGAGCCCAGCCCACAGATACCCACTGTCCAGCAGTCCCATATTCTCATCCCCTTTGGTGAACAGCAGAGACCTGCCAAATCCCCTCCAGCCAAAGACGGCGGTGCCTAGAGGCTGTATTAAGTCAATGTAAAGACCCTCCACCCCTGGACACCCAGCCCAGCTCCTGCCCTCCCAATGAATCCTGACAAAACATACCTGCAGAGCGTGGGGGCTGCTGGGGTGTGCAGGAAGGAGCAGAGGCTCTGTGTGCGGAGGATAGCTTTATTTTCTGAAGTAGCAGCTTTCTATTGAAATTCTTCATCAGTCTCTGTGATGAGGAATCTCCCCCCCCCCTTCCTTACTGGAGAAATTGACAGTCTGCCTACATTAACGGGCTTTCATTTGCATGATCAAAAGCAGATTTGCTCAAAGATACAACATTCTGAGTCCCCTCCAGGCACAGACATCTCCAAGGAAGCCAAGATAATCGGAAGCAGAGCGCCACACTGTGCCCTGGGCTTGGCCAAGAGTCGGCCTTGCTGGGAGCAGGTGCAAGTGGAGGGGGGGTAGGGTGTGGGAATGCTATGGATGGGAGAGAGACTGTCTGAGAGTTGTAAAGCTGTGCCTGGCAACCAAGGCACTGGCTGGCAAGAGCCCCCGGCTCAGGAATATCTTTAGTGACAGATTACAGTAAGAGGCACCGTAGGAACCCAGGAGAATGAGTGGATTTCTTGGAAAGAGACAGTGCGACACTATCTCCTGGTATTAGAGCGGGAGGATGGAGGATTAGTTTAGGTGGGTGTTAGGTCTGGACCTAGGCATGTGCAGATGTGGAATTAGAAAAGTAAGTGTCTGTCTATTCCCGGCTTCAGCATGCTATCTAGGCTGTTTGTAAATCAGAGCTGTCGCTATTTTAGCCTCTGAGTGGCAGCGTGTGCCCCACACCTGCTTCCTGCTTTGTTGTGAAGATATCTAAGGAAGGAGAGAGTTCCTTCTTCCATCCAAGATCTCCCTGCAGGATTCCTAGTACAAGGTGACACTTCTCCCCACAGAGACCCAGCCCTTAGAGCCCTGAGCTCCGTGTCACCTTGCCTCATAAGCCCACTTAGGGCCCTGCACCCTGGATTACCCTCCAGAGAGCTGAAGGTTAGGGGCATGGTAGCTCTCACCTACAGTCCCCCTCACTCAAGACAGAAAGATCTGCCCTAGGCCAGCAGAGGCAAAGGTTAGTAAAACCCCATGTCCAGGCTAGCCTGTGCATAAGCCAAAAGTAACTAAAGAAATAAAGGTTTGGGGAACGGCATGGCATTATAAGTGCCTTGGCACCTGTCCAGCAAGTGGGAGATCCGGAGTTCAAACCGTGGTACCCACAAGGAGAGATGCGGGCTGTGAGGTCACAGGGGTGGATTTGGAGTCCTTCAGGCATGAGTTATGTTTTATGATTGTGAGGGTCTAATGATGAATACAAATTAAGCGGGGATTACTGTTTCCCCATCAATATATCCTTGCGTATTTATCTGTCTGACTTTAAAAGAACCTAGCAAGAAGCCAGGCAGAGTGGCTCCAAGCCTACAGTCTTAGTTACTTGGGAGCTGGAAGTAGGGAACTGTGCTTTGAAACCAGCCCTGGAATAAAAGTTTGTGTGAGTTCATCTCAACCAATAGCCAGGTGACATAGACTGTGCCTGCATCCCAGCCACACAAGAAGCACAAGTAGCAGCATCGCAGCCCAGACCACCGGGCAGGAGCTGGAAGTGTGACTCGTGTGGTACAGCAAGGCCCTGTGTTCAATCTCCAATACCACTGAAAGACAGAGGGAGAAAGGGAGGGAAAGAGGGGGGAAGAAAAAGGGAAAGAGAAAGTAAAAACCAGAATCAAAAGAGAAAAGAAACTAAGGAAAATATATCCCTGAGACTGAAAGTGCCCTGGGACCCAGCACTGGGCGTCCCATGCCTGGGGGAGAAACTGGTCCCTCGGCCTTGAGTACTGTGATGAGTAAAGGAATTATCTGAGCGTTCCTGGTGTGAGTGTAGCATGGACCCACTGAGCACTCTGCACTGAGCCTACTCCGCTCTGGGACAATAGCTCTAACCAACCAGATGAAGGACTTGGGCGTGCACAGACCATGATGGCAAGTAAGGACACTAAGGATTCCAGGTCTGCCAGGGTAGAGAGGCTTGTGGGGGGGATTTTCGGGGGCGCTCAGGGAGACCTGTTGGAGGCTGTCATCTTAGGCCTGAAACCTGCGTGGTGTGTGGATACAGCCTCAGGAGAGGTAGCGGGAGAATTGGTGCCAAGGCAGGGGCCAGCCAGAGCTATTGCCCCACCCCACAGCTGAGGGGTGCAGCTGTGGAGGAAGGGGGGCCTGAGGGAGACTTCAGAGCGGTGATCTTATTCTCCTTACAGGAGGCCGCTAAGGGACGTTCCTAAGCTAGACCATGTACATATCGATTCTATTGATTTACCCTTTTTACTAAGGGCGTCCTGGCAGTTGAGTGAATCGCTGATGGAGGTGGGGGGAAGGCGGTGGAGATGAAGTTGGATGCTCCCGGGAGGAAGCTGGAGAAGCAGATGCAGTCAGAATGGATCCCCTGTGGACCATGGCTGGAGTGGCAACCAGAGGAATGAGACGGGCGTTCAGGAGGGCATTCGGGATGGGGCTCAGAGCTGCAAAAGAAAACCAGCTGTCACAAAAGGAAAAAAAAAAGAGTGATTTTCTGAAAGGAGCTGAGGTCAAGGCACCAGTGCCTGCGGCATGGCCTGCAATGGGGGCAGAGGTCTGGGTGCTGCGCTAGCTGGCATGAGTCACAGGAGTCTGTCGAGGCCATTTCAGCCAAGTGCAGGGGAAGGAGCGGTTGCTCTGCTCCCTAAAGCCCCACTCTGTCCAAGGAGACACAAAGGTGGCCTTCGGAGAGCACTTTGTTCATGAGTCCCTTCTCCCACCTGACCAGGCCCTGCTCCATAGAAACGGGTTTGTCTTGAACCCTCAGTTCCTGCAGGTGCAGGTCAGCTTCAATGTATGTCCATCAAGTAGACAAGAAGGTTCATATGCCCCAACCCCCTTGAGAGGTCCAGAGAATTCTAGCATCCATCCGTTCTCCCATGCTCCCATCTATCCATCCTCCATCCACCCTGCCCAGAAGGGTTGTGGGGAGGAGCCAGATAGGACTGCTGATGGACAGGAGAGGCAAGAGGACACACATCCAGTACTTGCCAACTCTCCAAAGCTGCTTACGTAGTCCAGCTTACAACACAGCCACAGTCACAGGAAGATCTGGCCTGTAATTACAGTTTGCAGGTCTGGTGGCCACCAGGATGTCCTGCTGGCTCTCTGATTACACCCACAGCAGCAGCCATGCTCTGGGCTCATTCAGGAATGTGGGCACTGGCCTTACTGGAATGTGCACCTTTTACTTCCTTGTGCCTTGTGGGGTTTGCACCCACCTCCCTCCACCTCAGAGTATTGGCCATGGGGTGCCATGGCCAGCTCGTGGCTCTGATTCCCTGACAACTGGAGATGCTGATAAACTGGCACCGCAGGTTTCCTGCTAAAACAGTGTTCAGACCACACCCAGCAGGGGCCTCTCCCCTCACTCTGCTTCCCAACTTTGTCTCTCTTTCCTGAACCACTGAAATGGACCTGCGGTTGAATGGACAAGTAGCCGGTAATGGGAAGCATGGCTGTGGAGCACAGCATCATATGGCGTCAAGGCAGTTTAGAAAGACTGAAATCTTCACAGAGAGGTGAAGTCTGTTTTCCAAGATCACCAGGCTAATGTGAAGTAAATGAAAGCCAGCATCCCAGGCCATATCTTTCTGCCTTTGGGATTCCAGACCAAGGGTTTTGGCTTTCAAATCTGCCAGGCTAGAGTCTCCCTCTGCCTGCCGAGGCCCAGCATGGTGCCACCCCAGCACAGCCATTCCAAGATCATGCCATCACCGTGAACAATTGGAGGAGTTTTCTCCCAGAAGGCAGACACACACTTCTGGATTCGTCCTTATTAATGTGGTTTGGGGCTTCCTGTTCAACCTTCAGGTCTCTAATTGAAGCCAATAGAACCACGATGAATAAAAACTTATTAACTCTTATTAACTTATTAACTCTCTTTCATCAAGTGCTCTATGCTAGGCTTGGAGCTAGGTGCTTCAAAATGTCTGTCTAATTCTCCAGACAACAGTGGAAAGTAATTTTAATTAACTCCAGTTTGCCCATGAGGATCAGAGAGGTTAAGTGAATTGCACAAAGTCAAACAGTTGTAACAGACAGAAATGAATATCCCAGCGTAGGCTGCTGGCTCTTGGCTCAGCTCTTTGTGCTGGGCCCTCCTGAGTCCTCTTGGCCCAGCCAGGGTGGACAGCCAGTGTGTAGCAGGGCCCTTCACAGGTGACTGCCTGAGAGACAGTACTGGCACAGCACAATCCTAGCCATTGTAAAGACATATTGCTCAGAGAGAGGCAAAATCTCTCTTCCACAGTCCACCTCCTATTCTAGCAGTCGGCACGAACCCTCAGCCTGAGTGCAGGTTCAGTCTCTTTTCCCGGCACAGTACTGTTATCACGAGTAGACTTTCTGCCCTCTGGGTACTGAGGGCCTAAATCCTCAGCTCCCTTGAGCCAGGAAAGGGTCTGATTTAGGGCGAGGCTGGGTGAGTCTAGCTGTGGCACCATACTGTGGGGCTTCCAGGGGCAACACAGCTCCTTCTCAGATGGAGGATGACGTTTAGGTGAAGAATTCAGGAAATGCTCTGCTCCGCATGCAGTGATAACTAAGGGGCCTTTAGGTGATGACACAGTCCAGTGGGTCAGAAAAGATGGAGGACCAGGCAACATCCTTTCCCATAAAATAATAGTAACTCGTGAAGTTGACATTGCAGATGGTGGACAGGCATGCTTAAACACACTGACTTAGCCTGGGGTGGACAGGGCAAAAATCATCAGTTGTAGTGTGGCTGGAAGAGCAGGGTGAAAGCTATTTGTGAGTGCTGTTTTAGGGGTGTGTGTGTGTGTGTGTGTGTGTGTGTGTGTGTGACTGAGAGAACAGGAGAGTGTATGTACACTTGTGTATTCATTATGCGTGAAACCTCTTATTTTCTTTGATCACAAGCGATGATACTTGCATATTACTGGTCCAAATAGTTTCTACTATTCAGATTGAGCATGACTATGTTCTCTTTTCCTTTGGCAGTACTGGGATTGGAACTTGGGGTCTTATACTTGCACTCTAGGACTTGAGCCATATTGCCAGTTCTGTTTGCTTTGGTTTGTTTTTCATGTACAGTCTGGTGCTTTTGCCAGGGGCCAACCTCAGACCAAGCCCCTCCTATACAACAAGATTATAGGCATGCGCTGCACCACCATGCCTGACTGCCAGTGTTTTCTTCAGACTTCTTTCCAGGAAGCAGAATGTTGTGGGCAGAGGGAAGTGCAACTCTCTGGCTCTGTCTCACCTACATCCTGACCCCCAAAGCTGGGGCTCAGCCACTTAGATAGACATGCCTGCCATTAATTGGTCTGTCCCAGGGCTCAGTGTGCCTGTCCCACTGGAGACATTTCGCCTCCTTACCCAGGATTGGGCAGACATCCTGCTGTTGTTCTAATCTGAGCCCCGCACACTAGAGATGTTCTGGGGAGCAATGCAGCCTCGCCTGCTGTGCTGATAAGCAAGCTCACGTCAGACCCTAGAAATGGAAACATACGTGTAAACACATGTGTGGGCTCTGTCTGGGGCCTGGGAGTGTGGACCACATACCTAGAGCCGCACTCCTGACAAACCCCCCTCCTCTGCCCCAGGTCTGCGACATGAGTCCAGGCAGAGGCAAGGCAAGGAATGGAAGGAGGATGAGAGGAAGAGGATGGGGATGGGGTGGAGGAAGGAGAAAGAGAAAGAGAGAGAGGGGGGAACAGGACATGAGAGCACCGCTCCCACCTGGACACACAGACCCCATCAATGTGCCTTCCTACAGCAGAGCCCTGACCTCCTCTACCACATGCCCTTGATTTCAACCCAAGCCTTTTCCCTGATACACCTCAGGGCCTTTGTTTGTCCCCACCTCTCCCTGTGTGGCTGCGGGGTCAGGAGCCTGGCCAGTGCTCATGTGTGACACAGACACCACATGGGCTATCCCATCACCAGACAGCCATGGAAACACCACCCCAAAGTGATGTGTCACCTGGTGAGTCCAGCCAGGCAGAGCCAGGTGGGGCACAGGGGTGTGACCCATTGTCAGGTGGCAAGGTAGCAACACTGACCCAGCTCTGCTCCTCGCTGGGCTCATCACTGTAAACATTCTTATCTTTCTTCTCATACCCAGAAGGCGTTCATTTTCACATGAGGGAAAGAAGAAGGGGAGGGGAGGCTCAGCCGCTTTTCAAGGTCACATAGTGAGAAGGGGCCATGCTAGACTTCAATCTTGTTCCAACGCTCAGATGTTTAATGCCATGGTTCACTCACTCCTTTTGCAGAATATTCTAGAATAAGCCAGATGCAGTGGCTCACGCTTATCATCCTAGCTACTCAGGAGGCTGAGATGTGAGAATCACAGTTCAAAGCCAGCTCAGGCACTAAAGACTGTGGGACTCTTATCTCCAATTAACCACTAGAAAACTGGAAGTGAGGGGGTGGGGAGAGGGAAATGGGAACAAAAACATGAGAAAGGGTATCAATATGTGAGAAGTAATGTACCTACCACCTGACAAATGTAACTATAACCTCTCTATACATTATCCTGATCAGAAAGAAAGGAAGAAAGAAAGAAAGAAAGAAAGAAAGAAAGAAAGAAAGAAAGAGAACTTGAAGTGGTGGTGAGGCTCAAGGGTTAGGGCAATAGCGTTGTGCCGAAGAGCTCAGGGACAGTGCCCAGGCCCAGAGTCCAAGCCCCATGACTGATTAAAAAAATAAAAAGAATTTTCTAGAACAATGTGAGGGATGATGCTGTAGGCCTGTTAGGTTATAACTGGGGAGTTTGCCTGTCTTATCTTGTTGTCCATAGCAATTTGAGGAGCGCCAAGGCCGGACAAACAGCAAAACAGCCTTTTACCAGGCGCTGCAGAACTCACTGGGTGGTGAGGACTCAGATGCCCGCGTCCTGGCAGCTGCCACGTGGTATTACTCCCTGGAACATAGCACGGATGACTACGCCTCCTTCTCCCGGGCACTGGAGAATGCCACCCGGTAGGTCAGCGGCCTAGGGAAGAGTCTGGCTGTGCTGTGCAGGCCCGGGCCTAAGGGATGCATGGGAACTTCCAGGCCTTCATTCTGCCCAGGGAAGCCCTGGGGGAGGGTATCCCTGGCAGTGGGGAGAGGTGAGCAGAGCCCCCACATCCCCTGGGCAAGCTGGGGTGGCAGAGGCTCAGGTAAAGCACACCCTGAAGGTGCCGGAGGTGGCGGCATTTCGTTCCGGGAGGACCTGCTGATCAGGCAGCCAGCCGTCAGCGCCTGGCGGTGAGCTTGGTTTTAAACCCAGCAGTCCACAGCTATTTCTGAAGGCCAGCCCCGGGCTGAACCATGAGGACCCGCAGACATCCGGTCCCTGACTTTGAGCACCTCACCAGCCAGCCGGCGCTACTCCAGTTCCAAGGGGTACAGAAGCTCGGAACTCTGAGCCCTGAAATCCAAATTCTTGCTTCATTGTCTGCCCCGGGCTAAAAGCTGAGACCTAGGGTCTCGGCTTCGCCGAGGCCTCTCTGAGCTCAGGTTCTCAGCCTTCCACGGGCCTCCCTGCCTCCATTCCCAGCACCCCTCCCGTAACCTCCAGTGTGCCTCCTCCTACAAGCCTGATCTCTCCCCATCCATCCTTTCAGTGGCAGAGCCATTTGCATCGGAGCCTCACCTGTGACTTTTTAGCTACACCCTGGTTCCCCACACAGTGTCTTATTCACAATAGCAAAGGGGTGGCCATCCTCAGTGAGGTGCTTCCTCCAGGGCCTTGGCCATTGCAGCCTTTGCAAGAATCAGCCCTACTTCCCAGCTGAGAGGATAGAGGTGGAGGGGAAAAGGGGCAGTGGTGACCTCACCGGATGCACAGGGCAAGTGAGATCAGTGCCTAAGGTCCTCAGCACACAGCCGGGCTGTGGCACAGGGGACACCCTGAGTTCATTCACCTTGCCCCACAAAAATTAATGAACTAGGAAACCTGGGTGGTGCGAGGCAGAGGTGCTCAGTATTCTTTCTTCCAACACCAGAGAACCTGAAGGTCCATTGTTTGGGACATGGTGGGACACTTAGCAACAGCCCTGGCCCCTTTTACCAGGTAGCAGGTGACACTTTAAATCTCAGTCGTCTCCAGAGATTGCCAGGAGTGTGCTCCAGAGTGTGGCAGCCTTTCCTGTGCTGTGTGGCACCAGTCCAAGGGCGTGTTACACATTCAGTATCTTCTAGGCCCTCTCTTAAAGCTCAGTTGACAAATGTTACATAGTATATTTACTGTGCATTTGTTAGGAGCATCTTGATTCCAAATCTGATGTCTGGGCAGAGGTTTATCCACGTGCTTCCTGATCCCTGAGACATAGCACCCCAAGCTACAGTGTTGTTAGCCCCTGGTGTACACAAAGCAGAGTGGACAATGCGCCATGCTCTTACCTGCGTGGGTGCAAAGCCACTAGGAAAAGAGCTGGGGACAGAGCAGGGGGAGGACTTTGTCTGGGAAAAAGCCTGGGTTGGTAAACAGCTGTTGACAGAGCCATGGTGACCAGACCCCATCCTCTGTCCTTCTTGCAGGGACTACTTCATCACCTGCCCCATCATCAACATGGCCAGTCTCTGGGCAAGAAGCAGCCGTGGAAATGTCTTCATGTACCATGTTCCTGAAACCTATGGCCATAGCAGGTGAGAAGGCCAAGGCGTGTGGTCACAGCCTCGTGGAAAGGGAAAGGCTGGAAGATGAGGGAAGAATGGTCTCTCCCCAGAGAGAACAAGTTCACGAAGGTGCCTCTGCCTCACAAGACCAGCCCAGCGGGTGCTGGTCATGTGACCAGCTGGTCACCATGACCAGCTGATTACGGGAGCCTTGGGGAACACAGACATTCAGAAGGCCCCAAAGAGACAAGGGCTGGGGGCGGGGGTGAGGGAGGCGTCAAGGAATTCATCAGGGTCCCCAAGCAGAAGTAGCTGGTTATTTGTAGAGCGGTGACCTGCCAGAGCCCCTCTCTGTGCCTTGGCAGTAAGTCTCCCCTGACATGTGGGGGCCCTGTGCTCAGAACTATTTATATGCTCAGCTTCATCAGCCTCCTGGAGAGGAACAGCCACCTGGGGCTGTGGGAAGGAAGCCATCCTGGCAGGAGGCATCCATCAGGAGGGAAGGAAAAAGAGAGGGAGGGAAAGAGGGAAAGAGGGAGGGGAGGATGACTGCAGAGGGAAAGAGCCTGGGACCCACTGGGCTGTACCTCCCATGACCAGGAGGCCACACAGGGCGTTTGTCCCTCAGTGGGCTTTGGTGATGCCCTCCCCCGGGGGACAATGCCTCATTCTCTGGTCTGTGCCTGCCTTTCTTTCTCCCTGATGGGGCAGAGGAGTCAGGAAAGCCGGCAGCGGGTCTCCAGTGCCCCTACAGTGGGCCAGCTCCTCAAGAACATCCTACATCTTTATTCTTCCAAAATGACCGTGGTGCCAGGAGGACTCCTGCCGTGTAATCCTAGTCACTATGGAGGCCAAGATCTAGAGGATCATAGTCTGAGACCAGTCCAGGAAGAAACACTAGAGATTAACCAGCAAAGAAAACACTGGCCTGCTGGGGCCAGGAGTTTGGCCTAGCGGTAGAGTGCTGGCCTAGCATACACAAAGACCCAGGTTTGATTCCTTGGTGCCACATACATAGAAATGGTACCGTGGCTCAAGTGGTAGCTCTAGCCTAGAGAAAGCCCAAGAACAGTGCTTAGGCCCTGAGTAAAGCCACCAGGACTGACAAAATACCCACTGGGCTGGAGACATGGCTCAAGGGGTAGAGTGCCAGTTAAGTATGCAAGTTAAGCAAGTGTGAAGCTCTGAGTCCAAAGCCCAATATACAGGAAATAAATAAATAAACTGGTAGTGGTAAAAAAAAAATATGAACTACATCTTGCACATAAGGGTAGAAAAACCACACAAAACCAAACCAAAGCATTCCTGCATTTCCAACCAGGATCTGCAGTGCTGGTTCCTGCAGAGGGTTTCGGAGGCCTGGGACAGAGCAGTCACATAGACTAGGGGGCTTAGAGCACCTTCCAATCGTAAGCAAAAATCCAAAAGTGAGGTGCTGCTTCTACTGGAAGGCTCTGGGAAGGGGCGTCCAGTGTCTCCTGGGCGTTGGCGGTGAGTGTTCCTTGACTTGCAGATGCCTCCTTCATCCTCCCATTGTCTTCCTTGTGTCTGTCTCTGCTCCAAGTTCCCCCAGAAGCAAGACCCTTTATCCAAACAAGGCCCCAGGGTGCAGGGTTGGGACAGCAACTTGCCTCTGTGGGGACATGTCACATGTCCTCTCTGGGACAACAGGGCCTTCCTAGCATACTCCAGCAGCCCAGGCATCCCCATAAGAGTAGCTGCTATCAGCATCAAGTCCACACTCGATGCCTGTGGCAGTCTAGGCTTCTCTGCTCCTGAGTGCTACCTCCTGTCCATCCAGGGCCCAGCAGGCTGGATCCCTGCTCTGCCTGTAGCACAGACAGGGTATAGCTACCCCTCACCACTGCTCTGAGTGTTCCTGGGACAGAGAGGCCCGCTAGGTGCCAGGCCAGCACCCTCTCAGAGCCATCTTCCCATTCAAGTGTCTCTGTCCCTGATTTAACCATCTCTAGAATAGCATGGGAGCCGGGTCCCTGGGGCCTTGCCTTGTGAGGCAGATGATGATGTGGGGGTGTCACCTCCAGTCCTGTCTCTACCCCACAACCTGAGCTGCAGTCCTTGCTGGAGTGGAGACAGGTTTGGGGCTACTAAGCTGATTCAGGTGTACCTACGTGGACACAAGTCCCCTGGGGGGAAGGCCTGACCCCACATCCACAGCCCCACTCCTCCCAAACCTGTGTCCTCAGGGAGGGCATGTAATCCCCTGGCTACTTAACTAAATCGGTGTGGGGAGACACAGCTGGACCTTTCCTGGGACCACTGTCATCACAGAGTCCTGACACTGTGTGTAGAGTCTCTCAACGTCAGCCAACAGAAGGTGCTGTCGGCAAGTCCCTGTGCAGACAGCTTTGGTCCTCACCACAGTGATTCTGTGGGGTCATGGGTATAGCAGAAGCTGCCATCAATGCGCAGCTCATGGAAGGAGCTCTGTGAAGTTTATCTTCACCCCTCCTGCCTGTCCCACGCCTTCCTTTCTTCCCACCCCCTCCCTGCCTGGAACTGTCACGTCTCTCATTTTATTTCTGGCTCAAATCTAACACTCAAAATCTGTGTCTGTGTCTGTGTATGTGTGTGTGTATGTGATACGCTTTCAGCCATCTGTCTCCTTGAACCTCTACTCGGAGCATAGATTCGCCTTCCTGGAGGCAGCTGGGGAGTGACTGTGGAAAATGTCTCTTCCCTGTGGGGCGGCCCTGTCGTGCTCATTCATGGACAGCTGCTGCCTGGATGGCTCGCTGCACTGGAGGGTGCTGGGCACAGACCCCAGTGGGCAAGAGTAGCTGTGAGGTGTGGGGTGAGGGTCCCACAGGGCGAAAGATGTGTTGAGGACCCAGATTCAAGGGTCCTCGGAATGTGGAAGTTTGCTTTGTTGCTCATTGATACCTTCCTCTTACAAATGAAGCAGGAACACTGAGGAAGGGGGTGGGATCGTGTCCCTGTCTCAGAGGCCGCAGGTGGTTGTGGGACAGACTCACACCTGTCTTCTGCTCTTTCCAGCATTCCATCTCAGCTACTTCAGCCAAAGCCTAGGCGACTGCTGGGGTTGTTATGGCTGTGTGACTTAGGGCAAATCATTCGCTTCTCCTCTGTGCAACCGGAGAGAAAAACCCTTGTCCAGCTGGGCTGCTGGGAAAGTACACAGAGATGGGACCTGCACAGTCTAGCTAAGGCTTGTATCAAGGTGTGTGTGTGTGTGTGTGTGTGTGTGTGTGTGTGTGTGTGTGTATCTGTCAGTCTGTCAGTCTGTCTGTCTGCTGCCTGCCTGCCTGTCTGTGCCTACCTGCAGGCTTTGATGACCAAGAAGTACGGAAGTTTAAGGTATCACGCTGTCTCTTCCATTTCTCAGCTGTTTGCCTCCCATCTAGTTCCCTTTCCCCAGTGTCTCCCCATGAGGTGGGTCCAGATTCTGCCGCTTCACAGTGCGGATAATACACGCTAGACACCTGGCAACCTTCACACATCGCATAGAGGTGGCTCGCATCAGTTTCCTTTGAAGAAAAATAGGAAGGTTGTGGCAGGGAAGATGACTAGGGAGACCTGATTTCCCAGTTGTCCCATCAGGAGAAAACAAAGCTGGAAATGTGAGATTTGAGCTGTTGTGTGCACCCCTGATTTTCCTTCTGGATACTTCGGTGCATCCCAGGGGTGTGGCCCAGTCAGATCGAAACAGCGTCTGTTCACCTTAGGCCATGCGCCTGGGATCTCCAAACCAAAGAAACAGGAAGTGTGGGACCCTTGAATGGAGGCCACTGGCCTGGTTACGTCCGCTTCTCAGTCTGGTTAAGAACAAAATTTCTTCTTTAAGTCAATTTTTAAACTTCACTCCAGCCCCAAACACACGGGGGCAAAGGTTGCCAGAAGCCTGCAACCAGTCCCCACTTGGCCACTCTGCCGAGGGCTCCAGCCAAGGAGGGAGTTTGAGGGGGCTCCAGGAGAGTCAACTCATACATCAGTCCGCACAATAAGCTCAGAAGATGGCACCAAAATGGAGGTACACTGGGGTGCTGTGGTCAGTAGTGAGGAAAGAACCTTCTAGATGAAGATGAGCCCCTAATGTAGAAGTGGGAAGTGAATAAATCCAAGAAGGAGATTATCAAATGCTAAGGTCCTGGGATAGAAAAGGCCCAGATGCTTGTGAATACAGAAGACCCAGAACCTTGGAGTCCATGGAAAGAGAATGGTTGGAGGTGAGGAGGGGAGAGAATGCGGAGGGGAGGGTCTTGTCGTTTACACAGGAGTTTGTAAATGCTGTGAGGTGAAGAGGTAGCATTTTATCTGCGTGTGGTGGAAGTCATTAGAGCTTTTTAAAGGACACTTTACCTAAAATGTACAGTGGTCTTAAACATAGCTTACTGAAATACTAGGTATCTTTTCTTCATTGTTATTGATAGTTATAGAATGAAATGCTATTCTTCAATGTCAGTGAGTCTGGAAAATCCACGAAAACAGAACACGATGAGAAGGGACTAAGGTGGGTTGTTTGCCTCAGCATACAATGTTCACTTTAAACCTGTGACCCTGGAGTGTCTTCTTCTTCTTCCCTCTCCTCGGGTTCCAGATCCAGGCCCTGAGTTGACAGGCATTGAGTCATAGCTAGGCTGCAGTGAGAGGGCCTGGCTGATGAGAACAGATGCCCCAGGCCAGACAAAGCAGACAAAACAGATTTCACAAGGAATAAGACGCTCATACAGGCCGAGGGGTCAGCTGAAAGCTTTGGCTGATCTGCTCAATACTATCCTGTACAGTTCTTCTCGGCCCTAGAGATTTCCAGAACTATAAGCAAGCTTGGTGTGAAGTGAGCCTGCGTTATCTGAAGGAAATTATGGAATCCTTTTTAAAGAACTGTATAGCAAAGCCTATTTGCAAAACATCTAATTACAGAACCTGCCAATTCCTTCCCAGGGAGAATCTTGCATTATATTTGTCCAGAGAGGTAGCAGAGACATCACCACCAATTCCTAAGTGAAGTAACAATTCCCTAGCTTCTCAGAAAGAAACCACAGAACCAGATACACCTAGAATCTTAGGAGGCTGAGATCTGAGGAACATGGTTCCAAGCCAGGCCAGGCAGGAAAGTCCCTGTGAGACTCTTACCCCCAATTAACCACTCAGAAACCACAAGTAGAGCTATGGTTCAAAGCAATAGAGCACTAGCCTTGAGCAAAAAAAGAGCTCAAGGACAGTGCCTAGGCTCTGAATTCAAGCCCTACAATTAACAAAACAGAAGAAGAATAAGAAGAAGGAGGAGGATGGGGCCAGGAGTTTGGCCTAGTGGTTAAAGTGCTTGCCTAGCATGCGCAAAGACCCGGGTTCGATTCCTTGGTACCACATACATAGAAAAAAGCCGGAAGTGGTGCTGAGGCTCAAGTGGTAGAGCTCTAGCCTTGAGAAAGTCCAAGGACAGTGCTCAGGCCCTGAGCTCAAGCCCAGGACTGGCAAAAAAAAAAGAAGGAGGAGGAGGAGGAGGAAGAGGAGGAGGAGAAGGAGTAGAAGAAAAAGAAGAGGAGGAGGAGGAGGAGGAAAGAGGAAGGAGGAGGAGAAGGAGAAGGAGAAAGAGAAGAAGAAGAAGTAGGAGGAGGAGGAGGAGGAGGAGGAAGAAGAAGAAGAAGAAGAAGAAGAAGAAGAAGAAGAAGAAGAAGAAGAAGAAGAAGGAGAAGAAGAAGAAGAAGAAGCAGCCGCCACCATAAACCCTGGCATGCATGACCCTCAGGCTGTCTCCTTAACTCCTGGCTCCCTTGGCAGAAGCTTCTGTGGGCTGGCCTGTGAGAGCAGGGCTTGTGTGTCTGTAGGGGCAGAGCTCAGCCAGCTGAAGTCCCTGAGATGCAGGCTCAGGCTCACCATTGCAGGTTAAATGGCTGGGCAAGGACGGCAGCCGCGGGATGACTTCAACCATGCAAACTGTGCCTGATATGTCAAGAAAATTCCTCCTCACTCCCCGTCACTGGAAGGGAGCCTAGCCTCAACCTCCTTCCCACTGAGGCCACCGTGCTCTCCCAGCGGCCATGTCCCATCATCCCACCTCCTGACGCACCCCAGCCGTGCTTGTGGCTCCTGATGCTGGAACTGAGCTCACATCCGAGGTCATGCAGTGGCTACGAGTCTGGCACACAGCCCAGGCCGGAGCTGGCTGCAGTGTGGGCCCAGCGTCCCTCCAAGTCACACCCCTATCGCTTCTGGGGTGATATATGGATTGGCTGGCTTGTACCAATCACAGGAGACATCCACATGAACATCCCCTGCTCTGGATTCCACTTTGGTGGAAATATTAATACTGGAAGTTAACAAATGCAGCACAGAGAACTCCTGCCAGCCCAGAGCTGACTGCTGGACCTTTCCCAGCTCCCAGAGATATGGACATTTTTAGGGTGATGGAATCTCTGAGGCCCTTTACCCCCCGCTTTCCCACCATCGCCCCTGTGATCTCCAGGAATGCTCTGAAATCTCACTCACAGACTCCAGGATGACTCTTACTTGGAACCTTTTGGATGGCTTTAGGGAAAGGAAGGAGGAATGGCACGTGAGACAGAAACAGGTCAGATCTGAAATCCTTTGCTCGGCTTAAGCATTCAGCCTTGAGGTGGCGTGGTGGAGTCAACAGTGAGGACATGGGCCCAGAGAGAGCTGGTGCCTGGTGCAAGGTGCCACAGACACCAATGGGCCGTGCTGGGACTCTGGTCTCAACAGCTTCTCTCTGATCCCTTGCAAAGCAGATTCCTTGCAAGGAAATGGAGACCAGACCTGTTCACACAGGGAGGTAAAACACTGGTTGCTCCCGTGGCCCACGTTCCAAACTGGAACAAATCCCTTCTCCCAGTCTCCTGGATGATCAGCCACTTAAAGTCCCATCCAGAGCCCAACTGCCCACAAAGCACTCTGAGAAGACAGCAACACTCATTCGTGTGGTGACTTATTCCACAAAAAGTGAAGGCTAACTCAGCCAAAGGGAGAAAGGAAGTGCAGGGCTGAGGCCAGAGGCTTCCATGCATGGAGATTCTCTGTCCTCTCTTTGTGGAGTGCAAATGAGTTCCTCTCCACACAGTATATGTAAAGTGTCGCCAACCTGAGCTGCTTACCCACGTTTTTTTGAATTAGGGATTTATGCATCCTGTAGGCACGATAAGTTAATTACCTATGTGGCAAATCTTAGATTACAGGTTAAGCAAAGATAATGCTACCCCAAGCTTCCATCCTAACTCGCATGCCTGGTGTTTCTACTCTGGCCAGTCTGACTGTCAGGAATGACCACATCACCTCTAAGATCTACTGTTGACAATCTTTTCTCCCTGACAGTGACTAATCCTCTAGAAGCCAAGGGCCAGGATCAAATTCTTTATGGGCAAAGCCAAATCCTTTATCACTGTCATGAGGGAGATATGCTATTAATGTAAACTGACCCTTGTGGCTTCCCATCAGTCAGAATTTACCAAATATCTATAGATAGGCATACTGTGTTGTTTTCATGGGCTTATGTCACTGAGTACTTTTGGTTGCACTTGAAATTGTGAATGTGGGAGTGGTGATTTCCTTATTCCCTTCTAGCCTTAGTTACTGATAGCACTTAGATCACCTATCACGAAATCATATATAGGCTGCAGAAAAGCTGAAAAGATCTAAGAAAGAAGAGAAATTACCCAGAATTTTAAATGGCGATGTGAAGAACCAGTGCAAAAAGGCAAAACAAATGTAAAGGGTGGCATTGGTTCTCAGGAGCTGGGTCACAGAAGCCCAGAGGTGCTGGAGAGGGGCCCAGCTTCCACATGGCTGATATTGACACCAGGGAGAGTGGCTCTGTACTGACTCTGGGCAGAGGGAATGCTCGCCACCTCAGATCTCCAGACCAAAGGTTGGGAACTTACCCTGGAGCAGCCTGAGACAAGACGGTGAGCAGTGTGCCAAGTTTCAGTCTCATCTCCATTTTGTGGGTCTGCTATGTCTAATGAGCTCACTGGCAAGTCTGTGCCTTGTGGTTGCTGACAGAGGGAGCCATTCCTGTGTGCAAACAAGGTGCCAGTCATTCTGCCTTTGGGTTTGCACCCACAGAGCGGTGACTCGAGCAGACTTCTTCCCTGCCTAAAATGGAGTGACTCGGGGCAGAGTACAGCCTGGGCTGTACACCACAACGCTGTAAAATCCCTGACAGCCTTTCCACCTAACACCTTCAAGGCTCACAGTGTTTGCTCCATGGCTACACATTCTCAGGCTCCCGTGTTACCTGGGTGACATTCTTGGGACTGGCTTCCAAATCCTTACTCTTCCTACAGACTCCATCCGGTTACAACTTGTGTTTATTGAAAATCTACCATGTACCAAGCACAAGCAAGAGCTACAGGGGTACAAGAAGTAGCTGCAAGAACTGCAGACACACGTGTTATGGATGAAGAAGGACTAGTGCAGAGTCAGGACTCAGAACCAGGCCATTGTTGACTGCTCCGTGAATGGAACAGCAAATGAATGCATTGTATTTTGAATGGCATGCCTGGCTTGTGGCATCAAGATGACAACTGCTTGGAAAAATCACTGCCGAGCCTTGTTCTCAGCACTGATGAGCCTCCACCAACAAATGCCACGGTTCTGTCCCCAAAGGCACTAGGGGGCTAAAGGTCACGCTGGACTTAAGCTATACTGGAACTCACTGGGTCCCCTAAACAGAGTGTAAAACGGGAAAGGCCTGTGTGGCAAGGAATGAGGAGTTTGAAGTGATTTCACTTCTCTGATGGCTTACCATTCCCTGAATGTTCGCCTGTCCTTTCCCTGTCTCCCCAGCCTGGAATTGCTGGCAGACGTTCAGTATGCCTTTGGACTGCCTTTCTACCCAGCCTACGAGGGGCAGTTCTCTCTGGAGGAGAAGAGCCTGTCACTGAAAGTTATGCAGTACTTCTCCAACTTCATCAGATCTGGGTGAGCAGACCACTCTACCCTGCATTCTACCACTGTGCTTCTCTGCCCACACTCTCTGCCATCTGAACACCAAGGCTAAATTCTGTATTAACAGACTGACCCTCCCCCAAAGTCGTTTCCTTCTCACTGCCTCAGCTCCCTCTCCTCTGTCCTGAATTACACAGATCTTCATGGAGAAAGCTTCCAGCTACAGCTCTTGAAGTTCAGTCACAGTTGAGGGTTCTTGGTCAGGGTTTCTTAGACCCCCGTGACCCTTGAGGCTGGACAAATACAGTGGGACTTACCCTATCCCAGGGTGACAACTAAAACAGTCTCAGGCATTGCCGATGTCCCCTTGGGAGACAGGCCACGGGGACTACTCTGCCCCTTAGGAGGTCAGTGCAAACAGGCCTTGTCCCTCCTGGAGCTAGCAGAGCAAGGATCTTCCTCGAGGGCAGCCCCTCCCTGTCTGTCCAGATGCCCTGCTCTTCCTCCTCCTTGTACAGCGGCCATTTCCCTTGTCTCTTGACCAGATGTACATTGATTTTCTAGAATCTGCTAGGTCCCGAGGAACTGGGATGTGTAAATACCCTAGCTCAGTTATATATTGCTGACAACTTGGAACAGTAAAACCAAGCATAATTTGTAGTGAGATAAAAGAAGCTTTGTTCAGTTGGCTTTGGGGGCTCAGTAGAATTTTTTTCTGGGAAAACAAGTTTCCCCAGACAGTAGGTCTTCATGGATGAGTAGAATATTCAGATGAGCAAAGGAGAGGGTGTTGGGGAACAGGAGTGATCTAAACCAGGGTAGGTGGTGAGAAATCACACCTTTCCTGGAAGGTAGGCAGCTGTGATGGGGCTTGCTGGGAGGGGGCAGGCCAGCGGGTTGGGGGATAGAGAGAATGGGAACTCCTATGCATAGGGGAGTGGACCTGCGGTTGGCAAGGTGGCAGGTTCTGGGCTCACCTTCCTGCCCAGGTCTCAGGCACACATGGGTATTCCAGAGACTGTGCATGGCGCCCAGACCAACAGAAAGGTTGATGACGATAAAAGATCTGCTCTAAACTCCTGAGTCACAGGAGCTTCTCTGGGCCCTGAGTCAGTGGAATAGCGGCCTACAAGAAATGAGCTAGGGAACCTTGATCACTTAATGCTTTTTAATGTCCAGTCCACAGGGTGGAGTGTCACCAATGGGTTCCTATCTGACATTCAAGATGTCTGATCTCACCCTCAGGGACCAAGAGTCAGAAGGAAGTGATGCCAAGTGACAAAACCAAAGACGTGTCTCTCATGGATGTGTCTTCCTTCTCATTTCTCCAGAAATCCAAACTACCCACATGAGTTCTCATGGAAAGCCTCCGAGTTTGCAACCCCTTGGCCTGACTTCATCCCCGGAGCTGGCGGGGAGAGCTATAAGGAGCTCAGTGCGCTGCTGCCCAATGGACGGGGTTTGAAACAAGCTGACTGCTCCTTCTGGGCCAAGTACATTCCAGCTCTAAAGGCAGCAGGTAGCAACACTTGGGTTGCAGCGGCTGGGGTGCTGCTCGTGACTGTGTCTTGGTAAACTCTGACTTTGGGGTCACTTGGTCACTGGGCACTGGTGACTCTGCCCCTCACCATGAGCTGCTCTGTGTGGGTGACGGGGTCCTTTGTGAAGGATCTCCTGTTGTGATGGGAGCTGAAAGGAGTCACCAGCAGATTGGGGTGAAAGGGCATGAGGGAGTGGGGATGAGTGGTGAGCCAGAGTCTAGCAGGGAATGCTGGTGGAGGGAGAGATGTGAGCTTCTTGAAACTGTTTTCCATGCTCTTGCTGGGATGGAGAGAAAATCAGAGAGATGATTCAAGCCAGGGAAAAGTGGGATCCTCTTGTTATACAGTAATTAAAAAGAGCAAGTGGATTCTAAGGTAGCTGTTAGGGATATGGAAATAAAAATATCCTTAAGAAGGTATTGGAAGAGAGAGGAAGAAAGTGAAATAGTCCAGTGACTCTTCAGCTTTTCTGTTGCCAAGGTAGAAGTCTGAGACCAGGGCAGTTCTCCCTGCACAGGGAACCTGGCTTCTTCCTGGACAGCGTAGGACAGGACAGGCAGGTGGAGGCAGCGGTGGGGTCATGTGACTCAGGGTTTAGATTCTCAACTCTGCTTTTGGCTTCCAGGACCAGGTGGCTGTATGTTGACAAGCCCAAGTATTATTGTGCCCTTAGCTTGTTCTGTTCCTGTAGCTCAGAGATGAGTCTGGTGTACAGGTATTGGACATAGGCAAGTGTATGCCTCTGGGAGCGTGTGTGTGTCTCTGTGTGTGTGTGTGTGTGTGTGTGTGTGTGTGTGTGTGTGTGCGCGCGCGCGCGCATGTGTGCCTGTGTGCCTGTGTGCATGCATGCAGTCTCTTTGGGCTGAACGGACAGGGCTGCAGAGGACAGAGAACACTCCAGGTCTGAACTGGACCCATTCACCCTGCTCCTTCTGTTTCAGATGGAACCAAGGATACGCAGTCAGCTGGTGGTGAAGAAGGGAACCTGGTGATAGGGTCTGAGTTCACAGAAGACCCCTTGGACTCCCTGGAGCCAGGCCCCAAAAGCTACAGCAAGTGATCAGCTCTGGGCTGCCCACCCGTGCTGCCAGTCCCTCCCCAGCTGCCCACAGCGGTGACTTCATTCTGTACCACGCCACTTGATCTCAATAAAATGTCACTCTGCAGTGAAGCAGCTGCAGGTTATGAATTCAAAGCAAGTCCTGGGTGAGCTGTGTCTTTGTACCCAACTCTTTACATTTATTTGACTCCTAGCCTACCAGTCTTGACAACAAATACTGACAGAGCACGCATGTGCACCAGCCCATGCTGAGTGCTGGGCAGATCAGGACCCTTGTCCCTGTGAAGGGCAAGTCAAGTGAATGAAAGACTGTCACACAAAAAGAGGACTCCCTCAAGGACAGGCCCTTGAGTGACACAGTCCCATTTGAGGGATGAGACACAGCGCCACACAGAAAAGAGACACAAGAATGAGACAGAGAACAACTTGGGCTGGTGCAGCAGTCTAACAGACCTGAGCTCTGAATGGAGGCCAAGAGGGTGGAATGATAAGACTCTGCTAGGAGAATGGGAGGGACCTGGATACACACAGGCGGGAGTGGGAGCAGGAGAAGGTTTATTCCAGCTTTTGTTGGACTTGGATAGCTGGAGACATGGATGAATTTCTCCCCTACGTCTACCTTCCTGAGGAACACACCTGTAAGAACAAAACCTGTTTGAAATTCTTTTTTCACTCCTCCTTTTCACCTCTTTGACCCCTTGCTGTCTCTTTCTCACTCCCTTCCTCCTTCCCTCAATACTTACCCACACTCACACACTCCCAAAATAAAAACAGGCAGAATTTGTTAGCAGCCTCTGTCATTTTCATGGCACATCATGTGTTCACACCCATCACATTGCTTGAGTTCAGTCCAAACCCAGTGACACTCAGGCAGGGTGGGGCTTAGAAAGGCTCCTGCTGTGCCTGGATGCCCACCACAGGGAGGGGAGGGGAGTCTCCAACTCAGTTCTCTAGAGGAAGGAGGCTGCTCCAGAGAAAGGAAGCCTGCGCCCTCCTGGCCATCGGGTTGGGTCGGGTTAAACCTCTGTCTGTCATCATGTGTTATAGCAACCAAAGGAAGCTAATGTACTGCATGCTCATCCAGATGTATAGCTTGTCTTGGCACCAAACCTCAGGTGTGACTAGATCAGTCTCTTCCTGCTCATGAAACACCCACTGTAGTCCAACATCAAAGCCCAGAGCTACCAGCACTAGCTAGAGAGCAGCGTGTCCCACCCCTGCCCATGGCTGAATGGAGCGTAGGCTTTCCTGGTGAAATCGTTTGTGCCCCCCCTGCCCGTGTGTGACCTGCTCCGGTGTGCTGTCAAACACTGCTGGATGATAGCTGCTCTTTTGTTCTCCAACTTGACAACCCAAGTTAGAAAACATCTTCTATTTACATCTAGTTAAGTGGAAATGCATACTAGGCAGATTTGCCTTGCCTATGAAAGGAACTTTTGCATGGAAACAGGAAACAGTTGAGCACTGCCCACAAAACCCTCATCCTTAGAATAGATTTGGGGTACATACTGTGTCTAGGACAAAGGTGAAGACAGGGGAGCCAAGGTGCTCAGAGCCATGCCCTGGAACAAAACTCAGAAAGTTGAGGTAGAGAAGAACATTCAGCGGGGAGGCCCTGAGTCAGAGGAGACCCCGTTCTCCACTAGGACAAGAGCAGGAGGTGTATGTCCACTCCCATAGTGGCTTTTTCCCACTCATGTAGCCATTCTCATGTGTCCCAGAGACTCTCTGAAGCCAGGGCTGTTGGGCGGTTTGTCTCCACAGGGGCTGGACCATCTAAAAGGTCAGGAAGGGCACAGGACTCCCTATACAAAGCCCAGGGTCATGCCCAGGTCAGAGATGAACAAATGAGGCAACTCCTCACATAGGGAGGCCCTAGAACTCAGTAAGGCATGACTCAACAAGGAAGTGTAGACATGAGCTGACTTCCTCCCGAGCTAGAAGCACTCTGGAAAGCAGGATGGATGATGAGACAAGCTATGCTATCCAAGGAATGCTGGACATCTCCTTGCCTCCATCCCCAAGGGCAGTGGAAATGCCAGCCCCTTGGACTCTCCCAAGGCCAGAGGCGAATGGTGGCTCCAGGAGTGGGCTAAGGGCTCAGTCACTCAAGTGGCTCCTGAAAATCATGGGTTCCAAGCCAGACACAGATGGCTCAAGGCTACAATCTTAGTTACTCAGGAGGCTAAGATCTGAGAATCATGGTTTGAAGCCAGCCCAGGAAGGAAAGTTATAAGACTCTTAAAGCACCAAAAAGCTAGAAGTCGATCTATGGCTCACATGGTAGAGCACTAGCCTTAAGCAAAAGTGCAGAGGGAAACTTGTGAGTGGTGATGGGAAGGAAAATCTGGGGGAGACTAAGGGAAGTGTCCAAAAGGAAATATACTCTTCACCTGACTTAGGTGACTAATCCCTATCTATCACCTTTATAATAACAATAAAAATTTAAAAAAATAAAAAAGTTAAGGGCCCAATAAAATCATACACTCCTAAACTTGTAAGTCTAAGCCGATCTAAGTTAGGGCTCTATTGTTTTAAATGCACTGGAAAGGCCTCCCCATGCGCCATAACTCCGTTCTCTAGAGTGGCCTTCGTACCATAACACCGGGAAGGTAGTGTGACTTGGGCTCCCTCTTGATTTGTCAGTTCTGTACTGAATCCATCGGAAGTAAGGTCCTGACTCATGTATGCTGCCACTTCCTGTGCCCCAAAAGTGGTGTAACGATTTAATTTCTATTTCTTCTTCTGAGACTTTTGCAATTCTAAGCAATGTCTTCTCTTTCTTGTTCATCCATTTTGTAATAGTTTGCTGTGTAATTGATAAGGATATTCATATTCTTAAGTCACAGCCCCCCATATCTTTTCTTACTTTCCCCCTCGCCCTGGCCATTCAATATCTGTGACTGTCTACTGTGTCACGTCGCTTTGTCCTGAAACAGGGTCTCTCTCTCTATGTAAGACTGACCCTGCATTTTCACGTCCAAGTAATGTGACATCTCTCAACATGACTGTAGTGACATCTGGAAATAAAATTGACCTACATGAAAGCACATAGAAAGAGGCAATTTCCCAAGAGGCAATGGTCAGTTAGGACTACTGGAGGATATCTCAGGTCCGAGCACTTTTTGTTTGGATGTGGATGCGCCTAACCTATTCCCATCTTAAAAAGCTGAGGTCTGAAAACGAATGCCTACAATTCACTGCCCTTTGCAGGACAAGCTAAAATTATACCAGGTCACCAAAAAGAGGAAGGAGCTCATCGAGACACCACGTACATGCAAATTTGGCCCAGGGGGACAACTGAGCTACAGTCCCATTGTCTCCTCCTGGCTTCTACAGAGCTCTGTGTACCCAAACCAGGGGCTAGAGGCCACCCACTGTCCATTCAGCCACCCCAGAACCTCTCCTCCGGGCTGAAGGTGACCCACAGGGCTTCAGCCCTGAACATCCCCCTTTCTAAAGGAAAGGGGACAAGGATCCTAGCAGAGAGGGTGCAGAGCTCTGTCTGTACTTCTGAGCATGGCCTGCAAGTCTTGAGCTGGGGAGTCAGAAGGAATAAGGGACATCCTTTAGCCATTACAGAAGTCAGATGAGCTGTTTGTTACGAGTGGATGGTCATTCCCAATGCTCCTTGATTCTCTGGGAATGACATCCACAAATTAGAGAATTGATTTCAGTGTCTCAGAATAAACAGGCAAAGGAAGGCAGGGTAGACTTAGAGTCCTTTAGCGTGACAAAAGAGGGGCGTTTATTAGAAGTGACAATAAGTCCCTGGAGAGAGATTTGGAGCAGACAGTTCTGGTAAGGACCAACTACGTCAAAGCTTTCAGGGCTTGTGGTTTTAGTGTTCGACCCAGTGAGATGGGTAGGTGGTAAGACACAGAGTCCTTCCCCTTATAAACACTTTTCTGATGATTTGATATCTGAGCAGCATCAGTACTCTGGTGAAGGAAGTTATCCACCTCTGTTTGTGAGAGAATGAGGATAGCCATCTGAGATGTGATCCTCTTTCCACTTCCTGGCTTAGCAAGGTCAAGGGGAGGTGATACAGAGGTCACTGTGCCAGCAAAGTATAGACACAACCTTGAAATGGGCTCCACAGAGACATGACATAAAGGGCCATTATCTTGATTGTTGGTCTAGGATGTGGCCATCTGGGGATTTCGAGTGAAATCCTGTAGCTCAAGGTATTTCTTCATCCATGTTCCTGGTACCCACTCTAACAATCTTTGCCAAGTCACTGAATCTTTGAGCTCCAGTTTTCTTTCCTGTGTCAGGAGGAACTTTTGAACTTTGGAGAGTCTGCAGGTAGCATCCTCTGCAGGCAGCAGAGCCTGACAGAAGTAGATTCCTCTTTATCCTTCCTCTCTGTAGCCTTGTGATTTCCAGGTTGGGTCCCCGGCACACTAAACTCCCACATAGAGTGGTCTCCTGCTGGAGAGGATGAGGTGATCAACTGTCAGAGTTACTGTCTGTTTCCAGAGGGGATGAAATCTGCTAAAAACTGTGATGGACAGAATAGTGACAGCCAACGTGTCCAGCCCTAATGCCTTGGACCTTCCATTGGCTATGTTACATGACGAAAGGGACTTACAGATGCATGCCCGCAATCCCCGATACTCAAGAGGTGGATTCAGAGAGATTGTAAATTGAAGGTCAGCAGGACCTTGTCTCCTAAACAAGTAAAACAAAACAAAACAAAAATGACACATCTCCAGCAGTCACCCCTGAGGCCCACAGTTTGATCTTCAAGACTCCTAAAATGGGAAAGGGGGGAAGGGGCATTCTGTAGTTGTTTGTCATTAAGGCTAGAAGAAGTTGACGTAAGTAAATTTCTGGGTCATCTTGTTGAGGCTAGTCTACAAAAACATAGAACTTTCTCTGGCCAAGTGAGAGGTAAGGACAGATGGATACCTAGGGTGATTGAACGAATCAAATGATTTGCTGGTCCTGACACGGACCCTGCATCCAAGGATCCAGTAGGGACTCTGAAAGCTAAGTGTGGCCTCCGGTGAGAAAATGGGGAGCTGGATCCTGCCACAACAGGGAACTGGATCCTTCCCCTTCCTGAAGAGCCTGCACAGTAGCCCTGCCTGGACTTAGATTTTAGCCTAGACTTTCTGACCTACACAAATGTCAGCATCAAGATAATAATTCCAACTCTAGGATATGGAAGCAAGAGGCTTATCATGTGTGATTGTTGTTTCTTAATGTACTATGTTATTTCTCTTCTCTCTCCCCCCCCCCTTTTTTTTTGCCCTTATGGTTAATCTCATGTGGTTACTGTATCTGACTTTACTACCTGGTATATTGCATATACGTTTATTTGTTTATTTGAAATAAGAAGGGAAAGGGGAAAACAAGATGATGGAGAAGGGGTAGGGAGGGAAACGGACAAAAACATGAGAAGAGGTACCAATGTGCAAGAAGTAATGCAACTACTACCTGACGAATATAACAGTAACTCCTCCACATGTTATCCAGACAATAATTTTTTTTTGCCAGTCCTGGGCCTTTGAACTCAGGGCCTGAGCACTGTCCTTGGGCTATCTCAAGGCTAGAGCTCTACCACTTGAACTACAGCACCACTTCTGGCTTTTATCTATGTATGTGGTACCAAGGAATTGAACTCGGGGCTTCGTGCATGCTAGGAAAGCACTCTACCACTAGGCCAAACTCCCGGCCTGAGACCATAAATTTTTTAAAAGAAAAAAGATAATATTCCATGTATCTTAAGTCATTACAAATTTTCATTTGTAGTAACTTGGCAGTTACATGGCAGCCACAGAAAATTTTAGCCTAGTTGAAGATTTATGTTTGATGACAGAGAAAAGAACAGATAGTGACAAAAGGAACACAGAAAAACAGATAGACATGGTATTTGCCAAAACCAGCATACTAAGAGTCACTCCTGACATTTTAGGGTATGTTCTTATTTGTAATATAGATCTTACTACATGTAATTATGTGTGATATATAGTGTGATGTTATGAAATGCAGGCAGACACCCAAATTGTAACCATAGTAACACAAATTAGCATAGACTTCATCTTATATACTCATTTTTATATGTGCATGTATGTATGCATGTATGTGTATGTGAGTGCATATATGTGTATATGTGCATTTGTATATGTCAAGAACAACTCACATCCTCTCACTGAGCATGAATTGCATAAATAGCACATATTTTTCCTATTTTCCTCTCAAATTCAGTGGACTGAGAAGCCTGATCTTATATTATTTAACTGTTTATGAATTTGAGTAAGCGTGGCTGTTACAGAACAATATTTTATGCTTTTCGATAACACTTTTTAATAAATTTTAGGCCTTGTATTAGTAATTATTATTCTAAATGATGTTTTAAAACTACAGTGTACTAAAAAATGACTGGATCTTGCCTTGTCAAGGAAGTTAATTTCTGGTCCCTTCGTTTTTGGCAATACTTGGGTTTGAACTCAGGGCCTTTTGCTTACTTGGCAGGTGCTCTTTCATTTGAGACACCCCTCCCTCCCTCTTTTGAACTGATTGTCTTGGAAGTAGGATGTTGCTTTATGCCCAGCCAGGCTGTGACTCTCCTATTTGTGTTTCCCTGTATTTCTGGGGATGATAATCAAATAGCACTGTGCTCAAGATGGAATCCTGAAAATTTTTGTGCCTAGGACTAGGTTTTCTGGAAAAGTTGAAACACGGTCTCCCATCTCTGCCTCTCAAGTATCTAGGATTCCAGACTTGAGCTGCTAGATTCAGAGAGGTTATTAATTGTATTGTCCAGATAAGCCTGAAGGATCTAAATTGGGCAGGACCACAGCTCTGGTGTAGAGTGTAGCTTCCAACCACACAGACAGATGTTCTTCAGAGTTGGAGCAAACTCTAGGTTGGTGTTGGAAAAGTGCAACTTGCATTTGTAGCAACGCAGTGGCATTTACCATCATCTACCAACGCAAGAACTCTGTTCTGGGGATAGCAGGTCTCACCCCACTGCAGGGCTATCTATCCATGGCAAGTTCAGCACCTGGGCTGTTAAACAACCAAGGCCAGCACTTCTGTGTAAGACCTCACCCTTAACAGCACAGACAGTGATCTCGACAGGGGTGGGAGAGGGTGATCAGAAAAGAACAGCAGTCCAGTTCAGCACTGCCCATAGTCAAGGACAGCAGAGGACTAGGGGTTTTCTGCTTCCTAGACTGTGTGTCCTACAGTTCTCTGCCTGAACTGTTCAGCCTCTCTTCTCCCAGGCAACCTCCTTGTTTCTCCTTCCTATCTCTTACTGAAGCCTGCCTTGGCCTCTCTCTGCAGTTGGGGATTATCTTTTCTCCTGCCCCGCAGAATCCTACTTGCTACCATTCTCTGAGTTTTAGCCAGCCACGGGCCTTCTCCAGACAGTGGGCAGCAGGAGGGCTGTAAAGCTTCTTGCTGGTTCCCATGTCCTTCAGCGCTCCCATCCTTCTTGTGGCCCTTTAACGAGAATGACTGGTTAGAGTTCCCATCCTTCATGCCTGGGAAGCTTACTCCCCACATGAACTCCAGGGAGGGCATGAGACAGAATGTCTGAAAATAGCCCTGGGAATTTGGAAATTGGTCTGGGGTGGGTGCTGGGACCATGAGGTATCCAAGCTAGATGACAGCATCTCCTCCAGCTAGAGAGCTGTACCCAAACACAGCCTCTTCCAGCCCTGCCAGCAGGTATCACAGCTTCAAAGGGCAAAGCTGGTTTCCTAGACAACAGTTAAAAACCACTGGGCTGAGATGTGGATCTGCTGGCACTTGGCAGGCTGAAATCCCCCATAGATGGGTGGCCATCTCACCAGGAGTGGCTGACCTCTCCCATCCCCAGGAAGTAGCTTCACTCCTCTCTGATGGAAAGGCATGGTTCCTCTTGTCTTCCCTTCCAGACAGTTCAGAATCAGAAGCTTCTCTTTAGCAAGATAACCAGCTCTCTGCCTGTGATATTGAAATACACCACCAGCCCTGACTAAGCTACTGATACCTGGGCAATGCCTCGGGGGTGCCACGTACAGACCCTTGGTGTGGTTCTCACGCTCTCTGTCCTTTACAATGTGATGCTCTGATGACGGACACCTCACTCTGCCTGGGCCTCTTGTGTTTACTGCCTTCTTCCCAGGATATCTCACTTCCACTGATCTTTCTCTTACCCTCTGCTTCTTAATTCTGCAGGACATGTAACAGACTCTTACCACAGACTAGGACAATGAACACAGCCCATAGAGCACCCGGAAACCATTTGGATATGTGACACTAGATCAATCTGATGTCTTGGCCTTTGTGCCACCACAGATCATTGTACTCTCCAGGCCCAGACTCCCACTAGTGCAGGAAATCTTCTGGTGAGATAAGTTTCTATATTCTCTTCTTCCTCTCCTCAGCCCCTCCTGATAAGATTGGGTCCTTTTACATTGTCAGGTAAGTCAGATCCTTCAGCTGGGTAATTCTTACAATCCTGAGTAGAGCGGGGAGAGAAGTTTGCCTTTCATTTAGTGTTCTTCTAAAGGATAGGAGAACCTTTGTTTTCAATCTTCAGTTCCACTAAGAAGTCTCACAGCCTTTGAAGGGACAGTCTTAGTTGCTTCACGTGTGACTCAGGAAGTGCTCTCCCTGCACTTCCCCAGATACTTTGATGATAGTGAGGGTCTCCCATCCAGTGGAGCTCTGACTGTGTGTATGGTGTGTGTGTGTGTGTGTGTGTGTGTGTGTGTGTGTGTGTGTGACTTCTTTCTTCACCAGCAGGGCATGGAGTGGATATTCTCTTGTGTGTTGAGCCACATGTGGTTTTTTTTCTTTTTTTAAAAAAGATTTATTGTAGAGGTGATACACAGAGAAATTGCAGGTACATGAATAAGGCAATGAGTAGACTTCTTGTCAAGCATTATTACCCCTCCCTCACCTCATTTCTCCTACTTTCCCTCTCCCTCAATTCTCCTCCCCGCCCCACTCAAGTTGTAAAGTTCATTTCTAACACAGTGTCTTGTGAGAATTGCTATTGCATGGGTTCACCTTTTGTGCTTTGACTCACCATTTTGTTACTCCCCTTCCAGGTGGTTTTAATGCACTGGGTCTGGAGGTCATTTTCAAGTGTGTAGGCGGGCATGTGTACATTTGTACTGCCTTGTGCTGGTCCAGGAGAAGACATGCGCACATGAGCTCTCATGTGCTGAGGCTGGTATGCAGCGCTTGTGTCGGCCAGAGCTGGAGGTCGGGTAGGGTGTGGGAGAGGGAAAAATGTGTATATGATTTGAGATTTTTTAAAGCTCTCTTGCCAAGTGGTTTCCTCTGAAGCTCAGAATCAGCCCATATGGCCAGGGGTGGAAAATACCATTGTAGGCTGCCAGTCCCTGACTCATTCTGAAAGCCTGCAGGCCTCCTGCTTACTACTGTGTGTCACACACACAAATCTGCTCTCTCGGCCTCCAGTCTGCGTAGAACCCTATTCCTCCCCCAAGGCTCAGGAGGCTGTTGAAGATGGTGGATCACATGCACCACATCCACTCTCTCCTGGCTGTCTGCCCTTGTCCAGTACAGCTCTCTCTGCTACTTTAAGTTCCAAGCTCTCTCCACCTCAGCCTCTCTTACAGTTTACAGGGGGCCTTCTTCAAAATCCCACAAGTCCTTGTGGCCACATCTGCTCTGCTACCCCGTCTCCCCTGCTTGCCTTCCCTGGGGGTGGGGGTTGGCATACACCTAGGAGCTCTAGAGAAGTGACACTACCTGGCACCATCTGAAGACACACTTGATCCAACAGGAAGAACATGAAAAATGTGGGGAGCGCTGAGGAGGCAGCTGGAGTGAACTCAGTTCCAAGATTGGTTCTTAATATCATGGGGGTATGTCCCCTGCTCTTCCCCCCACCCCAATCCCATTGCTGGGGTGTCAGTGGGCAGGTATGAGAATGAGCATTGGTCCAGCCCTGTGACCAGCACATAGGCAGCCATTTTGACATCTTGTTGGGTCCAGGATAGCTGCAAAATGGCTGCCACGGAGGTTCTGCCTATCACAGGGCAGGTACAGCAAACACGCCTGGAGCCACAGCCCATGGCAGGGTGCTGATCTGAGCTCCAATGTCAAGGGTTCACGGGGTGAATGTGGGGGAAAATGTGCGTTGATCTGCTGAAATACAAGCAGCCATCTGCTTGCTACTTACAGCTCCCTGGCATGGTGACAGGTTGACATCTACCAGTAGGGCACCATGTTCCCTCTACCAGAGGCTTGTATCCCCACAGAATGCAGTTCCCCACACAACTCCTACAGGTACACATGCACGTGCGTGCACACACACACACTTGCATGTATGTGGGGGCCTCCTGCAGAGACCCTGCCCAAGCTAACAAATTCTCTGGGTAGTAATATTCCTGCTGAGAGATTCCTCTTCTACAACTCAATAGTCCAGGAGCAGAGCCAAAGAGGAACGTGACTCAGGCTCCTGCCCCACCCCCACCCCCGCTCTGTCCCCATCCCACCCTCTATTCCACTGGGCCTTCACATTATAAAAAGCCCATTTGCTTCAAGATTCCAAGGAGAGGGCCAGGATGGTCTAGCCTGAATTCCCCACAGCCCCTGGGCCCAGAGAAGGGAAGTTACCACTGGCCAATTGTTATCCTTGCCTGGAAAATCTTCTGACTAGAAACACGGGGCCTCTACACAAATCATTACATTCTTTATATGGTTCATGATGTCCCAGATAAAAGCTGAACAGAAATTCCATGTAAATTCAGTTTTGACACCTGCTCCATCCTCCATGGTATTGGAAACGTAAATTTAGCATATTTTGTGATAAATAGAATTTCTTTAAGTACAAGTGCAGGCTCTCTAGTGGCCTTTGAATATTTTGAGAATTGTATTTGAAGTAGGTGGGACAAAAAGGTTTCAATTCAATAAATATAGCTTCTGAATTGTGGTGAAGGGAAATAAACTGGAGCTGCGCAGAGCTGTCTCAAGGCAAAGAAGGCAGAGCGGGTGTTGTGATCTTCAGGATCTCAGTTCGCCATTCTTTTGGCCATGGTTTTAAAATCTGCTAAGTGATTGATTGCTCCTTTTGAGTGCATGCGAGGTGCTACTTTGGGCTACTGTATATCTTACTCCTTGATAGTATGTTGGTGATTGAAGAGACGTGATCAGAGCAAAAGGCTTTTCTTGATGAATGGAAACTGGTACTTGCCAGGTAGCAGGAATGTGTGCTATGTAGATGGCACCTTTAGGTTGTCCATAAAATTGACTTCTCTGGCTCAGGAAAGGCCAAGGTGTGTTCAGTGAGCACTCTTGAGTAAAATGAACGCCTCAGTGTCAGAGGCACACTTTAGTGAAGCTTTTTAAGTTTTTTTTTCTTAGACATGTCTATGGTTTCTTCTTTTTCGATCGTAACTTTCATACAAAGTCATGATGAAAAGAAATATAAGCAAAAGTGGAATAAGTTGAAAGAAACCAAGTGTCACCATGATTTCCTCTAGAAATCCCATAAACAGATACTATAAATATTTGGACATGCTTTCTTCAGACTTTTTGTCTCCATGTGAGGGTGTGGGGGCATTTATAAAACTACACTGATTCTTTATGCATCCCTTGCATCCTTTCTTATTTTCTCACATCTGTAATACATCATGAGCTGTTCAATTTTCCATTGAAATATCTGTGAAGCCACCAAAGAACTTGAAAGTGAAATCTAACTGAAGGAAAATAAAAGCATCTTCCTACTCAAAGAGGACATAGTATATATAATAAAAGCACCTTTCTACTCATAGAGGACTATATATACACACGTATACATATATATATATATCAGAAGTATTCTTTTACTCAAAGAGGACATAGTATATAGTTTGTGGCAGGCATTGTCTCCTTTGCCACAACCTGAAGTGGTAGGCACTTCTTCCCCTCCCACTTATAGACAAGGAGATTAAAATTTAGATGGGTGATGTATACAAGGTAACAGAAAACAAGCCGAGGATATACAAAAGTTGATGTATGTGATCCCAAAGGTGTAGCTCTTAATCACCATTCAACCATTTGTTCACTCAAATCCAAAGCATTCTGCAAATGGTTGAGCACTTGCTATTGCCAGCTATCCCTCTCGATCATGTCAACAAAAGATCAGAAGGAAGAAAATACGTTCATGGAGTTGGAGGCTGAAAATAGGAACAAGATAACTAAACAGAGTACGTACTATGTGGAATAAGAAGACCAGGAAGTGGAATGGGCTATTTCTGCAATCGGAAACAGGATGGTAAGGTCAACGTCACTGAGCAGGTGTTAACTGAGTGACGTCTGAAGGAGATGAAGAAGTAACGCATGCAACTATCTGGATATTATGGTTTGGGTATGAATATTCCCCAAAAGTCTCATGTGTTCATTTCATCTATAGATGGTCAATCCAATCACTGGGAAGTGTTTGGACCAAAAGGCTTCTGGTCAACAATGGATTGATTATCTATTAATGAATTCCTAATCTGACTGCTTTGTTGGGAGGTGGTAGAGATGGGGCCTAGTTAGAGGATCTCATCCCTGGCCCCTCTCTGGCTCCTGGTTACCACCAAGTGAGCAGCTTTTCTCCATCATGTTTTCCTGCCACCATGATGCTTTTCTGCCTCACAAATGGCCCAAAGCAAGACTCAGCCAAATATCAATAGAAACCTTTTCAACCATGAGCCCAGACAAATCTGTCCTCCTTTATTTCTTTTTGTTTTAATCCAGGTATTTGTTACAGTAACAGAAGGACATGTAGAAATATATGAGGAATAGGAAAAGCCAGAATGGCTGGGGCAGAGGGAGAAAAGGAGTGGGAAGGGATACGGTCTGAGATGTTGGTCAAGGACCCAGCCACTTTGCAAACCCATGGGATGGCACCAGGCCAGAAAAGGCATTAGGAAACTCAGTGGTGTGACACAGTACAACCAGACTTTGGAAATACCTCTCTGGTTGTTTGGGTTTGTATTTTCTTCTTTATTTCTCTTAACTTTATTGATAGGGGAGTCTACATAAGAATCTTCTTTTAAAAAATTGCATTGTTAAGCAGTTGTACAAAGAAGTTACAGTTCCATAAGTCAGGTTATGAGTGCAATGTATCTTAATCTATGTCACCTCATCATCCTTCTCCCCTGTTACTTCCCCTCCAAGCCCTACCTTCAAATTATGTAATTCAATTTTTATATACTATATAGTCAATAATGAATGCATTTGTTCATCCTTCCTCTCTCTATTCACTCTCTAGGTTTTGTGTGAAGAAAAGCCTATGGAGAGAATGAGAATGGAAAGAAATTACTACAATGGAAACAACTGTAGTTGCCCAAGCAAAAGATAAGAAAATGGACCTGGCTAGTGGCAGAGGACATGAGACTCAGTCAGATGCTAGGCCCATTGTGAGGCTGGCAAAAAGCTCACCTCAGCAAGGGATGTACCGGACCACCTTGGGTGAGCGTCAAGGCCTTCAAGTAAGATGAGCTTCCCCTGGAGACATTGTCCTAGTGAAGGAAGGTAGAAGCCAAAGGCCTGATCCTGTACCAGAAAGGTAAAGGAAGGCAGCCAAAACTAAGACAACCAGGTGGTGAGACAGATAGTGAATCTCTTCTGAGAGCCTACTTTAAACAAATTGCCTATCATGGGCTGTTTCTTCATTTCACCATTCCAATTAGTGGGATACAGTACTCTCTCCAATTTGCAGACCAACAAAACAGTGACTCCAAAACCAGAAGAGCACAGAGCCAAGCTTTTACTCTAGTGTCTTGCTGTACAGTGCCCCAGCCCTGCTCATCAGACAAGCCAACATGGAAGTCAAGCTTCTCTTCCTACAGTACCCCCGGGAGAGTGGGCCTCCCTGTGACCAAGAGGGGCCTATTGCTATGTAAACCAGCTTCCTCTTATCTCCGGTGAGATGATTAGAAAATACTTTCCACACCTGCTCCAAGACATAGTGGATTGTGGCTGCCTGGGGTTGATGGCCTTCTCTGATTGGCTTTCCTCCAGGCCCCATCTCACTGCCCATCCCCTTAGCCATCTTCCCCACCTTGTCTTCTAAGCATGCCCCTTGCCCATAAATTCTGAGGCTGCTTTTGTAGATACCCAGACAAGACCACTGTGGTGAAGACAAAGACCCAGTTGGAGGACCCCAGACGTGTCCCGGGGCATGTGGATATGGCATCCGTGCACATTGTGTCTGCATGTGCAGTACACGTGGCTCCAGCACACATTCTGGTGTGGAGGTGGGTGGGGGCTCATGTCTGTGTGCCAGCTCATCAGTTACAAACCAGAAGGGAAAATGTAAGCTGCTTCTTATGTAAATATTGGGCAAGCTAAGTACGTTTCTTCTGCTTCTAGTCATTTCGGAGTTTCGAAGCTTTTCCATCCTTCCCCATGGATGGAGAGTGGGAGTGGAGTAGGGGGATGAGATCATTTGCTCTAAGGACTCAGGGCCCCTTCCTGTGTTGTCTCCTTCTCATCCACAACCACATGAGTCCCAGAGAGGACTCTGCCCCTTGGCAGAGCAAGTGCTCTCTCTGTGTCCTAGATAGCAGAGGTTTTACTGGAAGGTACCCCATCCACCATGGTAACCCTGCCATGCCTCAATGCTCCCAACCTGAGGAAAACATGTGGGCAGAGCCAGAGTCAGAACAGTGGTAGGTTCAGCGATGGAAATTGTGGGGTATGTGTCCATGGCCAAGTCACATGACCTCTCTGAGTGAATGGCTCTTATTTACAGGAAGAGGCTGCAGCTCTCCTGTGACTCCATGGGTGGCTGTGAGCCTCACAGGATCCCAAGAGTCAGAGGAAGATGTTTCAAGAAGGGATATCAGAACCAGGCAAGCACGTGTTCAAATCTGACCTCTGCTATTTCTGTGACCTTGAATGATAACCTCTCTAAACTATAGAATGAGTAGACATGTTTTAATCTAATTTCACTAAAAAGTAACACATGAACTGTCCATCCCAGTTCCTGACCTGCAGAACATTCTTCATTTCCCTTCTTCTGTCAACCCAGCCTTCCTAGGAGATCAAGAGAAGGCGCAGCAAGAGAGACGGAGGAAGGTGAACACTTGCCTTCCGAGCACAGGTGTCTATCTTCCGAACCCAATGCCCACAGCTGTCTGGTAGGTAGTCTGGGTGCAGCCCACTGGCCTTAGTCTTGGCCATGGGCAAAGCACTTTGAAGTACTTGGGGCAATGGAATATTCTAGGCTATCTGAATGCGTGGCCTACTTCATTGTATTTTTAAAATACTGTTCATTTTATAGTTATGATAGTAAAAGGAATGGAAGTTTGTTGTGTTGTTATAGAAAAAATGAAATATGTGGATTAGAACAAAATAGGCATGATTTCATCTACGATTGAATATTTTTCCTCACTCAGACGCCTTTTTCCTCCCCCTCTGAAGAAGATTTTCTTTTAAAAAAATAAATATCATGTCTCCTAGTTAGCCAACATTTGTAATGTCTGGAATGTTGTCTTTCCCAAATATTTAGAACTGCCAATGTTATCAGTCAGCTGTTTGCAAGCACAGGCTCATTTGAGAGCAACAGACATGAGGATCTTGTACTGGCCAGTAGATCCATATACAGAGGCTCACGTTCTTTGCCCCAGCTCCTAGCAACTTTACGTAATGTTTACATTTTCCTCTTTCACTGAGATGTAACCATGTTTCACCATGGACAACCTGAAACATGGGCACCAGTGGCTCACACCTAAAATGCTAGCTATGCCAGAGGCTGAGGTCTGAGGAAGCCAAGCCTGAGCAGAAACTCTTATCTACAATTAACCATTCAAACCTGTAGTAAAGTTGTGGCTCAAAGTGGTAGAGCCCTAGCTTTGAGCAAATAGAATTCAGAGATAGCACTCTTAGCACCCTGAACCTAAGTTCAAGCCCACACACTGACAAAAATAAACAAATAAGCAACAAGAAAAAAAGCATGGGTAAAAGCAGTGAGTTTGGTCTACAACTATCCTGTCAATATTCGCAGAATCTCACGTACTTTTCTTGCAAGTGATAGAACTGGAGCCAGCTACAGTTTGCCTACCATTTTACCCATTAGTAAATGCAGGCTAAGTTCTTGTCTCAGGGCTTTGTTTCCTCGGTCCATTCTAGTCTATGTAGTCTAAGACAATTCCTGCTAAAGAAAGAAATAAGCAATACCAGGACAACATCTGCTTGTACAGACATTCAAGAGTCAGAGTCAATCTGTCAAGTGGCCATGTTTAATTTAATGGATTTGAAGGGACCTTGAGAAAAAAGCCACTGTGCTATCCCAATACACCTGGAAATGAGCCCATGCTTTTGGCTAATGCTTTTTAAGTAGATGATATTTAACCCCAAATGATGGGAATACAGGAGTATGCAGCACAGGAAGATGGACAGAAAGAACAGCAGCATTTGAGAAAGTGATCACACAATGGACCCCAAGAGAAAGGTATACCTCGTTGTCTCCAGAGCTCTGATGAGCGTCTGACACATATCATATGCACCACATAGTAATGGAAAGTCTATATTTAGATGCCAAAGGGTGATTCATAAATGTAAGACTTTTAAAACTTGATACCAGAATTGCAACACAAGTTCTAGGAAGTACTCTATAACTTTGGAACACATGAAGATGGTATATCTTCACATTAACAGATTTTGTTTATTTTATAATACTCAAGTAACTGAAAGGTACTGAACCACACTACAGTATTTGGGCAGATCCATATACTTTGGACAAGTTTATGCAAACTTTATTATATCTTATCTTCATTTAAACCTGGGCTGATAAGCACTACTGTGCCCATTTCTCAATAAATACAGGAATAAAATAAACACAGCTATCACTTACCTGGGTCACAGGCATGACTGGAGATTGGGTCAGGTATCAAACCTAGGTTTAAGGCTGACCTTGGAAAGCAGAACACATTTTTCATTGCTATATGGGTAAAATATAAAGTCATAAAATTACCTATATGACATTATCATCCATTTGTTTATTCACAGCCATAAACCAGTGATTCTGTCCTGTAGAATTCACGGTATGCTAAGACAGGAGGTGAGTGCCCACATACTGTGCTCAGAAATAAGCCATAATGGGGGATGGAGCTTGTGTAGAGAGGGAGCCGACCAGAGTCCTCTTGGAGAAAATCTGAAGAGCGGGAAAGGACCAGACAATCACAGAGCAGAAGATGGTGGGCTAGGAATAGAGAAGCTGAATGACCTCTGTGCTCCTTGAGGTTGCACAAAGCCAGGAAGGAGGTGAGGTTACTCACTAGAGAGGAAAGGGAGGATGGAGCCAGATCATCACCAATGGTGAGGGCCTTATTCTTGGGGTACATGAAGCCATTGGTGTGTTTCAAATACAGGTGTTACCAAAGCTAAGTCATGATTTCAAAAGATAGCCCCATGTGGGCAAAGGCAGCTAAGGCTGGGTCGGTGCAAGTTGGAGACAAAGAAGTATAGAATAGGACTCTAGGCTACCATATGACTGCTGTGCTCCCAGGAGGAGGGAGGAAGCTTTGATCATGGTAGTGACAAGGAGGAGAAATAACAGATACAAGATCCATTTAGGAAGCAAAGTCAAGAGGATTTGTTAAGGGATTAGAACCTAAAGCAAAGAAACATTCCCACTCCTCTGGTATTTACAACCAGTATGGAGAGATAGGGGAGAGGAGGAGTTTGGAGATTGGCATGTTGTTCCTTAATTATCCGTGGCACAGCCATTGGGCACATGTGAGGCCAGGCAGGGAGGAGACTCAGCGAGAGTTGCACGGGCCAGGATGGTGGCTCATAGTGGCGTTGGAGCCATTGGAACCTCTGAGATCACCACAGCCGAAAGACCCGTAGGAAGTTTGGAGAGCTCAGTTACTCCAAACAAAACACCCAGAGCCTTAAGGAATTTTTAAATAAGCCACGCGGGAGAACGTCCTCTGCAGCTCTGGGTTCCACTAGTCATTTTTGGCTGTGCACATGATATTGCTGGCTCTGGTCCGTGGCCTGGCTTCCAGGATTACGCTAAACTGGCTCTAACACCACATCCCCTCCTGCAGTTTCCCGACCAGGCCCCGTGATCCTCCCGCTAGCTTCCCTCACACTCTTCCCCCAGAGACACAACGGGTCTTTGGTTGTAAGAGTTTTGGATGGAACCTATGTGTGTTTTTTTAATAAGGTCTGGCTTTCTCTCTCAGTGCTACAGTTCCAGTTACCATTGGCTGGGTGTCCAATGAATACAAGAAAGTGGGGTGAGATATTTCATCTGGGGGATGTGACAGGGTGTGTGTGGGTGGAGGATACAGGTAGGGGACATGTGTCACAGAAGCTAGTCATAGGGTTGGGTGGAGGTGGCTAAAGAGGAAGAGATGTTACATACACAGTTTTGCTTTGTTTTGTTTTGTTTTTTCAGGTTTCAAGGAACTGTGGAGAGCCAATCCAAAGGCCCTTGTACACTGACTTCATACATTACCAACAGGGTACATCACAACCAAAATATCCCCTAGGCTTCAATGGAAAACTCAGACAGTTGCAGAGGATTGGAGTGATGGAGATGTTGTGAATTCCCTTCTAGCCTTTCTGCTGCCTCAATTCTCATGTGGAAATGGGGAGCTAGATCTCAGCCCTTAGAATCCATCATTGCAATGACTCAAGAGGAAGGGTTAGAATGCATCCTCTTCATTTTATTCCTGGTCAGCTTTCAGAACTACTTCTTTCACTTCATTAAGTCACATGCGTCCATTCTTCCATCCAGTCATGCACTGATCAGACACAGTGTGATACTTAGACGTGAAGAAGAAAGAGGGAAGCAGCTCTCACGAGAGAGGCAGCAGAAGTAGACAGTTGGGTTAGTAACACACAATTTCACAGGTCAGAAGTGCAACAAGGGCCACTAGAAGCAAGCAGAGATATTCTGCCCATTATACCTACAGCACAAACATCCGAGAAATAATTCTGTGTCATAGGTAGGTACCACCGCTCTCTGTCTCCTCCCCAGTGCTCGTGTCTCCAGTGGATTCCCACACACCAGGTAGGACTGATGAGGGAGCCTGGAGACTCCGCCCTCCTCCGCAGCTCGACAGCCTCTGGTTGCTCTTCCCTCCATTCTGATCCAGAGCTTTTTCCGCTTTGTATTCTGGTTCTCAGGGTGGTGAGACTCCTGAGAAATTCCAAATGGCATCAAACAGATGATCAGCAGTTGGTAGCAGATGCCAGAGGGTGGAGCCTGTCCATGTAGCTCTTTGGGCTTCCTCACATCATGGCGCTGAGTTTTCTGAGTGAGCCTTTCAGGGCAATGAGCCTCAAAACCCTCACTTTGTCTTAGTTGCTGAGGCCCCACTGCCTAAGGCTGATTTCATGAGAAAGCCCAGGGTCAGTGACAGGGGAGCACAGAGGGGCAGCACACACTAACGTCAACATGGCTGCTCATGGCTGCCTCCAGATCTTTCACCTGGACCTCCTTTTTCATGGACAATGTCTTCCTAGTTGGTCTCGGCTTATCTCACTGCTTCAGGGAACTCCCAGATCTGAGGACTTCCAAGTGCTGTTTGTTGACCAGACACACCTGGACTTCTCATGATCTCTTCCTCCCTGGCCAGCAGCCATTCCAAGCATCATGTAGCTCATTCATCTGAAGCCTTCTCTTTCTCCCCCAACCCTAGGGCTTCTCAGGAACCTTCTTTTATTCTTCATGTCCCACATGCAAACTAGGTCCCAGCTCTGCCTCCAAGAATATATCCTGAATTCACCATGCCTCACCAGTACCACTGCCCAAGTCTAACACCATCTGTCTAACTCTTGCTCCCTAACTAGCTTCCCTGGGCTCGAGGCCAATCCTCCATCACCAGTGACCCACACAGCAGCCAAAGTCCTCCTGTGGTTGAGTCAGCCATGACCCACAGGTTTAGAACTCAGAAGTGTATCCAAGTCATATCTAAACTTGAACCCACGGCTGCTTCATGACCTCATGACATGACCCCAGCCTTCCTCCTCCGAATCCTTCCTCCGCTAACTCCCTTTACTCGCTCTGCTTCTTTCATCACTTTTGGTCTGTCCTCAGACAATGAATTCATCCCCATCGTGTCTCCCGACTTGATCTTCTTGGTTTCTTCTTCCCAGACCTCTCCTTCTCCAGATGTCACATTCTGCCTCAGGGCTCAGGTACCAGTTCAATGGCTCCCTTATCAGAACTATCTGCCTTGAAGTTGGCTAAGGAGCTTGCTACCGATAGTGACTTTACAATGTTACCTTTAGCTTATCTCCATCTGCCATTTACAGTTCAGCTAGGTATTTATGTCCTGACTTTCCTCTCAGAGAGCAGACTCAGTAGGTCTGGGAGATTGCTATAGCCGCAGCGTGAGACATCAGGCATGTGGTAGGCCCTTCATAAAGCTCTGTCACCTGGCTCTTAATGGCAATGATGAGAGCTAAGAATATTTCACAATATTCGCCACACGAAAGCGGACTTCAGATCCTCTCTGTCCCCCGAGGGCTGTGTGGTTCACCCACACTACCTAACTGGAAATGACAGCTGCCCTCTCATCAAGGGATGAGCAAGACAAAGGTCACTGGAGTTGAAGAGATCAACAAATTTTGCTGTTGTTTTTACTGAGGTTTGAACCAGGAAGAAGCTACACCAATAAAGCTATGCCTCCAGCTTTCTTAGCTTTAGTTGTTTTGAGACTCAATCCTCATATTTATTTTCAGCCAGTCTGGGTGCTGATTCACCTATTTATGCCTTTTGCATGGTGGAGATGACAGATGAATGCCACTAGACACAGTATTTGGGGTTGAGATGAGATCTCTCAAGCTATCTACATGAGCTGGCCGGAACCTCAGCTGCCCTCATAGTTCAGGTGCTAGGTATGAGCCTCCAGACTCAGCTAGTCTACTGGTTTGTGAACATTGCTGCTTCTCTCACTGAATTTTCCTCATGGATGCACAAGTGTCTGTTTGCCCCGGTCTGCAATGAGAAGACAGAAAGCTCAGGAAGTCACAGAATAAAAGTAACACAGCAGGACTAGAGCCCATGTCATTCTGCTCATCCAGTTCTGCCTGGCCTCCGGGCGCCCTGTTCTCAACCTCACACTTGGCTGTGAAAGGGAATGCATGCCGCTTTCCTCATTCATCTGGCCTTGGCCTCTCCTGGCCTCAGGTTTCCCACCGGTGAACTGAGTGGTCTGGACAGAGCCTCTAGCCCCAGTGAGGCTAAAACTAGTTCATACAACATTCCTGGAGTGTCTCTCTGCCTTTTCTGAGTCACGTGCGGCAGGAAACAAAACCCACACTGGAAGGACATAGGCTAGGGGAAAGAACACGAGGTCCGAGGGTGCCCCGTGAGTGTCTAACCCACCGGGCCTGTCCCGAGCCATGCAGCCGGCTTTCCCTCACTTTCCCACAGGAGCACATGGCTTCCGTGTGAGCTCATGGTGGTGAGCAGTGGGGACACCACAGACCAGCTCAGATTTCTCCAGCACGTTGTCCAGCCATGGGAAGGAAAGGGCTTCTCCCTTTTCATCCAGCGCGGTCCCTGCCCAGGCTTGCTGGGAAGAGGCAATCTCCCTGAGCTGGCGACTGGGGAGAGCTATCGTAGACCCCAGCCCAGGGGTGCCCTGGAGGAGGGAAGAGCCCTTTGCCGGGGGGGGGGGGGGGGGAGGAGGGGGGTAGGTGGGCGGGGTACAGGAGGGGCGCCCCTTAGCTCCTGACCTCAGCCAGACCAGACCCATCCTCTTCCCTCCCAAACTGCACTCAATCTGCGGACACTCGATTCCTAATGATAATTAGATTCTCAGTTAGTCATTGTGTCCATATAGTTGTTGTTGATTGAGACAGGGCCTCATTGTGTGGCCCAGGGTGGCTCAAACTCAATCCTCCTTTCTCTGTCTCCCATTCGGTGGGATTACAGGGATGTAACACCATCCGTGCTTTTTATGGATTTGAAGTAAGGGACTGACAGTAGCCACACTTCAATTGCAGGCCAATGGAGGGCGGCACAGCTGGAGGGACGGGATGCCAGCAGGGAGCTGCAGGGGTGACTGGTTTGCTCCACCTACAGGCTTGTTTTCTACAACCCCCACCAGCCAGGCCTCCCTGTGAACCCAGGCTGGCTAAGTCCATGCACTGCAGAACCCAGCTGGACTGTCCCTTCACCCAGCACCCAGCACCGCTGGAAGCTGAGTGCTTCCCAATTCTCACCACTGTTCCCCTAACTGCACGTCAACAGAATCAGAACTTTCCCTCACTTAGAAAAACAACTTCAGCCTGCCTGCAAGATTTGTAAGAGCAACTTCTAAAGTTGCCTTTGAAGCACTGAGCCAACCCCTGAGGGACTGGGGGCACGGCGGGGGGGAGGGGGTCTGAGGATTCTCAGAAAACAGTGTCTTTCTTGCCTGTCCTAAGACAACATTCTTTGAGCTCCCATTCCTCTCCTCTCCCCTCCAGGCAAGACACCTGGGGAAGGAATGGTAAGGTCCCAAAAGGTCTGCCTGAAGCTCCTCAGTGGACTGTGGGTAGTAAATGGCTACTGGGTTTCTGGGAGAAGGCCCAGGGAGAAGCTTTGAGCAGCAAAGCCACACTAATTACAATTATAGGTATTATAGTAGCCATAGAATTAAACACTATGTCACATTATATAAAAATTTAACCCTTGAGGAACTTCAGAGGTTTGGTGGGGTGTGGACTCCTCCACCAAGGGGAAGCCCTGGTAGGTAACACAATGGACCTGCTTTGGGCTCAGAAAGGCCTGATTTCAAACCAGATCCCAAGCTGCTAGAGAAGGGGAAATCTGGGAACAACAAATCAGTGGTGGGAGACTGCTGTCAGGAATCACAGCAGAACCCCATGCTCGCTGACACACAGCCATGTTGATGTTCTTCAGAGAATATTGAAAGCAATAAAGCATGTCTTGGCCATGATGTGAAGTTGAAAAGTGGCAGGAAGTTGGGCCGTGGAGTCTCAAGTTTCTAGAACAAAAAGTTAGGGAACGTCCATCTCAATAAACCAACTAGGCACGAAGGACACATCTGCCATCCCAGCTACGTGGGAAGCAGAGGTAGGAGAAGCATGGTCTGTGTCAAAAAATAAAATAAAATAAAATAACTGAAAGCCAAAAGGCCTGTGGATATGGTTCAAATGGCTGAATGCCTACCTCAAAAGTACAAGACCCTGAATTCAAACCTCAGTACCACCAAAAAGAAAAATAAAGCAAAAGTAACATTCTTTCAGGTTTTAAATGTGAGTGTTTGTGTGCTGTGTGTGGGTAAGTAATCTAGCCATAGGTCTAGAAACATGCTAGAAATTACGCAAACGTATATAACAGATATCCTTGAGAATATTCTCTATGCACTTTTGATTTCCTTCTCTAATGAGTGCATGTGATACACAGATGTGCTTTAAAATATCTAGAACTGTACATATGCTTTTACATATACAAAAGTTAATATTAAAAACAGTCACCATTTACCTAATTAGCCAGGCTCTTCAGGAATGTTCTAGTCCTTTCTGGTCAATTACTCATGTTAGTCATTACCACTGAGGAAACTGGAGGACGGAGTACCTTATCTGAAGACAGCAGAGCTGCCTTCTTTGGGTAGCAGAGCTCCATTTCCCTCTGGGCCTCTTCCCTTCAGACTCAGGATATCTGCTCCCAGCCCCAAGCACCCTCAGACTCCAGGAGCTTGAGGCTTGCAGAGGGAGTGTGGAGAGATGAGCCCTACTTTCCCATTGAACTCACGCTGTGACATCTGCCAGGCCACCATGGATCAGCTGTTCCTTCTGAGGTCAAGTTTTCTGAAATTCAGAAGAGAAGAGAAACACAAGAAAGCAGTTTTATCTAACCTAGATCTGGGAGAGAAGACGGGCTGCATTGTGTCCGTGGTAGGCACATCTCGGGAAGGCTGCCCAAGCAGAATCAAAGCTGCCCCAATAGGCAAAAAGATCAGGTGCTGGCCGGGTCAGGGGTGGTCGGTGTCCTCAGTTGCCCTCACCAAGGAAGGGGCTATTGTTCACTTGGGGAGTCAGGAAGCTCAGAGGTACAAGGTTTTCTGGACAGTGAGTCTAATCCCTCAATTCACAGAACAACCAGTAAGTCCAACAGGGAAGGAACAGCCCAGAATTGCAGAGAAACAGTGAGTGAGAGGCTGCAGTGCTCAGGCCCAAAACAAGGAGACCCGTGTCTCATGGTGCTATGGCAGCAGACACCAGGAAATGGCGGTAGGCGAAGGGCACAGACATGGCCCCGCATGCGCACTGGAAAAGACCTGTTCCATCATTTCCCAGCCAGATGGCCCTGCATGCTCTGCCAACACCGAGCACAGACCACAGCACTGGTCGTCCCATCTAGACAGAAACTCCAAAACTGATTTTTGTATTCCCAGCTCCCTTTTTCAGTCTCTACTCAATCCCCATTTGTCCATCTACTCATCTACTTACTCAAAATGCCATCTATCCTTCCATCCATCTATCTTCCATCCACCCATCCTTTTGTCCATCTACCTGCCATCCATCCATCTATCCATCCACCGATCCACCCATCCATCCACCCATTTATCTATCCAACCATATGTTCACCCATCTGTCCTTCCATCTGTCTATCCATCTGTCCATCAGCCAGCCAGCCAGCCACTCATTATCTATTTACCTATCCATCCATCTATCCAACCTCCATTCTCCCACACATCTACCCTTCGTCTCCATCCATCCATTCAGACATTAAGTCCCCAAATTTATTTGTATTTTTAATTCTTTACTATGCTGGTAATGGGGGTCTAGCTCTCATTTAGCTTTCTCGATTTCCACTTGACCTCCACTCCTGCATTATGCTGATTAATTGAAGATTGAAGAGTGTCAGAGACTTTTTGTCCAGACTAGCTTCAATCTGTGATCCTCAAATCTCAGCCTCCTCAGTAGATTCACAGGCATGACCCTCCAGATCCTTGCTATCTTTTTTAATTTTTGTTTTGGTCATTTATGCTTTCTCTTTCTTCTCTGCTCCATATTTATCTCCTTATCTGTGTTCTTATAATTACTTCACTGAACAAGAACCAGACCCAGACCTAGAATGGTAAACACACGGATGAATGAAGCCATGCTTCTGTCCCTAAACTGTACAACATCTTTGAAAGAATTGATGATATATCCAAGTGATTGCTCCATACTTTGGGCACGTATGTTCCATGGTGACTGTCATTTGACATCTCCTGGGAAGTGGACTGGGCTTTGGGAGGCTCCTGGGCAAGGAAACCCTGGGCATGGCAAGGCCTGGGGGATTTCAGAAAGCAGAGCAAGAGCGGGGTGTCGCCTGCAGCCCTGCTTTTCACACCAGTGCTGAACTCACCTCTGTTACTGTATTCTCCGGGGACCTGGACCTTCACTGGCTGTTCCTAGACTGTGTCTGGAGCTGAGCATAGCCCCGGTATCTGATGATGCAGTGTCTATGCTCCTGCCCTCTGCTCACTCTCTCTAGCTGTGCTCCCACTTCTCTGTGTGTCCCTGGGTCTATCCATCACCCAGGGAAGACGGATGTGGAGAGCCCACCAGCCTTTCCCTTGCTTCCAGCCCCTCTCCCCATCTTGCCTGCCCATCCACTTTCCCAGGTCTTCCCTCATTATGTACCCTTACCAGGGCACAGGAGTTTACCTGACACCTGGAGGGTGGACCCACTTCTGTCCTGATGCCCCCCTTCCCATGTCAAGCCCCCAGCCCACCTCCTGCCTCAGGTGTCTGGCATCCCAGTCACCTATCACACCCCACTTCCAAACCCTACCCAGCAAGGGGCTCCTGACCACACTCCAGCTGCCAAAGCTCTCCTAGACACCTTCTGCCCTCACGGCAATCTCGTAGAACATTCTAGAAGGTCCACCCACATGCCCCTGCTGTTGATACCACCCTGAGAAGGACAGCATCTTCCTTTGCAATAGGAGAGGTAACTGGAGAACTTGATCTCCCCACGTGTTCTCCCTTCCTTTCATCCCTACCCCACCCTACCCTGCCCTCTGCTCTTCCTTCTAGAAGGGAAGGAATGCCTTCTTTCCACCTCGCTGAACTCTGCCCCTCCATTTCAGCTTCCTCTATCCACAAGCTCCCAGAAACTGTGCCCCATACCCTTCTCCCATCCCAGACTGATGGGAAAGTTCCCTCTTCTCTTCCCATAATTCACTGGATGCCTAAGGACTGTCCTGTGATTAACCTTAGCATCCTGGGTGCTCTGAGCTTGACAGATGAGAATGTCTGTCCCTACAGCCCTATGCAAGGCTAGAAATTTGGGGCACATGATTTACTTTCTCTGCATCTCTTGCATTTAAAATGAAGCCATTCATCCTTTGTGGGCTCTTCATGGCCTACCGAGGTTTCTCACCCTGGCACGTAGAAAGCCACGAGGAGAAATTGTGTGTGGACTTACCATGTGCCCACACATTCTGCTGGAGCTTGTCCCTTTGTTTATCTCTCTACATCCCCACTGGGCCAATGTAGGCCTGCATTTCTGTTCATTACGCAGACACTGGCTGAGTAAAATTGACTTCCTTCTTGGGGCAGGACCAGAGGATGGATGTGGGCGGGCTTCTGGGTCCCAGCCATCAGACAAGGGAACATTGCTCCAGCAAGATGACAGCCATGTATCCCCCCATTTACAGAGCTCGAGGGATCACCTAGCTCCCCCAGACCCCAACTCCAGAGAGCAACACAGCTCTGCAAAGGAAACGGCAACCTGGTCCAAACTTCCCAGACGGTCTTGGCAGAAGCCTCTAAGCTGTAGAAATGTCTGACAGTCACCACCTCCCAAGTGTGCAAAACTCAGAAGCCCTCGCCAGACTCGAGTTCATGTCCACTTACAGCAAGCTGACCAGCCGTATCCACATAAGAGGCGTGTGCTCACAGCCCGCCACAGCCCGCTCACACTTGCCCCACAGTCCTAGTGGAATCACAGACCCGCAAACCACTTCATCTCACCTCCCCAAAGCTAGCCCATACTTCAGGGTCAGAGTCAAGCTTCACACGGCCTGGGGACTTGAAGGGACAAGGCCAGCACCCTGTCCTGCCCTGCCTCTCACAGATGCTCAGAGCTTCTGGGCGTTTGAGGATGCGAATGTGAGGCTGAGCTGTGACTGTGTGGGCTATAGACAAGGTATGTAGTGTTCTCTCTCTCTCTCTGTCTCTCTCTGTCTCTCTGTCTCTCTCTCTCTCTCTCTCTCTCTCTCTCTCTCTCTCTCTCTCTCTCTCTCTCTCTCTCTCTCTCTCTCTCTCTCTCGGCAGTTATAGGGTCTTGGGATCATGGTTTACAGTTCCAAGCATTGAGCAGTGCCAAAAGTTCCTGGTGGTTCCAACCTAGTTTTGTGTCAAATGAAAGGATTAAAGGGTGTGACCTCCATTCCCTCTGCGTCATCCACGACACTGAGCTGGACTAACTCCTCCGAAATCCATATCTTCAAACTCTAACTCCTGGAACCCAAGGACCTGGAAACAGGCAGCTTTCTGGGGGAAGCTCTGGTAAAATGAGGCCCTAAGGCTAACTTGTCCTCCCAAGTGGTTGGATTCCTTGTGAAATGAAGCTACCACACAGGCAGAGAAAGGACCTGCAAACCGAGGAGAGAGGCGCAGACAACGTCAGCCCTGTGACACCCAGCCACTCCGTGACACACGTACTTTCTGTCACAACCACAAGCTGTAGGGTCCTCAGCTAAGCAGCCCCTTTTTGAGTCCTTCTTCCCTATGTGATTGCCCTGAGCCTCAGTTTACTTTCATGAGTCTCAAGCTCCTTGACTGAAAGTGGGTATCTTCCTGTGATTATGAATAACCTGTGGACATGAATGTGACTGGAATGTGGGAAATTGCTCCCCAGCTTTGGCTCCTCTTTTCCCTTCCCTTCTGGTGAACAATTTCTAATGTCTTCTTTTTTGTGTGCCTGGGTAGAAAGCAGGGCACAGCTGGACCCCAGCTGGTTTGAACTTCCACCAACTGAACGGCACTTTGGATGCGTCCAGTTTAGGGGTATTACAAACCTCCCTGCACAAGGCTTTGTGGAAACATGAGTCACTTTCCTTCTTTATCCTCCTCCTCATCCTCATCCTCCCTTCCTGTTTTCTTCTTCCTCTTCTTTTTATCTCTTCCTCCTTCTTCCGTTGCTTCCTTCTCTTCCTCTGTCTCCTTTCTCCTTAGCAAGTGCTTCTCTGCTTCATTTTATTATTTTTTTTCTTTTATGTGCTGGTACTGAGGCTTAAACTCGGTGCTTCTCCCTCTATTAGGGTCATGATCTATCCCTTGAGCCATACCTTCACTTTTAGCTTTTTGCTGGTTAACTGAAGACACGAGTCTCACAGACATTTCTGCTCAGGATATTTTTGAACCTCACTTCTCAGATCTCAGAATCCTGAGCAGCTAGAATTAGAGGTGTGAGCCATGGGCGCTGAGCTTCTTCCTCTTCACTCTTGTGACATGTTGTCCTGGGGTGTGAGAGTAGTTGAGGTCTACTGGATTTTCCACCTACAATTAGTTGTGATGCACACGCAGCTCTCCTCTTAAGTTTCCTGGGGCCGTTCAGTCCTCTCTTCAGGGCATGTAAGATGCCTGCACTTGGACCCATGCATATATCTGTACAAATAAGGAACATAACTATGTGTGCCTTCAGTGCACACCCAGGGTGGTGGCTGGTTGCTTTTAACGGCTGGACTTTATTCCTAAGATGACTTCTCCCATCAGAGGCATTGTGTAGTTTCTCTCCCTTCTTCCAGCTGCTTGTTATTAGCACAAGTCACACCTGCATGAGTGGCATTTCATGTCGCCCCTCTCTGGGCCCCAGAAAAATATCCAAGGGCACTGTCACAGGAAAGCAGCACGGGCCATAGCTGTGCCCTGCATGATCCACTGGGACGTGCTGGCCTGTGGTCAGCCTGCTGCCAGCCTGTGTGCCCTTGGCTTACACCAGGCCGGGCAGGCTGGGCAGTTCTCACATCTTCACTGAGTCTCTGGGAAAGACAGTCTTCGAAGGATATGACTTTAAAGAGGTAATTGTTTCCTGACTCCTCTGCAGTTGACAAACAAGACCACCATGAGAGACACCCACGTTTGTTCCCCGTAGAGAGTTTGGAGAACTGGGAACAGCGTGGAGCGTCTCGTGTTTACAGTGCTTTTCTTCTCGGCTCAAACACATGACCAGGAGGAGATCCAGACAATGGATGTCGACAGAGACATGTGTGCCTACTGCACAGCGTCTTCTAAGCCACATCTGGACCACACCTGGATGCCTAGTCTGGGGTCTGTAGGATAAAGCGGCAGACTGGAATCACTTGAGCAGGGGATGATGTTGAATCCCCCCCCCACCTGGAGGTAGAAGAGACTTTGCACTTGAGTTTCTCTCTCACAATTTTTCTATCCCAGCTGGAATGTTTGGCCCTCCACTTAGTCAAATCTCAAGAATTTTCTTGCCTTTCCCTTCCTCCCCTTCTCTGCGTCTCACTCTATCCAATCATAGCACGCTGATGAGGCCAGCAAACCGCAGACTGGAACCAGGCCAGCCTGCCAGGCCTCGCATTCCAGCTTGCCACCCACTAGATGAGTGGCTGTGGACAAGTTACTTAAGCCCCCTGTGCTTCACGTATCATCCCTTGCCTGCCAAACAACAATGGTAACTGTACGGCGAGGACTAAAAGGTTGTTCTAAAACAGAAGAGATGGTCACAGAGCAGGAACTTAGAATATAGCTGGCACACAGGCATTACCATGACAAGTGGGGTTGACAGTCTTTACCTCCACCTGCTTAGAAGAGGCAAGAGACTGGAAGACAGGTATAGTTTAGTGTGGGGAAGTAAGACTGCAGAGTGTGAGCACATGACACAGTAGCACAAACACTGAGAACTATTGTGTGAAGTAAGGTCTGCACTGGAACACAGAGGATGATAAGGCACTGGAGTCAGTCCTGGGGCTCGTATAAGGTGAGCTGGATCATTCAGGTCAACTTGGCCAAGGATGGGAACTACAACACCCAGAATCCCTCTCTCTGATATGGTGTCACATCCTCTTTCCCCATAGAGGACTTGTAGGAGACTTTCAGGGTGGTTGTAAAGATGACGCTAAGACCCTAGGGCAGAATAAGACCTGCAACACCTGATGAGAAGTTGGACAAGGGTAAAAGGAACATGGTATGGGAACCAGCCGATCAACCATAACTCCTGGCTGCTAACAGGATATTTTGATTCCTTAGTGCAAGTGATTTTGAGAGGTCAGTACACTCCCTGACACTTAGCCCAAAAAGTAAGCCAGGAGTACAGAGTTGCCAGGATGTTCTTTCTGCCCCTTGCTGGAATAGGGTCTTTATACACCCAGCTGCCATCCCTGCCCCAGCCTGGACCCCAATGAGGAGCCTCCTTCTCCAGCTCCATTTTGAGACACACAGGGGAGGGGTCTCTGCTGTGACCATCGCTCAGGCTGGGGATCATGATGGAAGGTCCTTCTCTAGCCTGCCTCCCTGATCCCCTTCCTAGCGATGATGGGGTATGCTTCATTAACTCTCTGGATAGAGAGACAGGCACTGATTGGTGACTGCTCTCAGGCCCCGCCCCCTCCTGTCTTCCAGATCTTCATTGCCCCCTCCCATGCTTGTGTGAGTCCCCCTTACCCCTGCCAGGGAAGAGGCTCCTTTGATATCAGAATCTGCTGCACCTGGAACCCAGTGCTTCCTGAATGCTTACCTCAGCTCTTGGTGTCTCTGTGAATCCTGAGGGCCGCAGGTACCTGGGAAGACAGCATCCCTGGGAAGAATCCAGAAGGACAAATGTAGGTATAAGGATGAAGGGCTTCCAGGGAGGCAGGCCTGGTGCGGCAGAGGAGCAGCCTGGATGCAGGCTTGGGGACACTTGTCTCCCACATCTAGAAACCACAGTGCAGGCCCCGCTTACCTGCCTTTCCTTGAGCGGAGAAAAGGAGTTGTTCACAAACAGGGCTAACATGCTTTCAAAAGAAAGTCATATCATGTGGGCCTCCTCCTCTTCACCCCACAGTCACTTCCAGGAAGAGATCTCTGGGAGCAAGAGCAAGGGCTGGGCTCCAGTAATACGCCCCAGCTCAGCACCCACCAGACCCCAGTAGTAACCCCTCTCCCAGGAGGCAGCCAATTACTAATGGGGAGACTGGAGCTCGCAGGAAAAAAGGGGCCTCCCTCAGATGAGAGAGCTTGCCTATCTCCAAATTAGGCCTTCGTTTGCTATTTATTCCTTCATTTAACCAGGCCAGACTAACCCCAAACATCTTGATTCTCTCCCTTCGCATGGCAGGTGAGAAGCTAATGTTTTAGCATCTTCCACCTGTGGTGAGAGCTGAGTGCCTGCCCAAGTCAGTCATGGCTCAAGGACCAAGTGGCAGGGAAGTGGGGGACTCAGTGACCTCCTCTAACTCCAGGGAAGACCTTAGGAGAAGCACAAAGGACGTCACCTCCTCACCACAGGCCTCCCCCTGGAGCCCTTCACTGGCACCTCTTTCTCCCTTGGGACTCAGGACTAGAGGAGGAGCCTCTCTGGGCCCTGCCCAGCGCTGCAGGCAGGGAGGCGAGGAAGTTCAGCAAGGCCCACATTGCCCTCTGTTAGCTTTTCTCTGCAGAAGTGACCACCCCTGGGCAGATTCAGTGAGCTGTGCAAGTCTGGTGGCCACAGGACCTGGTTGAACATGGATGCAAAGCTGTTCTTAGGACCAGTAAGTGACAAACAGGTTATGAGCAGATCTAAGGCAGATGGCAGCCGCAGGCCTCCAGGCCTGGTCCCCAGACGGCCTGGAATCATCCATGCATCTGGCTCTGGTCAGGAGCTTTGCTGCCTGGAGGAGGAAACTCTCCTCTCTCTGGTTCTGCCCTTAAACCCCTCCATCAGGCCCTTGGGACATCTGCCAGGGAGCTGCCCACCCGGAAGGCACCCCTGACCCCAGAGGCAGGAGGGGGAGACAGGCTCTCCTCAGAATGAGGGTGGAGCCCAGATACAGCCTCCACTCGGTCTCCCCAAACACACCAGAGCACCTGCTGTGTGGCGGGCTGGGGTGTGACACAGGAGCCACTGGCCCCAGGATGCTCCAGAGCAGAGCAAAGCGTGCTTGGTGAACACAGGCAGGGCCCCTCTTATCATTCCCTCTATATAAAAGGAAACCCCAAACAGAGAAGCTCAGTGAAGTCCCCAATGTCACACAGCAGAGGCCAGGCCTCTGAGGATGTCCAGAAGGGACCCAGAGGGGCTGAGGTGCCAGGCCCAAGCCAAGCCCACTAGCTCTAAGACACCAAAGAGGGTGGAAGGAAAGATGAAGTACCAGGAGGTATCTGCAGTGACCCACGTGGCGCTTGCTGGAATTGGGCAGGACAGGCTTGTCTCCCATGGGAGACCCCCCCTTCTCCTTCCTCTCACAAGCAAGGGACATTTGTGATGAGAACCCCCAGGGGCCAAGGTCAAAAACCCAAGAGAACCAAGAATAGCAAGGTCTCAGAGACCCTGGAGACGGCACAGTGGCACAGGGCACTGGCTGAAGGGTGAGGCTGACCTGCCACGCAGACCGAACACCTAGGGCTTCAGTGTAGCCAGACCCTGACAGCTTCTTCCTCCAGCTGTTTCTCTATGAATTCTGATCATTGCTCTGCTTTGCCTGTAGCTGGAGAGATAGGAACAGAGGTGGCAAATGACGACTAACAGAAGACAGCCTCTAGAGAAGGGGGACGAGGGGAGTGATGGCTTCCAGAGCCCCCAGATGCTGTCCAGCTGTGTCCAGCCCACTACTCGCCTGCATCCTTCCCTACTCTCAAGAGCTGGAGTCTTGGAAGATGCTGGACCCTGTGACTTTCCCTTTAAGAACTGTCAGAGCGGGGAGGCTGGCCAAGCTGGGCTGGAGGTGGGGACAGAGGGAAGAAAGAAAAGAGAGAGTGAGAGGCAGGAAAAAGTTTTTGAGAGGAAAATGCAGGGTTCGTCGTTCACCCTGACGTCAGATCTCTTTAACAAACCCCCCCCCCGCGGGCCTGGCCTGTGGAGCAGGGCTATCTGCTGCTCTTGATGGGCCTGGCCAGTCTGGGCCCGGCGCTCCCAAGAGGCAGCCAGATCCTCTGAGCCATCGCTGGCTCCCGATCCCCAGGCATGAAGTGGATCTCTGCTGGAGGAGCACAGGGCAGGGGTGCAGTGATCTGTGCTGTCCTGCTGCTCTGGATGCTGGCAGCCGTGGCAGCAGTGGTGGCGGCGGGGAGCGCCCTGACCATGGTGAGTCTCTGCTGGAGGAGCACGGGGCAGGGGTGCGGTGATCTGTGCTGTCCTGCTGCTCTGGGGGCCAGGTGGGGTGGAGAAACTGAGAGGGGAGAGGAGGAAGGGGCATCCTCCGAAAGAGACAAGAGTTTCTTCCTTCCCACCCCAGCAGCAAACTAAAAGGGGCCATGGTGTGGGGCGGGGGGCGGTGGGATGGGGTACCATGGCAGGGCTGGAGACCCAGACAGGGCCTCATCAGAGAGGCTGAGTGACCTTAGGCTGGTCATTTGCCCATCCCCTGGGCAGCAGGAAGCCAGACATTGCAGGGGGCTTTTGAAAGTGTGAGCTATGTGACTGCCAGCTGGGAAGTAACAATGCCAGGAAAAGTTGGATGAGAAAATGCCAACTTTCAACAATCTCTTCACCCTTGCTGTAGCTTCCAGCTAGCTGGACTTCTAGCATCCCGGCGGGCGTGCAAGGCCCTCTGTGGGGCTCGCAGTGAGCCCATGGCAACACTGCCTTCCAGTTTGTGACGAGCCTTCATCTCAGGCACATGGCAGTGGAGGAGGGGGTCCTGCACCTCCCAGGAAAGGGAGGGGAGGGGAGAGGAGGAGAGCAGGACACGTGGCATCCCAGCGCCTGCTGGCAGGGCAGGGACAGCTGGGCAGGGAGGGGTTGGGGAGGGTGCTGTGGAGTCTGAGATACCCCACCCATGGGACCCGGTGAAAGTGAGAGCTCTTACTACCGACTTATTCTGAGTGTTTCTTTTGGGACCAGCGCACCCATTTGTGGATGAGAAAACTGAGACCCGGGACTCAGTGGCCTGAGGCTTGTAGGTTCTAAGGGCCAAAGCTAGTGGCACTGAGGTTGACAGCAGGTGTGGCTGGCACCGGGTGGGAGGCATCTTTTTGAGTCCCTCTGGTGTGGACAATCCCAGAAATGTGTCTGGGGTTTGGTCCTTATGTAGTGGCTGCCAGTAGTTCACGCTAAATTCCTCTTTAAAAGATCTTGGCTCCATTTACAAAGGGAAGAAACAGAGGGAGAGTAACAGAAAGAACACTTGCCCCGGGGCTTGCAGTGAGCAAGCAGCCAGACTTGACTGGCAGGCCTGATCTGTGATGCCAAATCTTCATGGTCCTTCCAGAGTCCTCCTAGACAGGGAGTAACATCTCCTGCAGCCAGAGCTGTGACAGAGCTGCCTGGATTACAGGCTGGCATCTGGGCACAGGCCTGCAGGTAGGCAGCAGGCCTGGGAGGGCCCGGCATGGATGGAGAAGAGGTTACAGTCTCAGGACCTGCAGGCATCTGAGCTGGGCCCCAGTCACCTCCCCTAGAGCCAGAGAAGGGCTGGGAAGAGCAGAGACAGACACGGGGCTGGGCCAGGGAGACCCAGCAAACAGGAGAAGGAGTGGGGCGTGGGGCAGACAGTAGCAAGAGGAAAGGTAGGCTTCATGCAGCCCTGCCTGGGACTCAGACAACTCACCCACACTGTTATAGGATGTGGGGATACGGGCAAGAAGCAATGCCCTGCTGTAGTGCAGATTCTGTGCCTGGCATTCTTCAGAATTGGTGTGGATGAGGAAGGCATTGCTGAGGAGACCCCCGGGAGGCACTTAAACAAAAAAAGAGAGATGAGAAACATTCACATGGAAGAAGCCACATGTGAGAATTGCCAAGAAAACTCGGAGGGCTGTGTGGGCTGTGAGGGAAAATTCCCACCGTGAGCATGCAGTGTAAAGTTTCCCGGGGAAGAAGAGGCTGACAGAGGACACAGAATCCAGTGGAGGGAGAAATCAAGAGCTCAAGGCAGCGCCAAACCCAGGGGCTCTAGAATGGATAGCTGGACAGGCATGCTGCAGAGAGGGCTTTTCTCTTTTCTTTTAGCATCTGACACTTTTGCACTTTGGCGAGTGCTCTGCTAACTGAGCCATATCTTCAGTCCTACATGTGACTTTTCAGTCTCTCTTTCTTTCTCTTTTCTTTTCGTTCTTTCGTTGACATCTGTGGAGAGTCCACCGCCACCTTTCAGGAGAAAGGGGCCACAGTGGAGGAGGCCTGCCAATGACACTAGGCCCCACCAAGCCGCAGGCCTCTGGCACTCATGGGTGGGGATTAATGACCTCTTATTCCCAGTGCCACTAGGTTCTTGAGATCATCCTTCATAAACGCACAGACTGAGATTCAGCCTGGCGTGGTCGTGCTTGCCTGTGATCCCAGCATCCCAGGGGCTGAGACAGGAGCAGTCCAAGTTTGAGATCTGCGTGGGCTTTATAGTGAGAACCTATCTCAAAACACAGCCGAACCAACTAAAGCTCAGAGAGGTTAAATAAGTTACCCAAGGCTACATAGCTAGCCAGCAAGTAGAGCTGGTGTGTGAGCCTCCTGGTCCCTGTCTTGACTGAGATACAGGCTTCTGAGCGTGGTGGCTCTCACCAGAGGCCAATGCAATGATACTGTCATGGCAGCAGCCAGGAACACTGAAATGCAGACTCTGGGTAGATGTGCATGGGCTGAGTTCTTCTATGTATGTGTATGTCTGTGTGCACGCGTGCTCCTGTATGCATGTGTTTGTGTGTGCATACGTGTACACCTGAATGGATGAGCCTCGTAATTAGGTGCAAAACTCCTACTCTGCTCTAAGAACCAATTGCACAATACAATAGGAATCTGACCCTTTGAAACAGAGAGCAAGCTGGCTGCTGGTGGCTCGTACCTGAAATCTTGGCTATTCAGGAGGCTGAGATCTGAGGATCACAGGGTCTCAGCCAGACTGGGCAGGAAAGCATGATGATGGTGGTGGTGATGACAGTGGAGGCCATGGTGGTGATGGTGACAACAGTGGTGGTGGCAGTAGTGTGATAGTGACGGTGGTGAGGAGGAGGAGGAGGAAGGTGGCAGTGATGTCGGTGATGACATGGATGGAGATGTGAGGCGATGGTGAGGGTGCCAGCAGGAGTCTGTGTCTCACAGTTGGAGTCAGCAGTGATTCCGTCAGCCTTGACTACAGTCATGCAGTCATCACTGTCATGGTCCATTGACCTGACAGGCAGCCATGTCCCCAGGCCTTTCCAGTCCCTAGGGAGTCTCCCTCCTTGGAGGAGCGTCCTGCACGGGATGTGATGAGAGCGACTCTTGCTCTTCTCTTCCCTCTTAACACTCCCGCCTTCTTCTCCTCCTCCCTCTTCCTTCTTCCTTCTTTTCTTTCTGCTTCCACGATTCCTCCTCCTTTTCTTCTTTTTATTTCTCCTTATGTCCCCTCCTTCTCTGCCTTCTCCTCATCCCCTCCTCCACCACATCATGAAAGCAGAGGGGGCTGGGAGGGAGAGGGAGAGAGAGGCAGCATGCGCAGGCCTCCCAGAATGTGGAGGATGGACATTCCAGGGCTGTGATTGGATCTGGCCTGCCCACTGGAGTCTGAGATCCGAAGGCAAGTCCAGGCTGGCTTCCACTGGGATCTGTGGTATCTGAGAGGGGTGGAGAGGAGTCAGAGGGCGCCTCAGAGGAGAAGGGGGCCTCCCTGCCCCTCCTTCTTGTCTGGAGGGAGAGGAGGATGGGGGCTGTGAGCCTGCCTGGAGGGCAAAGGCTGTTCTGAGAAGGCAGGGACTTCAGTGAGCAGAATGGTGGACTGTAGCAAGTTGTGAGAGCAGGGGAAACACCTCCTTGCTGGGAAACTCATGGCCAGTCCCTCCCTCTCAGTGTTCATCTCTCCATCTTGGAAGTAAGAAGGCTGGGCTCACCCCTTAGCCTCCTTCCATGGCAGCCACCTCCAGTCTTTTCACCTACTCCTGGGGGATCCCAGCCCTGAACAAGCTATAGGCTAGCATGAGCTCATTCCTATGGGGGAGCCCAAGGCTTCTGCCTCTCTGTGGGGTGTCATGGCCTCCTCAGGGTGTGTCCTGTGCTCCAGGCCACCTAGAATGTTCTTTCAGCCTATGTCTCCTCTGTCAATCCTCCCATCATGAACTGTTGTCCACAGCCTCCTGAAGACCTGGATCGGCCATTTCGATGGGTCGGGGGTTCCAGGAAGGCCCTGTGCCTGCTCTGCTCCCCACTTTTAACAATCCTTCCTTTCCCAGTAGCCCTGGCTCACCTTTCCCTTACGTCACAAGACGCTGGCCTCAGCACTCCTCTGCACAGGCCCAGGCTGTTCCTCGTCTTCCATCTGAACCGTCCTTCCCCGCACTGTCTTCTCCATCCTAACCATGCAGTCCCCAGATGGCCTCCTCTGCCCACTCTGTGGGTTCTCATGGGCCTGGAAGGGCAGGGCCTCCGTGTGAGAGCAAACCACTGGGCAGAAAGGGGGAAAGTGGATGTTCAGTGCCCAGTGCCCAGCCCGGGGTCCCATCTGATGTATCTCCCACTCTGCCCTGCCAGGCCTTGCCTTTCCAGCAAAGCTCAGAACAGACACTGTTCTGAGGCAGGGCAGCCAGGGCAGGCAGGGAAGCCAGGGAAGCTCAGCATTAAAGAGCCAGGAGGACCCATATGGGGCAGCTGGGGCCATTCCCACCACAATCCTGCCCCCTGGTGGACCATCTAGGTGTAGCCTCCAGAAGGGGCCAGGTGGGCGGGACATGGGACTGAAATCAGGGAGGCCAGAAAGGGCACCCCTCCCCTTCATCTGTGAAATTGGGATAACAATGCGGCGGGGGCGGGGGGGGGGGGAATGATGTGGAGGTGAGAAGGGAGGGAGGCTGTGCCTCTCATGACTCCTTTCACAAATTAGGGGAGTGTGGTCCCGCCCTGAGCACAGAGGGTGGTGTCCACAGGTCCGCTTGCTGTCCTGTGTCCTCCTCTCATGCACACTCTCACCCCGCAAGGTCATCCCAAGGTCACCTGTGGTTACCCAGCATGTGTGTGAAGCCATTTTGATTCACCTTTGAACTTCTGGGTGATTCCCATGCAGATTTCCGACAGGGCTGGCTCTCCCCATTCTCGTGTCTTAATCATCTTACTCATGCCATGAAAGTATGGTTGAAGGACCTGCTCATTGCTCTCTGCCCAGGGGAAATTAAGTACGTAACCTTTAGGGGTCTTGTCCCAAGATGCATCTCTTTTCCTTTTCTCCCTTTTCAGGCCTCAAAGGCAAATGTATTTCAGTTCATGACACCAGACCCATTTGCTATGCAGTGTGAGTCTCCCCCACCCCAATTACAGAAGGGAAGGTGGCTGGCGTGGTGAGATGGTACTGTGGGTGGAGTTTATAGAGCACACCCGGTGTGGCTTGTGCAAAAGTCTGCTATAACATGGAACCCCTCCTTGAGACCTGCTCCCTGCCTAGCCTTCTAAAGGAACCAGAGGGCTGCAGGTCAGTCAGGTCCGTCCTCATTAGAAGGGATGAAGGGAGGGATTCAGGTAAGATGTGGGAATCTGCAGAGTCTGGCTCTAACTGTGCTTCGTAAAAAGTCTCTTTATGCGAACCACTTCAGTTTGGAAGAAGCAAGACTTTGGGGATGCTTTTCTTCCTAGATAGCACCCCCCTGGCTTCCCTGTGTCTCTCCTGCTTTTCTTCTGGTGAGTTGACACAGGCTCTCGAGGCAGGGGTTTTGCCTGGAGCAGTCTGTCCATTGGCACAGTGGTCAGTCTTTGGTGTAGAAAAGGGCAGCAGTCTGAGGGAAGGGAAGAGGGGAAAGAACTAGTGTCTGGCTCCCACCTGTACTGGATAGAGAGGGCTACCACCATTGTCAAGGGCCCAGGCCATGGTCCAGAGGCGAAAGGACATCATCAGCCTCAGAACGGGTGTCCTCTGGGCGATGGTGTGGAGGCGAAGGCAAGTCTGGTCTCTGCTGTTTTCCCAGGAGGGAACGGCCCTCACCTTCTTGTTTCCCTGAGCTTCTTACTCCCAGACTTGGTTTATCTCCAGATCTCTATTGATTGTGTGTGTGTGTGTGTGTGTGTGTGTGTGTGTGTGTGGTGGAGGGTGGGGGATGGTTATGGGGCTCGAATTCAGGGCCTGGCTGCTGTCCTTTAGTGTGTGTTTTCATTCAAGGCTGGCACTCTACCACTTGAGCCATAGCGCCACTTCTGGATTTTTGCTGGTTAATTGGAGATAAGCGTATCACAGACTTTTCTACTGGGACTGGCTTTGAAACCCAGTCCTCAGATCTCAGCCTCCTGAGTAGCCAGGGTTACAGGCGTGAGCCACTGTGCCCATCCATTACTTGGAGTCATGGCTAAGTGAGCCATTGAGGCCCCTCTCTATATCACCCCGTAGGGTGACGGGGCGAAGGAGTCAGTGGTTCAGAAGCCTTGGGAAAATCAGAATGGGGGTCCACGTGTATGGATTACCTGTGTGATGTCACCCACGCCACAGAACCTCCATTTCTTCTTTGCCACTGTGAGGAAAGTGGCATATGAGGTCGTGTGTCCAAAACTGTCCCCAGGAAAGACACACCCCACACACAGTACTGGTGCTGGCTCTGTGGAGTTTGCACACAGGGAGCCAGGTGGATGGTGGGTGGTTTCTGCCCTCAAGGGCTCGCTGTGCAGCTGAGGAAATGTACATGAATTCTGTCATCCATCCCATCAGTAGATGCTTGGCACCTCCTGTATGCCAGGCTTTGTGACGCTGATGCCCTCGGCACACAAGTGAGGACTAGCCGAGGGCCTGCAGTCCCCTGCCCTCAAAGGACATCAATGCTGGCCAAAGCAGCCGGATTTGGGTCACACAACAGACCCAGCAGCCTGGCCCTGGCATCTGGAGGTTCCCATCACCACCACCATCACCCAGCTTTGTTCAAGGCTTTTCTCCCTGCATGCTTGGGGCCTAGTGACCACCAGGTGGCGCCAAAAGCAAAGGCTTGACCAGAGGCGTCTCCTCATGGTGGAATCCCTGGCCTTCCAGTAGCTTCTAACCAGCTCCAGTCAGGAACTTGGCTTCCTGTTGGACTTGGTGACCCCACAGATTGGGTGCCCAGGGCTTTACCCCCACATTTGCAGGGTGGGTTTGCTCTGAGAGGCTGTGGTGTGCCTGTGCCCAGTGCTCCAGCCCACGTGACACTCTTCACGGCCTCAGAGCAGCATGTGTCCCAGCAGAGTGGATGCCCTGTACCCATGGCGTGGGGGGTCAGGAAGTAGTTCTGAGGCCACCCAGAAAAATCCACACCTGATTGTCGCAGCTTTTCTGCTCAAGCGTGGTGTGGACAGGCTCAGGAGGTGATTTCAGGTGCCACTAAAGCCTTTTGTAAGCCAGCAGTCCCTCTACTCTAGGGACAAGTAAGACTTGAGGCCAAGCTTAGGCCCCAGAATGTCACCTGCAGTGGGAGTCAGGGATGTGTTTTACCTCCTCTAAGCTTTGGGGTCCTGCCTGGGTCTCATTGATTTCATTAAGGAAAAAAAGAAAAGGAAGATGTTTAGAGCCAGGAGTTTGGCCTAGTGGTAGAGTGCTTGCCTAGCATGCATGAAGGCCTGGGTTTGAGCCGTGGTAGCACATACATAGAGAAAGCTGGAAGTGGTGCTGAGGCTCAAGTGGTAGAGCTCTAGCCTTGAGAAAGCCCAAGGGCAGTGCTCAGGCCCTGAGTTCAAGCCCAAGGACTGGCAGGAGGGGGGGGATTTAGTCATGGAGCAGTAGGTTGAAACAATGTACAAACCCCTTTCTAGCACCACGTACACAGAAAGGCCATGGCAATGTCCTTTGGCCTCCAAAACCCCTTCCCTCTCAGCTCCTCCTCACCTCTGCTTTTCGCCCACAGGCCCTCTCTACAACCTCAGCAGCAGGGGCCTTCACCCCTGCTCCACTGGAGGACACAACGTCACGTCCGGAATTCTGCAAGTGGCCATGCGAGTGTCCACCCACCCCGCCCCGCTGCCCGCTGGGGGTCAGCCTAATCACAGATGGCTGTGAATGCTGCAAGATATGTGCCCAGCAACTTGGGGACAACTGCACAGAGGCTGCTGTCTGTGACCCCCACCGGGGCCTCTACTGTGACTACAGTGTGGACCGCCCGAGGTACGCAATAGGAATATGTGCACGTAAGTAAGTGCCTCTGCACCTCCCCCAGCCCCACGCCCCAGCCCCAACCCAAGGCCTCGCTGCTTTGGCACACCTGGCCAGGCTTCAGTTCGGCAGGAGATACACTCTAAGTCGATGATTAGACCAGAGCTGTCTGGGGCAAGGGTGAGGCCTGCAGGGCCTCAGGCTTCAGGACCTTGCTTTCCACTCTCTTCTCCATCCTGCAGACATGCTTCTCCAAGAAAATACCTAAACTGGATGACTAAGACCCTTTGATAGACGCCATGCTCTCCCCAGGGACGGGCAAGGGCACTACAAGCTGCTACAGATAGTTGAGAAATGCTGTGTATTTGAATAAAATGAATCCAGTAAACCTGAAATAATGAAAATAAGCAACTTTCAGCCACCATGTTCCGTAAGCCATATTCTTCCAGTTCTTATCATCACGTTTAATTTTTTAGTCCTTTCTTCTCATAGCCCTTGTCTTCTGCTATATCTTAGTGATGGGCAGTTTGGAATCAGCTATTGGTATTTCTGTTGCATAGCCACGACTTAGTTCACTATGTACCCCCCTTCTCTTTCACATGCTATACTTTCCTAATTTAGTGTGACTATGTAAATGTTATTTATCGTAACAAGGACTATTTGTGCTTGGATTTCCTTTTCACGATGCCTTGTGTTTGTTCCTTGTGTTTGCAGTTACCTTTGGTTTTTCATCACTCTTGATCTTTATACTATTCTGCTGCTCTCCTTTCCTCCATTGTTTGATCACATGTAGTTTCTCCATTCTTTGTCCTTAATAAATACCTTTCTGAGACTTCATGACCTGCTTCTGTCTAGATGGACTTGGTTTTGAATCACCTAAGCATTACTCAGATTAAATGAAAGAGATAACTAGGCATTAGGATTCAACAGCCTAACTTTTGGAAAGTTTCACAGTCTTATAAATTTCTTGCCCCTTAGTGCTAAATCAGGATAACCCACAAGTATAATTCTATATAGACCCCATTATCTATTCACATGCAGATAGAATCTCACTCCTGTTGGTAAAAGCTATGCACATGATTATGCCTTCAGTAATTAATAGCACATTGATGTATTCACTTATGGCTCATTCCTCTCTTTTATCTAAACCCAGTTCATATTTCAGCTTTCAGACATGGAATGTGGTTTTGGCTTTGGCTGTAACCACTCACTTGCCTATCCTTCCAATCTTTTTTCTTTTTACTGGTATGCATTAATTAGCTCCACTAAACAATGTGGTCAAAGAGAACTTGCACTATACCTTGCACAGAATCATTTGCCATGCTAAAAATGGTACTCCTAAGCCTCAGCACAGACTTGTGGAGTGACAGCCTCAAAACGGGGTGGAACTCTACCTTGAGTGAGATTCCCGGGGATGGTCTGCATATTAAAGTTTAAGAATGCTCATTTCTACAGCCAGCTGTTCACTCTTTTCCGTATCCCAGGTGGGCATACCTGGACCAGCCTCTGGGCTAGACTTGACTCCAGTCTCCTTTCCTCTTCGACAACTGTGTTCAAGGTCATTCACCATGATTCTATTCATCTCTAAAGCTGTGCTGGGATCCTGTCGTGTACCAGGCCTTGTACCCTCATGGACATTTTCTCACATATCCAGAGATGGCCCTTCCTGCTTCCCATCTCCACCTCCTCATACCTCCACCCTTTATTCCCTCTGGGCCTTCACTACAACCTCCTAGCTCCTTGCTACCATGAATCTCTACGTCCTTCCTGTCCTCTCAATGGGCAAACAAGCAAACAAAACAAACCTGCAGGCTCAATATCTTCACAGGCTTTTATACTTCCCAAAGGTATCCTAGTCAGATAGGCTTACAGACACAGGAGTAAATAAAATGGCTATTGCAGAACATCTCCTGTCCATTGCCAAATTCCCAAGTGAGCTGCCATAAAAGACCTTTTCATTCCCAACTTATCTGAACACTGAACTCTCAATCTGATACATTCTTCCTCACCTGCCTTCCATCACATGCAAATAAGCACACATACACCAAACTCACTAGCATTCTACGGAACATGCTTCCAGGATATGTGGGTGTGGGACCTTATGAAAAGATGAAGAGACGTCAGGGTCTGCATGAAGAGAGAAGACGACCCCTACCAGACAGAAAAGAATACTCCCTCTAACACACAGCCTCTGCACACATGTTCAGCCTAGGCATGAGCTAAATCTGTCCTTGGAGATTTGCATGTACAACGGGCAGGGCAGGGCAGGTGGTAAAAGTGAGTACCTCCAACACTGGAGGGATGACAGGAAGCTGGTAGATGCAGACTCTGGCTTTCAGATGCTGTGGCCAGGCAGAAGAATGTGCTGGTCTTGTCCAGTCTGCTCAGTTTTCAAGAGAACCCAGAAATCCAGGCTTGTGGGTGATCAGTAAATGTTGGCAAAGCATTCAAAAAAAGAGCCATTCTGTGGGCCAAACTGAATGCTTTCATGGGCAGAGAGTGGCCCTGTCTTTGACTGTGTGGCTATTTCTGTCACACAAACACCATGTTTCAAGCAGCCAGGTCAGAGCGGAGGGCAGTGTGGTTTGGTAGATGCACCATGACAGTTCCAGGCAGATGGACTTGGGGTTTAAATCCTGGCTCTGCCTGGTGCTAGCTACGTGACTGAGAACACATCACTTAAGGTTCTTGCTGGAAAGAACAGTCTTTTGTGGAGTTGAGGATGGGGAATAAAAACAAAAAGTAAAAATAAAGCAAAACAAAGAAACCAAGTGAGTACTGCCCTCGTTCTTTTTATTTTCTTTGCTCAAACTTGGCTTTGCCAACATCATCTCAGCCCTGTCCTTGGTCACCCTGAGAAGGGACAGCTGTGCCCCTCCCTCTTTTCTCCCCCTCCCCCCCAGTCGAGGCCCAGTGCCACACTAGTGTGAGTGAAGGAATCCTAACTGTGGTCTTCAGAGCCAGACAGCCTGAGCGGGGATCCTAGCACCATCCCTAAGCTGTGCTGCAGCTTCAACAGCTCCTGTTCTCTTAGGTCTTAGCTTGCTCCTCAAGGACCATGGGACAATGCCGTCCTCTCTGGGTGGCTCCGGGAGGCTGACTATCACGTGCCCGTACATGGTAGGAATGTGATAAAGACTCACCCACCAGCCCCTCCATCTGCCCAGTGATGTTTTTACACGGTGAGCCCTGGTGAGTAAGTGGTCACAGGAGGATGGAGCTGCCCCCCTGCCTGCTGTCCTGCTCCCGTGGGGGTGTGGGGGAGGAGAACCACAGCCCTAGTGGAGGATCAAGGCGACTGCATTCCCCAGGACTCCTTCAGCAAGAGAGAAGCTGGCCAGCTACACTGGCCTGCAGTCAAGCTAGATGGGCAGTAGCTGGCCTCATCAACTCTCCACAAGTGAATGCTTTCATTAGGAAGAAAGGAAGTTACAGAAAAAGCGACCCCCCCCCAAGTCTCCTGCTGGGGTGGTCCACAACCTCTGGCCAGAGAGGGGCGGGCTCACGCTCCATGTCCCCAGATCTAAGGAGACCATGACATCTTCGAGGCACAGTGTCTCTCTACCTCAGCCGCAAGCTGCCCTCACCTGGGCTCAGTCTCTAAGGAGCACTGAGTCTGAACAAAACAGCACACAGGCGAGGTCTACTCCATGCCCTGGAACGTGGGCTGGGTGCCAGGATTTCAGGGCTGCTGGTCTGGCCCTTCTGGATTCACACCCACATTGAATCTAACACACTGACACACACTCGTGCACTCACACTGACACACATACATACAGTCGCCCGTAAGGATCCACTCACACACCAACATTACTCACTGACACAATGCTAAGCTGTGTGGTTCAACTCTTGCTTCCACTTCCTCCTCCCAGTCTTTCTTCTCCCGCTGGTCTCTGGTAGAAGGAAGGAGATGTGGGATGGGGAGACCCTGTGCTACAGCCCCTCAGTTCTATCACTCACTAGCTTTGTTATCTGGAGCAAACGAACTTCACCACTGTCCAGAATGAAGATAAATATTCTGCAGAATGAAGATAAATATCTCCCAACAAAGTCAGCGGGGTATGTGTCACCAGCATGTCACCTTTCTGGGCCACCATGGATTACTACACTCTGGGAAACCAGCAGCCCGAGTCTGCTCCCGGCTTCAATCAACTTGGACACGCAACTTTGCCTCCCTGAGATCCAGAGTTTCTTTATGTGACAAAATAAGTAATGCAATAAGCACAACACAAAAGCCCCAGGGGCAGAAGCAGCCAGCCTTCACTCACACCAGGTGCCAGGATCATTATTATCGCCCACCACCTCTGGCCAGGCTGGTGGACTGGAGGGAGAGCTCAGAGACAGTGGATTCCATGACTCCTTCCTGCAGCGTCCTAGGCCCCTCCCCTGCACATGCAGCTGACTCCAGCTTGAAGGTGGCCTCTGGCTCTGCCATCTGCACACCTTGCCCGGATCCCCCTCTTGCACAACCAACTCCTCAGCTTCTCCATCCAGATCCCTCACCACCAGCTCTTCCAGAGAAGACAGCTCAGTGGACTCGGGGGAAAGGCTGGTGTCATTCTGGACCCTGCTCCTCCCCGCTCCACCAGCAAGTCCTGGCAGCTTCCTTCCCAAAATGTACCCAAAGCTGAGCCCTCACTCTGTGGCCATGATCCAGCCCTAGTATGAGCTGCCAACCACTCCTGCCTGGGTTAAGGTGGCCTCCAGCTCCGCCCTTTGCCCATGCAGCAGCCTCTGGCACCTGTCTGGAGTAGTTCCTGGGTAGAGAGAAGCCTGGCCTGGGGGACATGCTCTCCCTGACCCAGAGCCCCCTGTGTTTGCAGAGGTGGTCGGCGTGGGCTGCATCCTCAATGGCGTGCGCTATACCAACGGAGAGTCCTTCCAGCCCAGCTGCAGGTACAACTGCACGTGCATTGGCGGCGCGGTGGGCTGCACGCCGCTGTGTCTCCGCGTGCGGCCCCCCCGCCTCTGGTGCCACCAGCCCCGGCGTGTGAAGGTGCCCGGCCAGTGTTGTGAGCAGTGGGTGTGTGACGATGACTCCAGGAGGCCTCGCCAGACTGCCTTGCTTGACACCAGTGCCTTCGGTAGGTGCCTGCTGGGAAGGACTCACTCAAGCCCCTGGGTCAAAGAGATGAGATAGGGAGGGGCCCTATCTCCCCATCTGTCAAGCAGAAATGAGGTGATCAGCCCATCTGCGTTAGTAGTACCCAGCATGAAAGCAGGAAGAGCGTTGTGAAGAGACCTATAGGAAAACTCCATTGTTATCGTAGTGTGCGCAGAGGGGAGATGAATGCAGCTGGTACCGGGGCATTAATCGCAACTGATGACTCGAGGGCCTCCTCTACTCTAGAGAATGGGGAGCAAGCAAGCGAGGCTTCAGCTAGGTATTTCTAATACAAGGAGGGCCTGGAAAGAAAGGAAAAGGACAGGCTTGTTTGTTTCGTGTTGGCTGATGAAACCTAGCCCAGTGACAACAGACACCTGTATATCACATGGGTGGATGCATAGATAAATAAATATATCGGCAGATGGATAGTAGATAATGAATAAATGGATGGAAGATGGGTGTATGGATAGATGGATGGAGTGGATGGATGATAGACAGATGGATGGGTGGAATAGATGGATGCTGGATGGCTGAGTAGATGAATGATAGGGGAATGTGACACAGTGGGTATCAGGGGTGAGGATATCACCTTCCAGCAGGAGAATCTGGAGGGAAGTAGAGGTATTGGGGTTAGCAATGACAAATGTCCTGTGTCTTATAAACCATGAGAAGTGCGTGAGATTTTTCCAGGTTGTGCAGAACGCAACTCTTGACCTCAGCACTGGCTGCAGTTTGGACTAGTGGGATTCCTTGTGGCAGGGATGTGGAGGAAGCTTAAGAGCATCTCCACTTCTCCCCAAGTTATGAGCACACCTCAGACAGGGCTAAATGAACTCCGAGGATCATACCAGCCCTGGTGGAGAAGCCATCTGGCCTGTGTGGGGAGACAGTGGGAGAGCTGCCCCACCCCAGACCCCCTCAGCAAGACCACACAAGGGTCACTGGGTGTGTGTGGGGAGGAATGTCTGTGCCTTGTCTGTGACCCAATGATCTCTTTCTAACTGAGCACGGCAGAGCCTTTGCAGTATAGAGGATGTGACCCAGAAACCAAAGCCCTTTCATGATCCTCAGTAAATCCCCTGCATGCCTGCCTCCTGGGCTGGCAGCCTGTTCTGCCCAGCCCTGCCCTCCTGTGTCCCTGCCTGGCTGTGCTTGCCCTCCCCTTGTGTGGGGGAGCCCTCTCATTCTCGGGTATATTGCTGTATTTACTCAACAGTCCCCCTGAGACCCATGAGCGCCAGGAGCGGACAGAGCTCAGATCTCCCTTCTGTCTCTTCTCATTTTGACTACAGTTAGATTCTTCTTTTCCTTTTCTCTCCAGCATCTCTATTTCCCCTCTTCCCCTTTCCTATTTATCTATTTCTTTTCTCTAGCCTTGTTATATTTCCCTCCCTCTCCTCTCTCTCTCATCTCCCTCTCTCTCTCTCTCTGTCCTCCTTCTCTGTCTTTCCCCCCTCTCTTCATCTGCCTTTCCACTCCTTGCCTCCCCTCTCCCTTCTACTTCCTGTTTTTCTGAGCAGACAGGAATTTCTCCCTTGCCTCCGTCCCAGGACGTCCTCTGACTTACCTGTCCTCTATTTTCCTGAGTCTCTAGCTCATAGCCCCCACTTTCCAGCCCACAGCTAAGAACACACCCAGATGCTAAAGCTGCCTGAGCTCACGGGGCTGTGAAAAGGCTGATGGATGGTCCAGCTGACAGTCAATAAGCAGAGTCAGTCACATGATGAAGAGGGCTCACTAAGGACAGGGACAGCAAGAATGCATTCCTGTGCATGCTGCCCTCCTTTTTTATCCCAGCTCTGGGAAGGCCATGCTGCTGTCAGCCCCACTGATGCCCCCAGAGAGAGGAGTGAACACCTTAGATGTTACCCAGACCCAAAGCAGCGGTGCAGAGTTGAACTCGGGTAGTTTGGTACTGAAGCCTGGATTCCCTTTCATCGTCTCCCCTCAGCACAGCCTGCAGCAATGCTAGCTGCTGTGGCAGAATGCTTGTATAAAGGCAGTCAAAGCTGACAGCCCTGCGGCCACACAGAGCACCGGCTACTGCCCCCATGCTACTGTCAGATGAGGTTTCTGAGGATACACAGCCTCTAGAGGGCAGACGAGGACTTGAACCTGGGTCCGCTTGTCTCTAAAGATGCTTTTCCATCCATACATCCATGCCCCAGCTCAGTCATAAAAACTATAAAGATCAGAATAAAGCCTCCCTTCCTGGAGCACGCAGGCCAGTGAGGAGCCAGGAATGGCTCAGTTCTCCATTGGTCTCTGTTTCTGTCTGCCTGTCTGTCTGCTTGCCTGTTTCTCTTCCTGTCTGTCTGCCTGTCTATCTGTCTGTCTGTCTCTCTGAGTTCTAGGGATCTGAGTTCTGTCCTTGGATGTTGATGGTGCAGGCTGAGGCCTGGTGTGTGTGGGGGGTGGGGAGGTTGGACGCTCACAGGACTCTGGTATTCACCTGCAGCAGCCGCAGGCGAGGTGGAGCCCTGGCACAGGAACTGCGTGGCCTACACCAGCCCCTGGAGCCCCTGCTCCACCACCTGTGGCCTGGGGCTGTCCACTCGGATCTCCAATGTCAATGCACGGTGCTGGCCGGAGCAGGAGAGCCGCCTCTGCAACCTGCGGCCGTGTGACGTGGATGTGCGCCCCTTCATCAAGGTGGGTGCTGGGCAGAGGTGGGCATGGCAGACTCACCAAGCAGAGAAAGCCAGCTCTCAACCCGGCATCTGAGCTTCCATCCGGGTCCTTTTGGGATGTGTGGATGACTGGTGTGGTGGTAATTTAGGGTGATAGGGGTCATGGATGATGCTTTGTCGGTTTCACTCCATGGATGCTTTTGCGGTCCCCACCACCGGCAGAACCAATCATCACACCCAAATCAAAGCAAACTAAACAAAGCTCAAACCCAATTCCAGTTAGAAAGCAGAATGGGTCTTGGAGTCTCTACTGAGAGATTTCCCAGGGGACCAGATGGCCCACCCTGCTCTTCAGCTGTTTGTCTTGCTCTTTGCTTGGGAACAGTTTTTCCACCCAGCTTTATTTCAATGATTGCGGGCCCCTCACAATGGCATTGTGGGATCCCCTCTTCTACACTCTTCAAGCCCTGCATAGCTGCAGCTGCTCTATCCGCAGCTGTAGCATCATCCTGGGACATGGAAGACTCCAAGAGCTACGGGGCCCCCTGTGTATCACTGTGTATCACACACAGAATTGCACCAGCCGGGCAGAAAAAGCCCTGTGCCTCTATCAGCCCTCACTCCATGGGAGAAGAATGGAGTGACACTGACTTAATGCCAGCTTGGTCACTAGCTAGCTATGAGGAGACTTTGATTGGCTGAAAGAACCAAACCCAGCAAGACATCCCTGCCTGTGTCACACAGTCCACCCCTGAGGGATGCGGCTGGGTCTCCCTGGGCTGGCTAGTGTCTATCTGTGCTTGG